>NC_081413.1:627316473-627628236 GCF_030272615.1 Cryptomeria japonica
GTTTGCCATTCCAGGCCTTCTCGCTACATTATGAGCCCTATACTAGCACTCACCTATGTGCGAGACACATTATTTCATTTAAATTTTATTCTACCCTTCCCTAGTCATTTATTAGGTTTTCACTTTCTTAACCAACTTCCAACGGGTTATCCTGTCACCCCTTTGGCACGGTTCCTGCTTGAAAGCCACTCTCTCTCTTAGGACACTATGGGTTAGTTCTATCTACATAACTCTATGGCGACACAAACAGCCATTCCCAAACTTGACCTACCTCAAATGAAAGATACAAAATTACTAACCTAAGGTTTGGCCATTATGAACAACTCATAGTGGCTCACTCCCTTAAGGTTATACATCTAAATTTACTGGCCAAGACACAATATAAGACAAATTGACAACATGACTTAATGTACTTAGTTACGACCCCCATATAAAACAAGATAATCTTATGTACCAATACCTATCACAAAATTAACTTGCAAAACGTAAACATGTTGTCAAGACACAGAGAACAATATGGTCAGTAAAACACATAATTTTACACTTAATGACAAGTTTAAGAGTTCTATTACTCTTGTTTAACAACTATAGGTATGTTACCTTAATAATTTCCATTTATACAAATAAACGAAGATTAAAATAGAAATATTCATTTCATCAAGGAAATCTTACAATAAAATGTAATACATTTCTTCATAGAAAAATGCCTTTATTTTTATTTATTTGTCTTTTTAACACAAGAGTGTTACATCATTCTTCTGGAAAATATGGAGAAGTACACTCGTCAGACTCTACATGATCAAAAGGAGTATATCCTTCAGAGTTGCTTTCACTTCGGGGAAAGTACCTCACAGACTCATTATCACTCAAGGGGGTATACCCCTCCAACGAGTTAGAACTTATAACTATTGGCTTTTCAGGCAAGCACTCTGTCTTGGGTTCTTTTCCTTTTTCAGTGGTAGCTTCTTTGGTTGGGCTCTGAATAGGACCTTTTTCTATTTCTTTGCTCCCTTCTGGAGCTGGGTTCTCTTCAGTAGGGTTGTCATCCACATCGGGCTTGACAGGAGTCAAAGAATCTTTCTTGACTTTCAGGTAGTGAGCATAACCCGCTACTGATTTGCGAGCTGTCTGTTTGGCTCGTACCATCTCCGTAACGTATCAATAGTAAACTGTTACTTCCTAGACTCTCCTAGAGCTATGTCAAATAAATCTTAATATCTAGGCGTTGAACGTAATCATACCTTTCTTCCATATTATAATAAGTATGAAATTTGAACTTAAATACTATTCCACTTCTTTTGTCCTAATGTAATCACAACTTCTACTATATGATTTTATTTAACAAGCCCTAATGAATAACTAAAACATAACCATAACTATTTCATAAGCATGATATATAACTGAGATTGTAAATAATAACGATTATAAACTAAGAAATTCCTGACCTATTTGAACTGTTGATCACTATGCAAGACCTTGACGCCCGCTCGCTGATAAATATACCTTGCGTGTGATCCTTTTCACCAATGCCTCCAGCTCTATCAAAGAAACAGGCAAACAACTCTCTCTTGATTCTATCAACCACTATCCTTTCTAAACATCTCTCACTTGATACTATAAAAACAAACACTATACTCTCTAACTCTACTCTCCTCTCTACAATCCTTCGTCCTTCCTTGGATGTCACAAAAGCCTTCCGCCTTTCCTCTCTACCCACACCCCTTTTTATACTAAAAAAAAATCCATCGCTCCCCTAAATCTGGGCTTAGTGATAGCTATCAACTAAAACTCTTTTTCTACTAACTCTTCTACTTCCTCCATGTAGGGAGTCCATCTCTAGTTAGCTACAGTCTTTAGCGCTCCTTGATAACGATTATCACAACTATTGGCTGGGTGGAGAGGTCGATTCATTACTTCATTCATGATGCGTTTGCAAATGACGACTTGTGCATTCAATCTGCCAGGTCTAGAGTCCATTAAGGATTACGGTTTAGTCTCCACCTTACGTGCTAGTCCATTCTCCTTTCAAACCGGTCAATCTGCTGTTAGTTGCCAACGAACTGGAGCTCATGGAGAAACTGGACGTGGAGAGGTGATAGTTTATCGCTTTGGACTGCGAGAGGTGTCCTCCATTACTTGCTGACTGAAGTGTACCCGCAGGAACCCTCACCTCGCTTGCTGGCTGCAGAGTTTATGGCGGAAGAGGGAGGCATGGTATGTGAAGGAGGAGGGTAGTCGGTGGTAATACCGACCCCTCCCTATATTAAGGTGGGTGGTCGATATTACCATCGACCACCATAGACCAAACAACGAACCTTAACCTCCACCACCTTTTATAAGGTCGAAACTAATTTTATTTGTTTTCTTTAATATACTTTTGTTATTATGTTTTAATATCATTTCTTTGTTATATTTTAATAATTAATTAATGACTTTTGTTAATATAATTATTTAAATATTAATCCTTCTTTAGCAATCATATTTGTAAATGTGTATTTTGGTTTTCCAATATTTATAACGAGTGGCATTTCCCATATATATATATTCAAATAATTGAATTATGTATATATTACACGTTCAAAAAGTTTATACAACATGATATATTTATAATTCTAATTATATACACGCATAATCCAATATCACAGTAAACCGATGGTGATATAAACTACTGATAATACGATCACCTTATCTCAACTCAAATAACTACTTATCAATGACTATTGCCTTCCGAGTATATTATGTCCTTACATTTATTCAAATGATCGAATTGCAACTATCGAGCTAACAAGCTGATAAAATTCATATCGACTCATACTAAGATATTAACTCGTCCTTTATAAACAATATTAAGTCACTAGATCACTTGATTCTTTTTCCTCCAATTACCAAAACTACTCTTATGGACCTAATAAACATAACATTTACCAATGACATACAAAAATTGGGACACTAGATATGCAGACTGAGCAAGCATCAAGCGACTTTTATAAAGATCAAACAATAAAATATGAAGACCAAACCAATTGACAGAATGACTTACTGAAGGCACTCACCCAAGTGTAACTGACTAAAAATAGGGTCAACTACTATCTCCTTCACTTCCATCGGAAAATATAAGGCACGCTCAGACCTGTGTAGCCAGGTGGAGACGATACCCCGTACCTACCCGGTACTTGTACCTGCAACATCCTGCATCACCGACCACACATGCATATATACATATATAGAAATTTCAACATACACACCGATGAAGGAGATTCATGATGTTCCCTGTCTCACCGAGATGAGTGAAGGAAAATCGTCCCCATGCATCCCATACACTCGCAGATACACAACACACAGTGCATAGATGAAGTAAAGCGTTAGTACATAGCAATGAACCATATAATGCCATAAAACATAAATACATAAATACTGCAAATAAAACATATGTCTCATAATCAGATAAAACATGAAACAATGTTATACAATTCTAAATAACCAATGATAATGTATCCATTGAGAATAATAAGAACAAAGTATCAGTTCAAACGAGTAAGGGTACTACATCTTCAATGTTTCTCTGATGGTCTAATTAAAAACATTAAGGTAAGCTTTTATTACTAATTATTTAATGAGCCTGTTTTTTCTCTTCCAACCATTCAATGAAGTTTTATAGAGAAAAAAAATATTAGAAAATTGAATCTAAATATAATTACTAAGTAAATAAAATTAAAAAAATTAAAATCATATTTCGAATAAAATATTAAAAAATAATTATATTGTAATTGTTAAAGTTAGATTTTAAACTTTGAAAGAAAACATAAAAAAATAGAAATAAAATGAAAATCTATTAAAAAAAGAAATAGTCAATTTGCAAATTATTTTAAAATATATAAAGCCATAGAAATTAATTAGCAATTTTGTAATTTTGAAAGAGTCTTGTAAAGATGTTTGGTCAATGTCCATCAAAATCTCTGTTCTTACATACAATGAAATACTATTTAAATATGATATGATAATAATACTGAAATCATATTTTTATATAGATTTGCAACTATGTCTCTTCCATCTAAATTTATATAGATTTGCAACTATGTGTTTGAAGGAGAATTTGTTATGTAGGATCACATTGTCCGTTTTACTTGCATTTTCATGTATTCGATATGTTTTTGGACAACAAAATAATTTTAAGCCAATTCAAAGTAAACTAAAAAAAATTATTTCACGGACAAATGGAAGTTGTGCTTTAATTTGTTAATATTCTAGAAGGGTAGAATTTTGTACAATTTTTACTGTAAGTTTGGTATTTTTAGTTTTTTAAATGTCTTAGTTTACTATTTATGGAAAACTGTATTAATATAGTCAAGAAAGATTCTTATCATGTCAATTCTTTGAGATTTCTTATAGTAAACTTATCTTGATTCACTGTTTAATTAAAAAATAAGACATTTTCACAATAGTATCAATTTTTCATTGCAATTGATTTGGGTTCGTCCTGTGCTGTATAGATAAAATAATGGGTTGACAGGGAAGTAGCACTAGGGGAAGGAAAGAATATATTCTATTGGTTTCAAAACTATCAAGCTCGAGAGAAGAGAAAGGAGGAATCAACTGAACCTTAAGGTTTTACAGCCTTATAGTTATTTTATGCTGGTAAGTTTTAGCGTTTTTTTTTTTTAAACTTGATTACACAGAGATCATTAGTTTGTAAATGTTCACAGCTTCAAGTGGTCTGCAATGTTTGGTTCAAAGAAATTATTTGGATTCTACAGTTCAAAGAAGCCAAGCACATAATTTTGATGATAGATCATTAGAGTATGATTCTAATTATTGATGCAAAATGTTTACTATTCAATTTTAAAAAATATTCAAGATCACATATAATGACTTTGAAAATTTAGTATTTTAAAATGTAGTCCTACTAGATCATAATTTTCTTCTTTACTATGCAGGAAGAGCGTGGCTACAAACAAGTTACAAGTGATCCTAAAAACAACTTATCAATGGAGGCTTCTCAATGGAGGCTTCTAATGTGAGAACCTTAGAATTGTTACCAGTGATCCTAGAAGCGACTTATCAATGGAGGCTTCTAATGTGAGAACCTTAGAATTGTTACCAGTGATCCTAGAAGCGACTTATCAATGGAGGCTTCTAATGTGAGAACCTTAGAACTGTTACCAGTGATCCTAGAAGCGACTTATCAATGGTGGCTTTTGTTGTGAGAACCTTAGAAATGTTTCCTTTGTGGCTTGATAGAGGAAGTTCTCAGACTTCCAAGCAATAATAATGCTCATCACTTAGGAATGTGCACTTTGCTTAGTAGTCTATGGAGACATATATTGTTAATGATGGATTTTATTTATATTGAACAATTTTTTCTTTTCTATCATTTTGACTATCAGTGGGAAATATATGCATTTAAAAATTGTACTATTCTCTCTCTGACCACAAATTCTCTTTCTTCTTACAAGAAAAATATGTATCCATAAATCCTTCTATAAGAGTCAATGTTTTGACCAATCAAATAGTGATAACTATTTTACACAAATTTATAACTAGAGAAATACAAATAATTAGATTTATAATAAAATGAAAAAATGCTAAAATATAATTGTTTCAAACAATTGTTTTAATGACTAGTTAAAACTACAAATTGTAAATCCATTCCTATAATACTAACCTATTGCTAATAGTTATTAGTTGAAAATCTTTACAAACACTAAATTTTCTCTCGAATGATCTCCTTTCTAATAAATAGTTTCTTGCGATACAATGAAAAATTATTTAGAAGGAAAAGGGCATCACAAATGTTTAGAATGCCTCTAATAGTAGAGACAAGGAACTTAACTAACCCAAACAAATTGTTTCATTCGATCAATATAAGGTTGTAATATACTTCATACCTCTATTAACTTATCCATGATATTTCTTTGTAGGTTTTTTTTTCTTCTCTATTCATATAAAAAACAAAAGGGTTATTATGTACAAAATTAGGGTTTATTAGAATATTCTAATGAAACATGAATTAGTGACCATTTATTCTTACGTCAGGGTGATTAGACCAAAATAACAATACAGATATGTCATCTTTCTCTTTTTGATGGTTTTTAAAGTGTCTTAAAATATTTTATTTTGAGTGTTCTATTATTAGGATGTCTTTCTCTACTTTGTTTTCTAAATTTGGTAAAAGTGGGGATCTCCACACTATTAATGACCATTATTTTTTGTTATGGGAGAGTAATTTTTTCTTAATCATTTGTTTTAAGGTAACTATTGACCCACTTAATTAGCAAATAAAATGATTTATTCCATACAATTATACTTTTATAGTTCAAGATGGATCCCATGAGGAGACCAAATCCATTGTAGGTATGCACCTCTTAGTTTATGTTTTATGTTGCATATTTTTATCCTTTCATTTTCTTCATTTTTATTCTTCCTTTTTACCATAAACAATAGAAATATATCAAGAAAAAGATGATTAAAAATAGAAATAAGACAAAGAAATAGGGCATAAAAATATGCCAAGAATGTTTAGTTTTGAAGATTCATTCTAAAACATAGTTCTTTTCGTAAATCTCTTAAGGAAGAATTGCAAAAGATTGAGAAACCTTCTCTTTACAAGATTAGATGGATCTATTGAAAATTACTATGGTGTTATACTTTAGTTAAATACATCATTATGTATTTTAGACATAGATTTGCTACAAATGTGATAAAAAATATTTTAGAAGTTTGGATTTGATTTATAGTTGTCTATTTCTAATAGTTAAATGATGTTTTTGATATTACTAGTGTTTTGGCCCAAAGTACAAAACACTAGTAACTACAATTTTTTTTTTTTTATTGATTTGCTTATTTCAAAATGATTTACATTGGTCTCTTTTGTAGAGGAATAAAAAAACTTCAGAAATAAAAAACTGCCACTACATATATAATAAATAAAACAAAATCTAAGAACTTTGAAGTTGTATATGGTCCACATAAAAAACAAATAATTAAAACACAAAACTAGTAGAAATTATCAAAATATTCTAACACTCTCCCTTAATTTCTACCACTAATTACATTAATAATTACAATATCCAAATTTTCTCTCAAGTATTCAAATTGCTCCTTTTCTAAGGACTTTTTAAATATGTGGACAAGTTGTTCTTTAGATTTTAGATCTACGATGTTATAGCTTGATTTCTCACATGCAAATACTAAATCTAATATTAAAGATGATGCAAAAAATTGTAGGGAACTCCTAAACTATTGTAGATTAGATAAGCACATATAAATTTAGATTTAAACAAATAAAACTACAACACCAAATACACATGGAAAAACCCTTTGGAGAAAAAATCCACACTCTAATAGCCAAACTCAATTGCATTATCAGTGATACCAATAATAACAATACAACACCGATTATTTGCTAATTAAGTGGGTCAATAATTAGCACATCAAAGCTTCTTAGAAGATATCCAAACTATCATGCAACATACACAAAGAAGCCACATATTTATAGAGCTCAACACAAGCAAAAAGTGCCCATTGTTTCCAAAACCAACTCCAATGCCAAAGAGGCATAACTTGCTAAACCCATGATATATTGCAAATAGCAACTTCCAATGTAACAATGCATAACTCATCCATAACAATTAGCTTGCTATATGCAACACCTACTTCACACCATTTTTCAAATGTGAATTCAACTATAAATATCGATTTTCAAATAATAAATCTCCATAACTCTTCCACTAAATTGGTAACCATCATAGTAAATAAAATGAATTGTCATAGTTCCAACATAGCATCCTATGACAATAGTCCCTCAATTTTAGGACTTCCAAAGTGTGTGCAATAAAATAAACATGTTTGGACACTAAGATTGAGACAAATTAATCATAATATTCTCCCACTTTTTCAAGACCTATCAAGAGTAAAAAAACTATCATCTTCTCAAGGCCTAAAGTCCCATGGAATCAATACACCATGTGAACTTCTCATTGCTCATTGGCTTTGATAGTGCATTTACAACATTCACTAAAGTATCAACTTTATCCATTTTCACCTTTCTGTATTCCACCATATCATGAACAAAATGAAATTGTGCATCAATATGTTTTTTTTAGGTGCAAAGTCAGATTCTTCACTAAACAAATAACACTCTGGCTATCACAATAGAGTAATCTACCCTGCATCAAAATCAATGTCCAAGCACAATGTCATAATCCAAATGGCTTCCTTACAAGACTGATTAGCTTCAATGTACTCCTCTTTTATAGTGTACAAATAAACTAGAGCTTGCCACTTACTCATCCAACTAATAGCAATACCAAATTCATGAAAACATATCTACTAGTTGATATTTTGTTGTCAATGTCATTTGTTGAATTTGAATCCGTATATCCACAAATGCAAACTAAATTTTGAGGTCTAGAAGGATAACCTTGAAAAGACATGGAATAATCATAAGTATCCCTCAAATACATGCACACTCTTTTAGTTGCATCCCAATGCACCCTACCAAGATTAGCCATATAACAACTAAGGACTCCCACAACTTGGGCAATGTTTGGTCTCCTACAAACCATAGCATACATCAAGATGCCAATGGCACTCACATAAAGTACTCTAGACATGTCCTCCATATTAGTAGGATATTTTTTACAATCCTCCACAAAAAATCTTCCTTTATAAGACTAGAATGACTAATTGCTTGCAATTTGACAAGTCGAATCTCTCCAACATGGAGTTACATACTTAATCTGGCTCATCCAAAGATTTCAGCTACCTCTATCTCTAATGATTTCAATCCCAAGAACATCTCACTGGACCTAGATCTTTCATCTCAAACTATTTTGCTAAGTAAGAATTCAAATCTAGAATCATTCATTACCATACCCAATAAATAACATATCATCCACATAAAGGGCCATGATAGGAATGTGACCATTTTTAGATTTATAATACACATAATGGTCAAATTTAGATCATATAAATCCAAAAGACAACACATAGGTGTCAACATTTTGATACCATATTCTGGGAGACTATTTCAAACCATACATAAATTACGTCAACTTACAAAAAACATTTTGTTTACCTTTCTCAATGAAATGTTTTGTCTATAACATATAAATTTACTCATTTAGATCAACATGAAGGAACATTGTCTTAATACCCATCTACTTAACTTCCACGCCATAAGATTTTGAAAGTAATCATAGGAATCAAATGGATGTCAACTTAGCTACAAGAGAGAATATTTCACCATATTCAATTCCCTCCACATAAGAATAACCATTCATAACCAGCCAAAACCTTATACTTCTCAACACTACTATCTAGACCTAGCTTCTTTTTTAACACTAATTTATATCCAATAGGTTTTCATCCTTTGGGAAAAGGTACCAAATCCCATGTAGCATTCTTCTTCAATTCAATTATCTCCTCTTTCATGGCTTCCATATAAGAATCTATATCACACATACCCACAACCTCTCTTATAGTCCTAGGCTCATCACTATTAGAAATCAAACCAAATATGCAACTACAATCCAATTAGGAATATCCAAACTTATTTTATTGATAAATTTTATACCCTTTAACATTGACACCATACCTAATGAAGATTCACTTAATCATCTTCTTCTCCAATTTTGAAGTTTTCTCACTTGAAACATTTGCATATACCTTGCAACCAAAGAATCTAAGATATCTCAATGAAGGCTTCTTAGCAGACCTTGTCCCCATGGGCACATTTATAACTAGGATTGAAGTAGGAGATCTATTAAATAAATAACATGCAATGGCTACATATTCAGTCCATAACTTATGTTCAAGCCCAACGCCTCTTAGCATACCCTAGCCTTCTCCATCAAAATTGTGTCCATCCTCTTCATAACTCCATTTTTTAGTGGGGTGCATGGATTTATCTTGTGTCACTCAATTCCATGTTCCTTATAGATACTATCAAATTATATTGAACAAAAATTACTTCCATTGTCATTCCTTAAATAGTTAACTTTTGTACTTGTTTGGTTTTCAACCAAATTTGATTTTTTTAAACCAATTAAAAACTTATGATTTATTTATGAGGAAATACACAAATTTCCTTCTACTATAGTCATCTATGAAAGATACAAAATACACAGATCTAGATACTGAAGGAACATTAATAGGACCAAACACATTTGAATGAATATAATC
Source organism: Cryptomeria japonica (assembly GCF_030272615.1). NCBI lineage: Eukaryota > Viridiplantae > Streptophyta > Pinopsida > Cupressales > Cupressaceae > Cryptomeria > Cryptomeria japonica. The sequence continues at coordinate 627,326,656 of NC_081413.1, forward strand.
CAAAACCCCAAAATACTTTTGAGAACTGTAATAAAAAGAAACATAGTGTTGTTTACCATAAACACAATGTTCATAAAATTTAAACTCAAGATTATAGTCATTAAGGCCCTCAACAAAGCTCTTATTTTTTTAGGGCTCTAAGTCCCTTCTCACTAATGTGATCAAGTCTCTAGTACCATAACATTTTCTTCTCCACTCGGAGCTTCATCTCAAAGCATTTGCACTCTTAGGCACCCAAAAAGTGCAACCATCAAATGTTGAAACAACAATATTTTCTCTAGTCAATTTGATGGTGAGAATTAATAATCAAAAGCCATTTTCTTATATTTCACAAAAGTGCTATTACACTAAACCATGCATGCATCTAGCTTATACAAGGTTCCAAAATGAAAACCCTTAGTAAGCACCATAGAGCCTCTTATCATCTTACATCCACATTGCAAGAAACAACTTGCATACCCATATCAATCAACTTCCTAATTGAAAGTACTCTACATGTCAAACTAGGTATATGCATGACACCATCAATCCCCTTCACTCCATAATTCATTCTTGAAATTCATCCCTAAAATTCATCCATGACCAACAACCCTTAGGTGAGATTCATCCCTGAAATAAGCCTTCCCACCATCAAAATCTTTGTACTTCAAAAACCAACCTCTATGAGAGGTCATTTGGAAAGAAGCACCTGAATCTATAACCCACACATCTTTTGATTCATTCACTGCGAGGGTTATGACAAAAGAATCTACTTCATCATGAGAGGATTTATTTGAGTGAGAATTAGAAAAATATTTTTTTACATTTCTTTCTCTTATCCTCCTTGCATTCATTTCAAAAATGACAAGATTTTTTACAGCTCCATCAATTCACCTTGGATTGATTATCAAAAGACTTAGATCTTCCTGAAGACTTGAATTTACCCTTCTTTTCATTTTTATTGCCTTTTTCCATCATTCTAATACAATAAATAAGGGGTTTCTTAGCCATCTCAAAAGATTTCCTTCGCATCTCTTCATATAACAATGAACCAACCACATTCTCCATCTTGAAAGTGGTTGTTATGATCCCATGAGTCTGGCAAACAATATAATAAAAACTTACATTTATATTGATCATCAATCTTGTCATTCATAAAATGCAGTTGAGCAACCTGCATTTTGAACAAATTCATGTGATCTACAATGAACCATCCTTCCCTCATCCTCAAAGAATACAACCTCTTTCTAAGAAATAAATTATTGACCAAGAATTTCCCTTGATAAATATTACCAAGTTTTTTTAAACTACAACTAGAGTCTTCTCAGGTCATGGACATTCAAGAGCACTAAATCTTCCAGATGGATTATTATCAACCCCTTGTATTTTCAATCCATTTAATCCCATTCATCATGCAATGTATTTTGGGGTTTCATCAAAGAAACCACAACCCATAGATCTCTATCCATGAGCATGTCCTACACTTTGAGTTTTCACAACTCAAAATTGTTTCCATTAAATTTATCCATCTCTATTATATTAGATGTCCTTGTCATATGAAAGATGAAAAAAAGTTATGAACTCTTCTTTTTCAAGACTCTCACTAATACTAGATCAATACAGAAAACCTATCAACCCAACAACAATAGAAAAGTTGGCTAGGCCCTGATGTCGATTGAAAGCAAGCCAAAGGGTATAATAATGCTTCCAATGTCCTTAAAGATTAAATGAAACAACAAAGAAATCTAGAAAACATATGGCATATCAAATCTTCTAAGAAGGTATTCAACATATCATACAAAATATAAAAGGAAGCCACATATTTATAGAGTTTAACACAAGTGAGAAGCACCCATGGTTTCCAAAACCAACTCCAATGGCAAAGGGGTATCCAATGTCATATACTATAACTTGCTAAACCCATGACATGTTGCACATGTAGAAAATTCCTATGCAACACTGCATAACTCATCCATAATGGTCTCCTTTCTATAAGCAACACCTACCTCACACCACTTTTTCAAAGTGAGCTCTACCATAAATATGAATTGCCAAATAATAACTCTAGATGACTTATCCACCAAACTAGTAACCATAGTAGCAAATAAAAGGTGTCATCATAATTCCAACATTGAAATCTATAACACTAGTTCCTTAATTTTAGGACTTCTAAATTGTGTGCAATAAAATAAATAAAATAAACTTTTTTGGACTCTAAGGTTGAGACACCTTAATCCGAACACTCCATTATTTACATAATATCTAGTATCAATGTGTTTTCTCCTCAAATGAAAGATGTGATTTTTCAATAATATAATATCATATTTATTATCATTGTATGTCGATGTTGTCTCATTTTGATCATGCATCAAGTCCATCAAAACCCTTCATCCACATTATTTGACATGTTGCTGATATACTTGTCACATATTTTGTTTCTACATTTGAAATTTCTATTATTGGTTTTTTTTTTCATAATTCTTCTTCCAAAATGAAATGTATATCTAGATGTAGTATTTTTATCATTTTTACTCTTTGTAAAGTCACTATCTATGTATCATATTAAGTCAAAATGATCTATTGTGGAATAGAATATTCTGTAATCCATAGTCCCTGCAATATACCTCATTTATCTTTTTCTATCTTTCCAATGTGAATTCTTAGGTGACTTCATAAATATAGAAATCAAATTGACTCTATTCATAATGTCTTGCCTAGTTGTACTAAGATACATCAAAATTCAAAAGAGTTTTGGGAATATTGTTGTATCAAAATTTGACTCTTTATCTTTGATATTGAGTTTTATACTTGTCATTATAGGAGTAGATGCTAAACTACAACTTATCATTATAAACCTCTTTAATACATCCTTTGCATATTTACATTAACAAATGAAAATTCTCTTATCATTTTTTTATAACTTCAATTCAAAGAAAATACCTCATTAATCCCAAATTTGTGACCTCAAATTCCTCATTCATTTTCTAATTTAAACATGTCCATAGATAAATTTCTAGTAAAGATTAGATCATCAACATATAAAAATTAAAAAAATTTGAATTTGCTTGTTGACCTTTTAATATAGAGTAGGCTCAATATTTCTTCTATTGAATCCATTATTCACCATGTATGAACTTATTGTTCTATTCCACACTCTTGGTGCTTGCATCAATCCATAGAGTTCCTTTTTCTACCTATAAAGCATGTCTTCATATCCTTTTACCTCATAACATGTTGGTTGTTGAATTCTCCTAAATAACCATTCAAGAAAGCCGATTTGCCATCTATTTGGTGGTTATTCCAATTTTTTTCAGTTGTAATAGCTAATACCATTCTAACAGTATCAATTATTTCTATTAGTGCAAATATTGTATTATAATCAACCCCATATTTTTGTGGAAATCCCTTGACTACTAACCTTTCCTTGTACTTTTCAACATCTCAAACTTAGTCTTATATTTACCCATTTCACACATATACATTATTTTTCCTTAGGAATATCTATTACCTCCCATATGCAATTATTTTTAATACATTTCATTCATTATTCATTGTATTAACCCAATTTTCTTCTTTATTTTCATTCTTGAAGTATATAGAGTCATGAGAAAATGAAGAAAAATTTGTGTAAAGCGGAAAATCGCGATCGAACCCTAAGTGTTCCCCCCACCACTCTGAGGAGAGGGGAAGGAGGTCACTAGGGTTGATGGTTTTCACTTAGGGGAGACTTTACATTCAAAAGAGGGGTTGAAACCCACAAGATCCAATCCCACACAATGCAAGATTGGATTCTAAATGAGTTTCAAGGGTTAAGACAGCAAGGCTACCCTCTTTTGTAAAGAATGTAGATAGAAAGATTGAACTAGGAATGCATGTAAATTAAGAAAGATTTGCTTATAAACAAAGATAGGAATATAGGATGAAGCTACGGACCTGGAATTAGCAGTAAAATGTCGAGACGGTGCTGTCCTGCAAATTTGAGCGAAAGTTGACGGGACGATGGCGCCTGGCGTGCACACGGTGCTCCGAAAAATCCACGAAACGAAGGGGGATTTGTTCGTCTCTGCACAAGGATTCCAGATCTTCAATTACAGCCATGTACCTGCAACCTACACATAGAAAAGAGAGTACGATTGGGGGGGTTAGGGATTAGGGGTTTGCCCTTAGGTCAAACTCCGGTTTTGGAATTAACCAAGAAATGAGAAATGTTGTAAATGTAAATGATTGTAATGTAATAAAGTACCAATACCTTGTTGTAAGAATTTTTGTATTCTTACATGCAAAGGTGTAAATGTTGTTGTATGTTGTATGTTGTAAGTGGTATGTGATCTCCTCTTCAATGGTTGAATCCTTGTCTTGAATGCAACACTTAGCCTTGAAGGGAGACTTAGAATGATCAATTGCTTGAAGGAATGCTTGAATGCTTGAATGCTTGAATGCTTGAATGTTGCTTCCACCTTTTTTCCCTCTTCCAAAATGGGAGAGGAAATGTAGTTTATATACTTGTCAATTAGGGTTAAAAGACTGATTTTTTTGACCTTAGGCCGACCAAGAAACATTATTTTCCAATTTGCAAACATAAAGACCCGAGACCCAAAAGAGACCGCGCCCAAAAATAGGGCCAGGGACCAGGACGCTGGGCGCCATGGTCCTGGGGGACCAGGGCATTGGGCACTCTAGTCCTGAAGGACCAGGGTGCTGGGCGCCATGGTCCCACCTCCAAGGACAGCAGGGTGCTGAAAAATGCAGTTTTTGATGTCATGAACAAGTTTCGGGGTCTCCATTCAGGTTCCGTGTTGCATTGCCATCGTGAAGACCCAAATGCGGTCGAAATTGCAAGTGTCACAATTTTAGGACGCTACAATTTGTTTGCAAATCTATTCCATGTCATTGATCATAAATGTCTTCTAAAATTCTCATTTTCTTGCTTCTAATTCTTGATCTCAATGATTCATGCATATCATTAGAATCATAACATTTTTTAAAATTAGGATAGGAATGTCATGATGGTTCTCCTTGTTCAATATCCCTTTGTGAATTGTCTTCTTGTGGACATCTTGTTGAAGTATATTCTTGCATACTCGATTGATCTCCTTGACTTCCTTGATATTTTTCTTATTCATTCTTTTGTGCTATAATTCATTTTTTTTGTCTATTCTTCCATCCCAAGATTCTTCTTCTTTGAATACAACATCTCTACTAATAATTACTTCCTTTGTGATGGGATTAAATAACCTATAAGCTTTGGATTATTCACAATAACCAATAAACATTAATTTCTCACCCCAATCATCCAGCTTACTTCTTGATTCCATCGGTACATATAAAAATGCAAGCACATTCAAATATTTTTAAATGACTTATACTATGATACTTACCACTCCATGTTTCTTATGGAACCTTTTCTTTCATGCTTTTTTTTGGAAACCTATTCGAGATATAAACTACACAAGATACTACTTCATCCAATAGTAATTACATAAATTCTTATCTTTTAACATGCTTCTTTCCATCTCCATTATTGTTTTTTTCTTCCTTTCCATAATACCATTCTATTGAGGTGTGTAACTTCTAGTAAACTACTTCTTTATTCCATGGTACAAACAATAATCCAAGAACTCATTTGATATATTTATGTCCTCTACCAAATATCAAACCTTGATGGATAGGCCACTTTGTTTCTCAACTGATGCTTTGAATTATTTGAACTTTCCAAATGTTTTAGATTTATACTTAAGGAAATAAACCCATCTTTCTACTAAAATCATCAATGAATGTAATAAAATAAGTGCTCACCCTAATGATGGTGTTTGTTTTGGACCACATATTTATCTATATGCACAAGTCCTAAGGGTGCCCATTCTTTATATGAAATTCCTTTTGGAAAATTCTCTCTATGTTGTTTTTCCAAACCACAACCTTCACATAAACTCAGTGGCTCTACAATTATGGGTAATACTTTTACCATTTTCTTGTTTTTACAATAACCACAATCCATTGAAGTGAAATTTGCTTCTTTGTTGGTGACATCATTTTCATGTTTCCACATTTGAATAGTTTATCATGATTTATGCTCTTGCTCGAGCAATGTTGTACTCTCACTATCATAAAGTGCCACACCTCTTTGTATGTTGTTATTGTTGACTAAGAGGTATATCAACCATGCACAAATTAATCTTTAAACAAATCTATAACTTTCTTATACAAGTTGTACCACACTTATGAGATTATATTTGAAACTAGTAACAAAATAAACATGAAGAATGGACTTATTACAAGTATTTAATACCATATTTATTGCATGTTTACCCATGACTTTCAATATGTTATCAATTCCTAATTTTGCTTTGGATTTAACTAAAGTATCGAAGATTTCAAAGAAGTCTCTATTTCATGTCATGTGATTGTTGTAGCCACTATTTAGAAACCAAAAATCACTTGAACGTTTCTAATCTACATAGTATATAATGCGTAATGTACCTAAACTATTTAAAAAATAATAATTCATTTCATTTTCCTATATCTACTTGTTTCTTTCGACATTTATTTGCAACCTGTCCATACTTCTTGCAATAATAACATTGAATATTAGACTTATCATACCTCTGTGATGATTAATTATTATTGCACACTCTATAATTGAAACTTTTACTTCTCTTTTCTCTTGGATCTTGACTCCTTATTTCTTCCCTTTGAAACTTATTTCTACCTCTTTCGCCAAACTATGACTTTCCTCTTTGTCTCTACCAAATGGCACCTATGATTTGAATGCATTTTCCAATGAAGTACCATTATTTCTATTCAGCTTGTATTCATGAGATTGTAATGATCTAAACAATTTATCTATAGACAGTTTTAATATATTCTTTGTTTCTTCATTGGAAACCACAATACTATCAAACTTGGGAGAATTCAAAGAATACTTTCCATAACTATTTGATCTGTTAACTCGTCACCAATTAATATAATTTGATTTAAAAAATTCATAATTTTAGCTATAAATTGATCATTGAATCCAATTCTTTCATTTGAAGAATTTGAAAATCCCTTCTAAGTTCTTGCAACTTAGCTATTTTTACCTTATAAAAAACCTAACATGTGGTTTCTAATATTTCCCATGATATTTTTGTTTAAGGTGCATTTTTAACTCTTTGAAAATAATCTCCTCTATACCTATTTGAATAAATTGTAGAGCTTTTCCATGATTTATTTTTCTATTCTACTTGAGGCTATCCTTCTATTTTTTGTTTAATGTTGTCTTATAATCTAATGTTGTAAGCTCTTTCTCCACTATATCTAATAAATCTTGATATTGAAATAAATTTTTCATCTTTATTTCTTGATTATCACAATTTTTACCTGTGAAAACTGGAATTTGGGGTTGCAATTAATTGATAATTGATGCCATCTCTTTAAATTTATCTTGACAACTTTAACCTTTGAAATCTCTTGATTAACTATGATCTCTTAACAACTACAATTTTGTGGTTCTTTTCTCAACTACAACCTTTTTAAGAAAACTTAACAATACTCCATTTTCTAACTCCTTCTAATTAGGATATGAATCCACATCAATAAACATTTACATCAAATAAAAAAAACAACCCCTAGATTCTTTTACCCTTTTGAGAGCTTCAAACTGTCATCTCCCTAAGATGTAAGCAGTGATGGATTCAAACAAAATATTTCATTCAACCAAAATTGGGTGGCGGTTCATCTACTACAAATTCTTTGCACTGACTTTTGGGTTTACAGTGGCTTTCTCAATAGTATGGCTCATTTTGCACCTCTTTTGAACAACATGCAAAGACTTTTTTAATACACTTTCCTTGAAAAATAAAAACATCAATGGTGGGATTTACTTCAATATTCTTCTCCTATCCAAGGTATCATATAATGTCCTCTACTAGTGGCTAAACTGGACAATCTCCCTACTACAATCTTCACCTTCAAGTGTTTCATGAATATGATCCCCTACATTTTTAATATATCCTTCCTTGCTCTAATGCCACTATGTTAGTTGGAAGAGAAGAAGGAAAATAAAGTAGAGAATAAAATAGGAATAAAATGAGAATAAAATGCTCTAGGCCGAGAATGTGGCACTCATGCCTACCTATCATATGAAAATTTTTAAAACATTTTGATCATTGATATACCTTTCATTTGACATTTTAATAAAACTTTTAATTGTCAAAATATTCAAGGGAAAGTTAGATTGGAAAGATGGTTTTTTGTGTAAACAAATGAAATAACAATTATTGGCATCTAAAAGTGTTTGAGGAATTTGATCTCCTACATTTTTAATATATCCTGCCTTCTCTAATACCACTATGTTAGTTGGAAGAGAAGAAGGAAAATCAAGTAGAGAATAAAAATCTCCAAGCCTAGAATGTGGCACTCATCCCTGCCTATCATATGAAAATTCTTAAAACAGTTTGGTCATTGATATACCTTTCATTTGACATTTTAAGAAAAAAAATTAATTGTAAAAAATATTCAAGGGAAAGTTAGATTAGAAAGATGTTTATTGTGTAAACAAATGAAAGCACAATTATTGTCATCTAAATGGAATTAATTTTTTATGTTTTAGAATAAGTACTAGATATTTTTTTTTCTCACAAAAAACTAAACAAACAATGGTAATTTTAAAGTTTTTAATTATAGTTGTCTAAAATTTAATTTATAAAAAGATGATAATTAAAGATAGCTATTGACCTACATCAATACTGTACAATTTCAAACATAAATTATATTGATAAATAAAAATAATTAGAACATAATCATATGAACTATAAAGTATATACCTTAAGCTTCAACTACAAGGCTATAGGCAAGAAGAAGACCAAAGCTACCATAAAACACAGATGTTGTTTCTTGAAAAGAAATAAAATTACCTATCCTTTAATTATTTGGTTCACATATGGATATCTTATATAGATAAAAAGAATGTAAAAATTTAGAAAACAATGTTAAATTAATAATATATATATGCAAAAAATGATAAATTTACAACAGGCTCATGAACACTTTCTTCAAGAGAAAAGAAAAGATAAAAGGACATCAAAATGACCATAACAAAACCAAGTATCCTCATCATTGGGACTAGGTGAGCTTCTACATCATGAAATATATCACTTATCAAGGGAAGTTCTCTTCTGTTCATAAATACCACACCCCCCTACTTAATGACATTTTAACTTTTGAACTCATTAGCTTCCCTTGAATCTTCTTACTTCATCTATCCATATTTCACTTAAGAAGAGAGGTTACATACTATTCATAAATACCACTTCTCCCTGCTTACCACATTTTTAATTTTGAACCCATTAGCTTTCCTTTTTTCTTGCTTTCATCTATTAAAAATTGTTCAGATGATGGAGCTAATCCTCCTCTCAACCAAGGCCTTATTATGGTAATCTGTAAATTCTAACTATTTATAATTCACCAAACTTTCCCCTTTCTATCTATATAATTTTAAAAACTTTAAAAAGGGAAAACAAAAATTGGCTCACCCTACTATAGAGGAATGAATCTCCAAGGGTTATCAAATATTCCTCCTTTTTTTATTTTGAACTTCTCAAGGTCATGCCCAAATAGAGGAAACCCCAATTATTGAATCATGCATCCCCACTCAACAAATTGAGAAGGGATAGGAAAAGACTTGAACCTCAAATTTTTTTGGGCATTGGTGATGATGATGTGGTTTAGATTGGTAAGGGAAAAGATAATTTTAAAAAGGTGGAAAATTAAGGTGATCAAAGGTCAATTAGAATTTCTAGAGTGACTAATATGGAAAAAATCCTAAAACAGGTGGAGATTATTATAGTGAGTATGATAAAGATGAGGAGCTAATAGATGGTGATGCAAAGTAGGAGGAGTAGGATATTGTGAATGAAGAAGAATAAGAAGAAGAAGAAAGTAATAAAGAGGAAAGAATTAGTTAGGAGCATGAAGAAGGGGATAATAGGGACCTACATGAGGATAGAAAGATGAAGGATAATTAGGACATTGGCCACAATCTGATGACCAATAATGGAAATAAAATAAATCTAAGTTTCTCTCTTTGAAGATTCAAGTTGAGAAGATTGAAAAATAGGTGATGGAGCTTGAGGAGAAGCTCAAGTAGGACATTGATAAGTTTACCAAATTTTAAAATGGCCTCAATACTATTGTTGAGATTACCAATGGCATTTTGAACAAATTTGTTATGGGGTTCATTTCTCAGATCTGTAAGATTAAAAAGTGAGTAAAAATAGTGTTTAGACATTACCAAAAATAAAAATGAGGATTGTGCAACAATTGATAGGAAGGTCTAGAGGGAATCTTACTAGCCTCCCGTAAGGCTAATTAAACACTCCTCAACTGATGTTGTAGCTATGGGTTTATGTATTAGATAGATATTCTATTATTTATGTTTTAAAATCCTTTTAATTTTATGGTTGGTATATGTTACGCTATGTTTCTCTCAAATGTTTCTAGTAGTTTTCAAGTTCTTTGATGGTTATTTAAACTTTTGTTCTCTACTAAAGAGCTAGTTGTGAGGTTTTTTTCATTGTTTCTTGGAATCAAGGTGGTTCCCCTACCTTTTTATTAAAAAAACCAATGTCTAGTTACTCACATATATACTGTGACCTATCACTTCTTGTAAGTAAAATAAAAATGCATCACATCTTGGTTTTGGTAATGATGGATAGAAAAGTGTCAATAGGAAATATGATCTTAATTAAAATCTTTTGTGAAATAATTTCCTTATTTTATGTTCATTGCATGTGACATAGACTACTTCCTTTATTATATTATAAATATCTACATTGAGGAATTTAAAGGGAAGCATGCATGATTGAGATAATGCTACTACTTAGGATTTCTATATAATTTAAATGGAGGAATACATATACATCAAAACAAAGATTAGATAGATGATGTGATAAAATAGAAGTTAAATTTTGTTTATAGTCTCTTGAGAATCCAATTTTTTATTCTTTAATGTTCTTAAGAAGTTAATGTACATATTTATCTTAACCCTTTATAAATCTCAAAAAATACACACATGCTTTCATGAATTTAAGTTCCAATCTCTAAAACATTGAGCATTCAATGAGAAAACAAGAAAGACATTTATATGGATGAGCATTTCTATCAATCATTGATGTTATATATGTCAATGTATGTATTGGATTAATATATGTGTTAAGAGTGCTCATATGAAATCTGTTAACCCTTATAATCACTATATTGTAGTATTTCATTTTCTTCAAAATATCCAAAGAGAAAAGAACAATTTTTTTTTTTATTCTAAAAGAATTTTTATTGTCCTTGTAAAAAGTTTGAATAATTATCATAATTTCATTTTGTAGAAATCACATAATAACTAAATTTGGTTGTGACTTCATTTCTATGATTTAAACAATTTTCTTTTTGATCAATTCCATAGATTATATCTAATTTTTTCTTTTAAGAATATTTTCATTTTATTGTCGAAACTTTCAACAATAGTAAGCAATTTCTTTGAAGAACTAGTTGAGTAATAGAATTAGGAGTACAAACACTATTTACATGAATTATTTACTTATATATTATAAATAGACTTTTAACACCATCCAAATTGACAAGAAAATTTATCTATTAAATTACAAGATTTGAAATTCCTCATCGCCAATACCATGAATATCATCTATACTAGTATCCTCCAACAAAAAATTAGGAACATGACAAAAATCAACTAGGCATGGAAGAAGAGGTGGAGGGGTGGGGGTGGAGGTCGAGGTGGGGAGACCTACACAAATTCTAATTTTTAATGCAAGAACCACACTAGGAATTCATAGCCAAAATCATTTTTTACTTGGCTTTTTCAAAGCAAAGGATAAACAATCATCTAAAAGGTCATATTGAAGATTACAGAGAAATATCCCATTTGGGTAGATGCCTAATCTTATATATCCTCCTTTGTATACAGAGAAATATCCAATTTAGGTAGATGCCTAATCTTATATATGCTCCTTTGTATTCATCTTTTTTTATTCCATTTAAATGGACCTCCCCATCAACCTCACTACCACTCCTTCAACCTTTCTTTCTCAACCTATTCAAAACATATTTTGTCATCAATCATTTTTTAATAAAGCTTCTATAATTATTTATGTGTAATGTATTTGTTTTATTAAATACTAAATTGTATTTCTTTAACTTAAAAATACTACACATCACAAAGATATAAGCTAATAATTATAAACACAATAATAAATATTAAATAAAAAATTATCATAAAACACAACATTATGAAAATAACTTTGTAATATTTAATTAAATATATAATTTTGTAATATTAAACGTTTCAAAATTATTTTAATGTTATAATATGCTATGAAAAAAAATATAAAAAATTTTGCAATTACAAATATATGAAAAGCATTTATTAATTTATGTAGGACAAATTAGTCATGGCACGTCGTATGATACGTGTCCCGAAGATTTAGAAGTGGCACGTCGTATTTTATAACCTGTCATTATAATTCTACAAATCCCTACACGGCAGCATTGTACGTGTCTTTATTGATGTTGGTTGATTTGGCTATAAATAATTTCATTATGTAAGAAGTTGGTCAGGTGAGCTGCAGTAGATTTTTAATGCAAATACTCTCTCTCTCTCATCATCGTTTTTCTGATGATCTCATTAAAAACATTAAGGTAAGCTTTCTTATATGGAGTTATTATGATTGGATAGTTTTAATATAATTTTTACATTTTAAATATAGCAAAATTTCATATTATATTATGAGAATATCAATTCAGTTTGTGAATTAATTTAACAATCATATATATATATTGACATTTTGATGTTTTGGTCTGTTAACATTTTAGAATTTTAATTTGTTTTCTACATATTACTATTCTTGTTGTGTAAAATTTAAAAGTCATTCATTATAAAAAAATGAAATTGAAATTGGTTCTAGAAAGATGATCCTTCTAATTCTAAAAAAATGATTGGTGGATCACGTACTTAAAGATTTAACTCCTAAACTATATCTATTTTTGAAATATTATCAAGAAATTTCGAGTATTTTTTTTTCATATTATTAGGAACTTTTAAGTATTTCTATTCTATTACTAAAAATTATTTGGTTAAAAAATATTTGAACTAGTAGGAAAAATGTTCTCAATACTCTCATTTTATTTTTATTTATTTTGTAATATAAAATAATAATAAATCAAAGTGTCTTTAATTGAATAGTAGAAGATATATATCATTAGATTATGTTTAAAAATAATATAAAAGTTTACAATTTAAATTTGATATTTTTATTATTTGTCACAAGGTTTTAAATATAAATGTAAAAATTCATTAATTTATGTTATTATGATAAATAATTTTTTATTTTTTTTCATTATTCATCTTTATCTTAAGTATTGATTATTTTATTTATTATTTTATATCTAACATTGTCACTACAAGCTAATCTTGGAAATATACATTCACCATCATTGTTGAGGTGCTATATAATGTCTATCTAATATGATAAATACACTTTTATTAATAATATAAATATCTTAAATATATCTATCTAAAAAATGAATCATCATCTTGAATGTAAGTTTTTCCTTACATACAACTTCTGAACAAACTTGGATCTAGAACAAATACGTCTAAATTTGTTGATCTAATCAACTGTGCATCTCGATATTGTATATTTTCAGCCATTTGACATGGCTTTCTATTAAATACACAAATAACACCTTCCCAACCATTGGAAAAGTCGATTAAAAAATACTATGCAACACAAAATCAATGTCTTCCAAAAAAAAAAAAAAAGAGTTTATCAGTTCTAAAAGAAAATGGGATCATATATTTAAATAAGGGAACAAAAGAAATTCCTCATTGTACCCAAATTACGAATCAGTCAATGTCTTCCAACAAAGGACGATAATTTTGTTGTGTTTTGACATCACTTTCTATTGAATGGACAACTAAAACAACTTTCTATTAAATGGTGTAACACAAAAATCAATCCTTATCATAAATTGTGAAGTTTGAATATGGAATTGGTATGCATTTGATATTTTCTACACAGAGAAAATAAAAACCGTATTAGAAGAAATTTAGTCTCGTTGTTTAAGATTACAAATGTTTTGCCATGCTTTTTCATGGCCCTTTCCTACGAAACTAAAAAACATTTTAAAACATTTTCCCTTCAGTTGATCCGACATATTGTAGGGTTTCAGGAAGAATTTGTTATGAATTTGTTATGAATTATTCATTATTCATACTCGCAAATACATGTGTTTGATGTTTGATGTAAGTTTGTTATTTTTTTTTTCAAATACTTTAATTTACTAGTTATGAAAAACTGCATTAATATAATTCCAAAAAATGCTTATCATAAATTGAATTGTTGTTTTCAAGTCATTTCTAGTAAATCTCTTATGTTATAAGAGACGCATTGGTTTCTCAATGCCCTAATCTCACATATTTCTTCACATGTTAGGATTTGTGCTTGCACAAGGGAAGTTACGGCTTGGAAAAGAAACGCTGCTCTTAAAGGTGTGCAAAGGTGTGCAAGAGATTAAGATTGAAGAAACACTGCTCTCTTAAAGGTGTGAAAGAGATTAAGATTGAAGAAACGCTACTCTTAAAGGTGTGCAAGAGATTAAGATTGAAGAGAAGGATTCAAAAATTTCTGAAGTTTAGGTTCCACAGCCATTTTTTTAATGCCAAAACCTTAGATCTATGGCTCTGAAGAATTTCTTTCTACAATTTAATGGCTTAGCGAGCCTGAAAACATTGAACCTTTATAAAGTTAAATTGAATGAGAAGATCATTGTAATGTTTTTTTAATGAATGTATACTTGGATTCATCACGCTTCTCTTAAAGGTATGTGAGAGATTAAGATTGAAGAGAAGGATTCAGAAATTTCTGAAGTTTAGATTCCATGGCCATTTTTTTAATGCCAAAATGTCATATCTATGGCTCTGAAGAATTTCTTTCTACAATTTTATGGCTTAGCGAGCGTGAAAACATTGAACCTTTATAAAGTTAAACTGAAGACAAGATCATTGTAATGTTTTTTTAATGAATTTATATTTGACAACTATAAGATGTTATATATAATGTGTGTTTATGTATATTAATTAATATATTTTTGTCTTTTTATTTGAGAGATTAATACTATATTCCCAAGTATAATGCATTTAAGAATTGTACTATTCTATCTAGTTCAAGAAGACACAATGCTTTTTAATGAATGTATACTTGATAACTATAAGATGTTTTATATATTGGGTCAATATATATGCATATATTCACTAATATATATTTATCCTCAGATTCAATGGGCTCTCCAACAATAAGGTAATAACATCATTGAAAAAAATCAAATGCTTTAATTAATGAAGCACACATTTAAACCTTGTAAGAATGAGTTTACAAGCAAGTCTACCTATTAATTCTCTCTTCAAGTTAAAACAATTCTCTTTCCCTTTATAAAAAAGCAATTAGTTATCATTTTCATAACATTTTATATCACAAATATCAACTTTATCTTAACAACACTATTTGCATGAACTTACCCCATGTGTCCCTTGTTTGTAAAAGAATAATAAATGAAAATTTCAAAATAATTTAATAAATATATAAAAACAATATTTTTCATAGTCTAATTTTTTCCTCGATAATTAAGGTATTCATTTGAGTAAATCTAACATATAATAATAACTAATTGTTTTTTTTGATAAAAGTGGATTTACCACTAGATTATATTAATATTTTTAATCTTTTACAAGGTGTCTGGTTCAATGAGCACTAAAGGGAAAGAACCAATATGAAAACCCTTCAGTATTGTACAAAATCACAAAGCCTACCTACCCATTACAAAGAGGCCACCTGGGCACATTCCAAAATACCCCTCCCCATATTACATTATAATCTATCCCTTAGATACAAAAGAAGTTGCCATAACAAGCATACAAGAAGATAACAACAACATAGTCTTCCTTTCAGATCAGTGTGAAGAACAACAACCAATTACAACTATAGAACAACAAAAAAAAGGACATCCTCGAACCACCCCTGACTACAAAGAGAAATTCTCCAAACCATTTATTAGTATGAGACAGAGAACAAGAAATGAAACCACTGCAAGTGAGCCTACCAAAATGAGAACCATGATCAAACAAAAGGATAATCTAGATAAGAAGGAGAACAAGATGCTGGAAACCTGATGGATCCAAAATGAGGCCAAGCCAAAAGATTGCCCATAAGAAGAGCCAAGCAAGAAAAAGAGAAAAAAAAAACCACCGCATATACCATATCACTTGCAATTTCTAAGATCTCAGAGACAACCACCACCTACCAAGCCTCAAAAAATCATTCACATGAAGAAAATTGCACCCACACCCACAAATCTCATCTTAACATATGAGAAAGACAACCAGTACACATGAACATGAAGAGGACAAAAATCAATAAGAATAGAGAAAAATAGAACCTGTATATAACCCAGGCCACGTGAGAAAGAACATCATAACAACAACACCTTGGAGTGAAGCACAACATCACATAGAAGCTTTAATAACCAACTCACCCAAACATAATAACCAAGCCCATGATCAGAAGGAGTGATTAAGAAACAAAGATAAAGAGCACATCCAAACATAATTACCAAACAAATCATCCAAGAAATGTACCATGATAAAGATTAATTCCAAACAATACTAATGACCGATTAGAAAAGAGTGAAGTGAAGAACAACATCACATATAAGCTACAATAACAAACTCACCCAAACATAATTACCAAGCCCACGATCCGAAGGACTAATCAATCAACAAAGATAAAGAGAACATCCAAACATAATTACCAAATCAATCATCCAAGTTGTGAACCATGATAAAGAGTAATGCCAAAGCATGTGAGAACATCATAATCCAGTAAATGACCCAATAAGCCCAAACAGTCAAACAAGAGACATATCGTACGGATGAAACTCCATCACCACCCCTATTCATAGAGAAAATACTTACCATGTATGCCATCAACAAAAGTGTTGCCACAAGGTGAGACAATAACCTCACTAATGTAATACACACAACAACATCCACGATGAATAGGGTATGCGATGAAAGCATCTGACTGCAAACAAACATGAAGGATACAACCAATCCAAAGAAATGAACAAACCAGTCAAAGTTTAGATTACACATCGACAAGAACAAGAAAACACATGCTAGACCCTATCAAATTAGAGGCTTGTAACTAAAAGAGAATTCTAATGCAAGAAGAGGGAATATCCATAGGGGAGACTTCCAAATATTCCACTCCCTCAACAGCAACCTTATTAGCAAGAAAATCAATGATGCATTTAATTTCCCTATAACAAAGAGAAATAGTAAAGGAACTAAAACACTTTCACGGAGCAAGAATTCAGTCTAAAAGGTATTGTAAGTGCCAGGAGACACATTTCTTATTGGAGATCGAATGAAAAAAAAACATTGAATCCCCTTCAATGACAATATCCTTAATGCTCAAAGAAATAGCTAAAAAATAATAGTGATGGAGATGATGTATGAAAATTTTCCTTAAGAAGTTGTCTCATCATAATGACGGCCAATCAAATAGTCATAACATATTTTCACAAATTTAAAACTAGAGAAATATGTATCTAGAGTATAGAAAAAATTAAATTTATAATAAATTGAAAAAATATACTAAGTTGTAATTGGTCCAAATAATTTTTTTAACTAGTTAAAGGATATTACAAATGTTAACATGGAATTTAACTAGCACAAATAAATGGTTTGATTTGATCAATACCAAGTCATAATATTTTAATAATATTTGTAGCTATTCCTTAATCATAATATATAACCTAGATGTTGTTGTTATTACTTGTGATGTTTAATTGTGCAAGTTTTTTACATATGTATGAGGGTGTAGTCTCATACAGGGAAAAACCCATTTGGAAACATTAGATATTCAAAATGATGTCTCCTTGGAACCAATAGCCCAAGAGGGAGTAGTTTAAATTTTAAATTTTATAAACCTCTATGTTTGTTGGCCAACTCCAATGGTAGCATGTTGAGTCGCTGGCATACAGATAGTTCCCACTTACCATTTTTCCACATGTCCAGGGACATCTCACCCTACATTTGTGTCAATTAATGATTTTAATTTCCCTTGGTGGTGCCATTTTAAGAATGTGTCCTTTTTGGAAGTATTCATTACATTTGGCATGTTTTGAGTTAGCATGGTATGATTCTAAGAAGCCAGATCAATTCCACAGGGTGCATCATTACTACCCAGAATCCAAAACAATAGCTATAAGCAGCTAAGTCACATATGGAGAAAACTAAAAAATAAATCAAAATCCAATGTATTGTTTACGATCTGTGGGTGCGCGAAGTTAGCTATGACGGCTATTGGTGCTCTTCCCCTATGTTTATTGGCCAACTCCAATGGTAGCATGTTGAGTTGCTAGCGTACATGATAGTTCCCACTTACCATTTGCCACATGTCCAAGGACATCTCACCCTCCATTTGTGTCCATTAATGATTTTAATTTCCCTTGGCGATGCCCATTTTTAGAACATGTCCTTTTTGGAAGTATTCATTACATTTGGCATGTTTTGAGTTAGCATGGTACGATTCTAAGAATCGTAAATCTTTGGGAAGGACATTGTTTCATGTGAATTGTGCTTAGTAGTGTACGCGGTAGGGATTTTTTAATCATGCCACTTATGCGCCTTAGTGTGTAATAATCCTCCCCTTTTGTAAATTAATTCCCCCTGTTGTCACCACATATCGATACTTGTGTGTGTGAAAAGTGGATGGACTTATTTTAAATGTCATCATGTTCAATTTTTGGCTAATTATTTGGAGTCGTGTAAGTCCTTTGTTCTCTTTTCTTGTCTAAGTTTCCTTAATACTTCTTTGTGATTTTGGCTTTGTGGCCTTCTTCTTCAGCCTTTGGTCTAGGCAATTATGGAATATAAGCTACTCAACTAGAGAATCTTGGGCTCCTACACTGGGTGGGATTTCCCAACTTCCAAGTTGATTTTTACCTTGGATAGTAGAAAAATTCTTAGTGTCATCATCACGGTGATTGGGGAGGATGTAAATTATCCTAAGGCCCCTTGTAGCATTTATCCTTCCTAGATGGTTTCAATTTTCTTGTCAAATGCATTTGTTATTCTATAGAATTATGAGTCTTTGTTACTCTTGGTGTCTATGTTTATCAAGCAAGAGCTTTTCCCCCTGAGAATATAGAAAGGGTGGTGAAGAAGTGTGATCTCTTCAATGACAAAGGCTAGGCTAGGTTGGAGGCATTTTACCTAAGAAATACATTAAAAAAAAACCCAATATGCAAATCTTTACAATGCCATGAAAACTAACTTGGATTCCAACAATAAAAAGTTTTTTGAAGGGGAATTGAGTGCTTTCTCTAAAATGTTCCCCTTCTTAGAGGCCTCTCTTTTATTTGATATTTTTTATGCCCTTCACTTTCTCTTGCACCATCACCCTCTGGCCCCCAAACCGACCATAATCCATTTCGAAGATTTTCTCCATAAAGGAACCAGATATTTTTTAGTGGGTTCTAAATTAGGAAATTTTCAGACACTATAGGATATTGGGCTTAGTCTTTGTGGCTTCCATTCACAAATATAAATTCATGCTAAAGACTACCTATACAGTGGTCAAAGAGCCTCATTTGTTGGCCCCCATTGTTTTCAAACTCGAGAATGGAGGGATAACGGTCTTTTCCTTGGTAACTCATAGGTTTAGAAGGACCTAGAGACTGAAAGTGTGGGGGAAAATATCCCCTGATTCTAGTGGGCTTACTATATGTCTCTGTAATTTTGGTCTCTTGCAATATGCCTTAAATGTGGTTTCAGGTGCTATGTTTATTTTTCCTGATGGTGATGTTTCTCTCTATTAAGGGCTATTTCTCTCATCCTTTTTGTTAAGATGGAGCTTGAATTTATAGATTGAGCCTTGCTCTCTACCTCGAAAATTTTGTTTCAGTTCTGTTATCTTTAACTTGGTAGTTGCAGATGGAGCTCAACTCTTCGATTTCTGCCTCTTTATATTTCCCTCTATGCCCTTTATGTTCTTCATTATTTATATACAAGCTGTATATTCTTATAATTAACTTAATATATATATGTGCTTGTGCTTTGGCACCCCTAAAAACATTCAAATTTAATTGATACGGCAAATCGTAGTAGCAGATACATTTTTCTTTGCTTGCAGTAGCAAAACAAATCTTTCATTATTTCTTTTTAAAATAGTCTGTATTCAAATTGCTTTATATGTTTGTCTCAGCTTAACAAGTTCTCTTCTTTTTTTTTAATTTGAAAAGTATAAAAACAACAAGTTTTAGTTCAGCTCTATTTTTATAACAAAAAAAATCATTTCGATTAATATAGCTGGCGACTCATATCGATGCATAAAAGAACACACAATTTTGTAAATCACAGCGAATTCTGTGTTATGTTACTTTCTCTGATGCAGATGAAGCAATAGATCTGTAATACAAAAAAAGACATGTACAATATGTAGAATTTATATGAATAGAAAATATATAAAAAATTATTTATTATATAAAAAAAATTAAATAGCAATAAAATAATTTAAAATTAGAAAAATAAATTCATATTGTATTTTAGTAAATATCCAATCTATAATTAATAATATGTACAAACATATAATGGACATTGTTCTTCAATTAGAAATCTTCTTCTAATGCAAAGGAAGAGTTCTAACCACTTCAAGATCTTAATAAACATTATAGCTCTATTTTTCATTCTAGATAACAATTTTGTATTAGGTTTGTGGGAAAAGACAAACGAAAATAAAGATATAATAAAATGTTTGTGTGTTGTTGCACATAATAGATTTTATTGATTTATTTGCCTTAGAATGATTTCATATGCCTCTTTTATAGCCTCTTTTATAGAGGTTCATAAAGAAACTTCTACAAATAACAAACATGGTTGTCATATAAAAAAAAAAAATTCGGAAACATCTGCATAGGTTGACATATAAGAAATAAAAAACTAATAAATTATAGCTCTATGTGGCTGACATAAAAAGAAATAAATAAAAGATAATTTAGTAGAAATTATTAGAATATTCTAACACTCCTTAATTTCTAACATTAATTACATCAATATTTAGAATATCCAAATATTCACTCATGTATTTAAACAGTTCCTTTGCTAAAGCCTTTGTAAATGTGAATGTGAGGCCCTACTCCGAGCCATCATAGCACTTCATTTATTTTCATGATAGACTTATTATTTGATATCTTATTTTGATGCACTATGGATTTAGACTCTATTTGATAGGTGATTTGATATCATTGGATATGATGTATTCGATCTTATGTTGATTTCAGTACATATGTGATACTGATATGATAAATTTATGCATGTCTTATGGAGAATTGATTTATATGACTCTTATGATCATGCAATTGTGTAATTGATTTCATATGGATTTGCTAAGAAAAATGTAATTGGATACTATCTCTATTATTATTTGATTTGGATCAATTTATGAGATGTTGTGAAATTGATGTTATGTGTCTGATGTGTATTCCTTTCATATACTTATATATTCATTTGGTTTTGGACTACTAATGTGTGAAATGAGATGTGTAGGAAATTAATCCATGTGACCATGGAATTTTATGGAGAACTAAGACCAAACCTATGTGAAATAGTAGAGTTAAGGGTTGTCTATTTTGAGAGACAATACCTCATATGTGATGCATTTTATTTCATAATAGTGATGCTTGAGTGTAAGCTCATATTTGTAATTGTCAATGTTATTATTCTCAAAAAGGACATGCCTAGTGTAATTTAGTGATGTGTATTTTATGGTGTCACTTGACACTTATGATGTGTGTAAGTTGGAAAAAGACATGTCGTAGGAGGGATATTGTGTAACCCAAGACATTTTCAAATATCTTTTTGTGGTCCCAAAAGATAACTTGGTTGGACAGCTATTAGTTTGGTATTAAGTTTGATCTATAGAGAAACTTTAGGTGGATTTTTGGGGGCTCAAACTAACTCCAAGGGTTCAGTTTAGGTCACTTTTGAATGCCCATATGATATACATATGGGTAAGAGTCATTTTGAGTCATGATTGTCAAGTCACTTCAAAAGTGGGTTTTCCAAGATGGACAAAATTGAACTTTTAGAAGATTGACTCTTGGGTACATAACCTTCCTTTCGGTGTTTAGGTGCACTTCCCCATCTTGCAACCACCTTTTTCAGTTTCCATTTCTATAAACCCTATAAGAGGTTGGGAAGACTAACCTATGGGAACTCATATCCTTTCCAAGGAAGTTGGAAAGTGTGAGGAGAGCCTACATAGGGGAGATATTCAAACTTGGGATTTTGATCATCCACTCTCCAATCTTGGAGACAAGTTTTTGTAATTGGATTTACAATTTAAGAATGAAATTTTGGCTAAGAGGATTGTATGGGAATTGGGCATCTCTTCTACAACATACATTCCATAACAAGAGTAAAGGCTGGTGTCAATCCTTCCAAGTAGTTAGTTGCATACATTTTGAGAAATGGTAAAATATGAAATTGATATGAAATGAATATGTTTCTACGTTCTTGAAACTATGTTTTTGGATTTGTTTTTAGTTGTTTTCCTTTGTATTTTTCTTGTTGTTTGTACATGGGAGTCAAGACTAAACTCACCCTTGGGAGGGAAGAGTATTCTTGGGGTAGAGGGTTTTAGGACAGTCTAAGGGTGTAGAGTTTTTCTTCTTCCAAGAGATGGATAAACAAGGTTTAAGAGCCTTGCTACTATTTGTTTTTTATATATAACATATGGGGGTCATAAGGGGAGTTTGTCTTGAAGCCTTGGGGGCTCAAAATAATTGTTTTGGTCATGTGAGAGACCAAGTAGATAGATATTTTCAGCCTTGTGAAGGCATTTTGTAGTACCCCTCCTTGATCAGACTCTTTTTGTATGTTTTTGATTGACTTCAGTGGAACATTATTCTATATTGATTTAGATTTTATGCGATGTTATTTCATGCTTTATCTGGATTTGTGTTGTATCATTTTATGCACTATCTTAGTGCTTATGATTAATGTTATTTTATGGATCATTATCATGGTCTGACACTCTTACCTTATATGTGTGATGTGTTATTTATATGTTACATGTTTGTAAGTGTATTGGGATGCGAGGGGATGATTTTCCTACACTCACTCTGGTGAGACAGGGAACGTCATGGTTCTCCTTCATCAGTATGCTTACCGTGTCTTTATATATTTGTCTATATGCACGTGTAGTTCTTTGGTGTAGGACATTGCAGGTACTAGTATTGGGTAGGTACGGGGTATCGACTCCACCTCATTTCACAGGTCTGAGCATGCTTTATATGTTCAATGGGAGTGGAGGAGATAGTTGTTGGACCCTAACATGACCAACAATTACACTCATGTGAGTGTTGTCAGTCGGTTGTCTTTCCCGTCTGGCTAGTATGCGATTCATAGTGCTTTGGTTTGGTCATTTGTGAGTCATCATTTCATCATTCTTCATTTTGTGTGCTTTCATTCTTCTGAATGGTTATTTAATTGAATGGATGATGCTATCTTATGTTGGCACAATTAGTTAATTATTATGCTCTGAGATTATTGATTGAATTAAATTAATGATTTGCTAGATTAAATGGTTAAATGGTTTATTTCATTACGTAAAGTTACATTAATATATTTTGTGGAAGGAAATAAATAATTGCCTAGCCATTTAGATGTTAAATTCTTATGTTGAAAGAAAGTATTTTGAAAATAGAAAATTTAATAAAAGCTTTTTCTTTGTTACCTTTCTATTTGACTTTTGCATTTTAATTGTTGGAAAAGAAGTGTTTTTGGAAAAGAGAAATTTGATTGCTTTTTACTTTTTAAATAATTGAATCTGATTGGTAGAGAAAACTTTCAATCTAGAAAGTTTAGATTGAAATTATTTTCCCCATATATTCCTGGAAATTCATGGGAATGGGGAGAGGCAGAATTTTTGGTGAGAAATTTGGAAAACCATTCTGAAAGAGGAGCTGGAATTCAATTTGCTTTGCAAGGATTGGGTTTCTTCTATCATTTTGCTTTCTAGTTTGCTTCAAGGTTGGATAATCTCTTCTTATTTAAAATTTAAATTTAATTATTTCATTTACTTCCTGTGTATTTAAAAAAATGCAAATCTCCTTGTAAATTCTTGTATAATGATTGGAATAGAAGAAGAAATGCCTGTTATTGTTGATTCTATGAAGCTTATATCATATGATTGCTTATAGGAAATAAATGATTCATTTCTCTATTTGTTTTATGTTTTTGTGTTCTTGAAATCAACTTCTAGAAATTACCTCTTCTATTGCTGCCTAAATCATTATATATTGGGTTCTTGTGTAATTGTTTTTCACCATTTACCTTGTTGGTAAATATCCCTTTAAATTTGGATGTTGGCACTGTGTGTGTGTGTGCCCATGAAATGATCAGGGAATGAATCAGTTTTATGTTTAAACGGTTTTGTGGCATATTGGTTTTTTGAATGCTTTGAAAGAATGTGATTATTTTATGCGTAGACCTTACCTTACCTCGTGGTGGGATAGTCCAACCACGTGTGTCTATAGTGTTTGCTACCTAAAGGTAGCAGCAATATTTTTTGGTAGTACTACTACGTGGTAGCAGCACTACTAGTCGGTAGGACTGCTACTAATAGGTAGAAGTACTACCGGTCAATAGCGGCCGCTAGCGGTGATACCAGCACTACTGGTTGGTGGTAGTGCTATCAGTCGATAGTGGCTACTATCAGTCGGTAGTAGCAATATCTGTCAGTAGGCCTGCTACTAGTTGACAACAGTACTACCAATAGGTAGTGTATGTTGCCTCAGTAGCAGCACTACTGCGGGTTGGCCTTGGCCCCCGCGTGACCCTGTACCCTTTGCAGTATACATTGTTATGTGTCGTGAATTCAGTTTGTTAAATGAAATATTTTTAAAGTGGTTTTTAATGTTAAATATAAATAGTAATTTCCTTATGATTTTTATTATGTTGATTAATAAATTTATCTATGAAAATCAAGGCATGAATTAGTAATTAAAATTGGTTAATTTGGATATATCCTAGAAATGAATTAAATGCCTATTAGGAATTCATGCTTAAATTCAGTTGAATGTTTAATGTGGATTTCATTCTTGATGGAATATTGATTTTGAAATTGAATGGATGTGAATATCATAAAATAGTGTTTTGTTTTATTTTTTATCAATGATGTTGCAAGTGCTTATAATGTTGATTTTCTCAAAGATTGTCTGATTATGGACTTAATGAAATTATCTTTCCTTGCAAGAGTTATATGGTGTTATTTCTGGTCTATGGTTCAATCATCCTGTGGTGGCATATTTGGTACCTTTGACCAAGTGATATATGATGACTTCGTTGTCTTAACCATGTAGTGTCTTTGCCTTATGGCTAACCAAGAGTCAGTATATCCTTGTTTGACCACTTGTTTTTGAATAGTGATGTTATGGTTGTCTGCTTCACCATAGGGTCCTCGTGGAGTTACCATGTTTTCTTAGTGTGCTTTGAGAGAGTGGCTTTCAAGTGGGGGCCATGCCCAAAGTGGTTGTTAGGATAACCCATCGAAAGTTAGTTAATAAAGTGATAATCTAATTAATTGATTACGTGGGTAGTTCATAACATTAAATAAGATATTGTACCTCAGATATAGGTGATTTCTTGTATAGGGCTCATAATGTAGTGAGAAGGCCTAGAATGAAAACATGACCACCTTGTCTTCATGAAAGGCTAATAGGGTCCACATGAGACTTAGTTGGACCTAGAGATTCGAGAAAGGTTACCAGGATAACCCACGATGTGGGTCGAGACCTATGGAGGCTGACCATGGTAACCATCATAAGCTATGTTGTGACACTCTCTCTTAAGGTTCACTTGTGTTTTGTAATGTCGAGTCACTTGTGTAATTATGATGTTGAGTCACTTGGACTATTATAGAGTCATATTGTGCTGTCATGGAGTTGTATTGTTTTGTCGATCATGTCATGCTTTTGCTTTCTTGAGGGTCCTTAGCTATTTCCGATCATGGTGGGGTGATTTCATTTTGGGAATTACATGGTTGGGTGCTAGTGCCACTTCCCATCAAATGTTCTTGTTTGTACCTTCATCCAAGGATTGGCTTCATAGGTGTTTATGTGGATTGTGGCTCATGGTTATCTCATGTTTGGAGATTATTGTTATTTGGAGACCAATGTGGTCATTTTATCATGATCTTTTGTAACCTTGTATTTGGTTAAGTTGTAGCTTTATATGTATATTGAGAAGCCATGTATTGGAAGAGAAATGTAATATTTTGATTGGGATATTTTTGTCAACTTTCTTTATGTATGTGTAAACTCTTATTGAAGAGAAATTATATTGTATCCTTTAAATTTTTCAATGGTGTACTATGTTATTGCAAATGGCTTCTTGAGATCATTGAGTTAATGATGGATTATTGGATTAACCTTAATTGTGGAATTTATCTTTTGGTTTTAATTCTTCGTTGGTAACCCTTAAGGAATTTTGGTGTAAGTCTTTCACTTCTGTTATCATGCATATTGTGTTTAATGCACTTATTATGTTTATACTTTTAAAAAACAAAATTGTTTCACCCTTGATGTGGGCTTTCCTTCGGGGTTCGTGGCGAGGCATTACATTTGGTATCAGAGCCCATGTTTCAACATTGGGTACTCTGGGTTTGTAGTGAGCCCATTCGCCTTGACCTTTTATGTAGGTCTTGTGGTGTGACTTCCTTTCTTCTTTCCTAGCCTTTAATATGAACTTTTCCCTCTTGTGTAATGTTAGGTCATGGCTAGGAAAGCCAAGGGAGGTGGCTATGTTGGTGGCCGCACTAGAGGCAGATTAGGAGGATGGGGTTGAGGTTCTGACTTTCATAGTCCTTTGCCACCACCCATTCATGAGAGTGTGGATTAGGATCAGTCTATTCATCAGGAGGGACCACATTTAGTATAGTAGGTTCTTGAAAGGGAAGAGCTATGATAGATGTTTCACGAGGTTCTAGCTAGACTAGGCCCTAAACCTGAGGTGGATCAGCCCATCCATGCCCAAGTAGAGAAGTCCCATTAGTGGATTCTAGAGAGAGAGAGAGAGAGAGAGAGAGAGAGAGAGAGAGAGATCTCCTAGAGGGAGAGAGGTCCTAGTGGACTAGGATCCAACTAACTTGGGGCACATGAGGGACTTGATAAGGTCCAATCCTGCTTTCATTGATGGTATAGGTACTGGTCTTGAGGCAGAGACTGGACTTATCAGTTTAGATCGGTGTTTCTTCCTATATCCATATGGTACCAACACCAAGGTGAGATGCGCTATCATGCCTCTTGAGAGCTTCACATCTATCTAGTGGAGGTTAGAGGAGGAGAGGATTGGTGTGAGAATTAACACTGTGTCATGGGATATCTTTCTGGAAATATTTAAAGCACGATTTATCTCACCTCAATGAAGGTAGTCGCGTGCAGATGAGTTCTATGCTCTACACTAGTTTGGGTTTTTAGTACATCAGTTTGAGCATAGGTTCTATGAGCTTAAATAGTATGCTAGGATCAACAATGATGAGGCTATGCTTGTTCAACACTTCTTGAGGGGTCTTAATGACCACAACAGTGGAGGAGTGAGAGTTTTTGAACCTGCTTCTGTAGAGGTAGCCATGGTGAAAGGTAGGTTGGTCGAGCAAAAACTTAGCCGTGCTTAGGGTGGCTAGTCTGGAGTTCAGATTGGGAGTGATCCTTTCAGTGGGTTTAGAGGGAGAGGGAATCAGTCCCTGATTGCTAAACCTTTTAGGGGTCCTTGGGCACCCGCTAAGGGTGGTTAGTAGCCAACAGGGTGGCAACTCTAAGTTTCAGGAGAGCAGGAACTAGTAGAGGAGTAAGAAGACCTTCCTAGGGTAGTCCTCTCAAGGCACATCTCAGGCCCCTAGTGGGGAAATCTTTCAGTTGTCCAATGGGTTGTCTGGGAGTAGAAAACCTAATAGAGGAGATTTCTTCTCCTATGGTTAGCTTGGCCACAAATCCACTCAGTTCCCTCAGCATCCTCACTAGATGAGTAACCAAAGGATAGTCACATCAGAGCTAATAGTGGGGGATGCAGATAGATCCAAAGTATTTGCAGTGGTGGATGACCGCCAGGTTGAGCATCAGAGTACCATGATTGAGACTACATATGTGTTGTGTGGTATTCCTATCTCTGTACTTTTTGATCCCAGTGCTTCAGATTCTTTTATTTCTTCATCCGTTGTGGAGCGGTGCGAGCATGTGTCTGCTAAGCAGGCAGATAGGTGGCAAGTAGATTTGGCTACCGATGTGCATGTGTTTGTAGATGCATTCATTCCTAGTTGTGAGTTGGACCTAGGACCCTTTGTCACTTCAGTTGACCTTCGAGTCATTCCTTTGGGGTCCTATGGAGTTGTGTTGGGGATGGATTGGTTATTATCTCACAACACTTGTGTGGACTATCATCGGAAGGTAGTAGAGTGTTTATATGACCATGGCAAGAGAGTGGGGATTGCTGGAGTTCAGCAATTGATATTCTTATATATGATTTCCGCTACACAAATTAGGCAGTGCATGCATTGAGGGTGTCATCTTTTTTTAGTTTCTCTTGAGGATGTGGATGAGGAAGAGAGTCGAGAAATCTCTCTTTATGGTCACCCTATTCTTTGAGAGTATGCTGATGTGTTTCCTTTGGATATTCCCGGTATGCTTCTGAAGCGACATAGAATTTTCCATTGACTTGGTTCCTAGTGCGAAACCTATTTCGAGAGAACCATATCAGATGACTACTCATGAGTTGAGTGAGTTGAAGTTACAAGTTGAGGAGTTGTTGGCCAAGGGGTTCATTTGTCCTAGTGTTTCTCCTTGGGGTGCTCTAGTTATCTTCGTTAAGAAGGATGGTTCTCTTCGGTTATGCATTGATTATAGATAATTGAATAAGGTAACCATCCAGAATCGATATCCATTGCCTTGGATAGATGATCTTTTTGATCAGGTGAAGGAAGCCAAGGTGTTTTCTAAGATAGATCTGAAATTTGGGTATCATCAGTTGCGTATTCATGATGCAGACATTTGTAGGACTATGTTTCATACTCGTTATGGTCACTATGAGTTCATAGTGGTTCCATTTGGGTTGACGAACGCGGCTTCAGTATTCATGAGTCTTATGAATGGGGGTTTTCGCACCTACCCACTTTGTCCTTGTGTTCTTGGATGATATATTGATTTATTCTAGATTTATGAAAGAGCATGAAGGTCACTTATGTTAGGTATTGCAGTGCTTGAAGGAGAATCAACTTTTTGTAAATTTGGTGAAGTGTGATTTCTTCCAGTCAGAGGTGAGCTATCTTGGTCATATAGTTTTGGGAGAAGGTGTATCTATGGATCCTTCTGAGATCCAAGCCATTTTTGATTGGTTAGCATTGACCAATTTTTCTAAGGTTTGAAGTTTCATGGGTCTGGTCAGATATTACCTTCGCTTTGTGTAGAGCTTTTCTCGGATAGGCCACCCGATTACTTCTCTTAAGAGGAAAGGGAAGAAGTTTGCTTGGTTAGAGCAGTGCGAATCGTCTTTTTGTACCTTGAAGGAACTCATTGTTAGTGCTCTAATTTTGGTAGTTCTTGATCCATCCAGAGATTTCATAGTGTGCATAGATGCCTCTTTAGAAGGTATAGGTGTGGTGCTTATGTAGGATGGACGTGTGGTTGCCTATGAGTCTCGCAAACTCAAGGATCGCAAGTTGAACTATCTAGTTCATGACTTGGAGTTGGCAGTTGTAGTGCATGCATTGGTTAGACAAAGATATTTCCTATTGGGGCATCAGTTTGAGCTACATAGTGATCACCACAGTTTGCATTATATTTTCACGTAGCCGAAGTTGAATGCTCGACAACGAAGATGGATTGAATTCCTTTGCGAGTATGATTTTGAGGTTTGTTATATTCAGGGAAAAGAGAAATCAAGATGACATTATTCAAATTCCTGTGGATGGTTCAACATTTATGGACATAGAAGAAAAGTGGCCACACTTTAAAGAAGAACCTCGTAATCTTAGGCTTTTAGTGGTAGTAGACGGTGTCAATCTATTTAGAGAGCGAATTGAAGGGGACTCAAGTGGAGATCAAAGCCCAATTTAATTCTAGAAAGAAATCAAACCAATCTAAAGATATTTCACATTTTTATTCATAGACTCCCATTGAGGCATCAATTTGGTCATCTAACATTGACATCTTGATTTTTGGAGAAGATGTAGGCGGCATGAGGTTGCAGCATTGTCCCTTGGCATGGACTTGAGTGAGAGAATTCTTGGAGTTCTTCCTTAGGACACCTGGTATCAGGATGTTAGAGTCGTGGCGGAGTCTGGAAGAGCATTGGAGGGTAGATATTCTTGATATACTCTTGAGTCAAATGGTCTTCTTTGACATCTTGGATGGATCTATGTACCTCCTTTGGAGGGCCTTCATGTTTTGATCATGACTGAGGCCCATTGTGCACCTTATTCAGCATAGCCTGGTGTCAACAAGATGAATGTAGATCTTAGATAGATATATCATTGGTCTGGTATGAAACATGACATTGCTGATTTTGTATTGAAGTACTTAGAATGTTAGCGGGTGAAGGTGGAGCATCAACACCTTGTAGGGCTTTTATAGCTGAATTTGATACCAGATTGGAAATGGCATATCATTTCCATGTATCTCATTGTGGGGTTGCCTGTTTCCTCACATCGTCATGATGCCATCATGCTCATTATTGATAGATTCAACAAAGTTTCTCATTTTGTTCCTATTCGATCTTCTTATATAGCAGCAGTGGTGGCACAAGTCTTCTTGGAAGATGTGGTGAAGTTGCATGGGATCCCAAGGTGGATCATTTCTAATAGAGACTTGTCTTTACTTCAGCCTTGTGGACCTCACTTTAGCATGCTTTGCAAACCCAGTTGAACTTTAGTTCAACTTATCACCCAGAGACCGATGGTCAGACTTAGCATGTGAATCAAGTTTTGGAGGACATGCTTTGCATGTTTGCTATGGACCAGTAGTCGCACTAGGAGGAATATCTTTGTCTTGTGGAATTTTCTTATAACAATGGATATCATATCTCTATAGGCATGTCTCCATTCCATGATTTGTATGGTCATACTTCCTGTACTCCTTTGAGTTGGGATTGATGGGAGGATAGGGTGCATTTAGGATTGGATTTTCTTCATGAGATGGAGCAACAGGTTGAGCAGATTCGTGGGCATTATGTTGTTTCTCAGGATAGGTAGAAGAAGTATGCCGATGCCCATAGAGTAGATCATCATTTTTTTGTTGGCGATCATGTGTTCTTAAGAGTGCGTGCACGGAAGATTCCGATCCATTATGGGAAGGGTTCTAAGTCAACACCTCATTTCCTAGGCCTTTTTGAGATCCTTGAGAGGATAGGACTTGTTGCCTACTGTCTTGCCTTGTCGCCGAGTCTATCCCGCATCCATGATGTCTTTCATGCTTCTGTTCTTCGACCTTATCAACCTGATGTGACCCATGTTCTTGATTGGAATGCTTTACAGGTTGAGGATGGGTAACTTTCCATGGAGCCCGTGCGCATTCTTCGGCATCGAGATTTGACCCTTAGGGGTCATACCATCGAGCAGGTAAGGGTCTTATGGGACCCAAGTGATGAGACCTTAGCAACATGGGAAGATGCAATGAAGATGAGAGAGTTTTATTCTTACCTATTTTAGGCTTCCAGGAGTAAGCCTAGGCTTGGGGGGAGGATGTAGTACCCCTCCCTAATCAAACTCTTTTTGTATGTTTTTGACTGACTTCAATGGAACATTATTGTATATTGATTCAGATTTTATGTGATGTTATTTCATGCTTTATCTGGATTTGTGCTGTATGATTTTATGCACTATCTCAGTGCTTATGATTAATGTTATTTTATGGATCATTATCATGGACTAACACTCTTACCTTATATGTGTGATTGGAAAAGAGAAATCTGATTGCTTTTTACATTTTAAATAATTGAATCTGATTGGTGGAGAAAAATTTCAACCTAGAAAGTTTAGGTTGAAATTATTTTCCCGATATATTCCTACTGATCAGTAGCAGCACTATCGGTCGGTAGTTGTACTACCTGTAGGTAGTGTCTATTGCCTCAACAACAACACTACTGTGAGCTGGCCTTGGCCCCCACATGACCCTGTACCCTTTGCGGTATACAATGTTATGTGTTGTGAATTTAGTTTGTTAAATAAAATATTTTTAAAGTGGTTTTTAATGTTAAATATAAATAGTAATTTTATAATGATTTTTATTATGTGGATTAATAAATTTATCTAAATCAAGGGATGAATTAGTAATTAAAATTGGTTAATTTGGATATATTCTAGAAATGAATTAAATGCCTATTAGGAATTCAAGTTTAAATTTGGTTGAATATTTAATGTGGATTTCATTCTTTATGGAATATTGATTAGGAAATTGAATGGATTTAAATATCATAAAAGATTTTTTAATTTAATTTTTGATCAATGATGTTGCAAGTGCTTATGATACTAATTTTCGCAAAGATTGTCTGATTGCGAACTTAGTGAAATTAGCTTTCCTTGCAAGAGTTATATAGTTTTATTTCTGGTCTATGGTTCAGTCATCCTGTGGTGGCATATTTTGTACCTTTGACCAAGTGATATATGTTGGCTTCATTGTCTTAACCATGTAGCGGCTTTGCCTTATGGTTAACCAAGAGTTAGTATGTCCTTGTTATGACCACTTTTTTTTTGATAGTGGTGTTATGGCTGTCTACTTTGCCATAGGGTCCTCGTGGAGTGACCATATTTGTTTAGTGTACTTTGAGAGAGTGGATTTCGAGTGGGGGCCACACCCAAAGTGGTTGGCAGGATAACCCATCGAAAGTCAGTTAATAAAGTGATAATATAATTAATTGATTAGGTGGGTAGTTCATAACATTAAATAAGATATTGTACCTCGCACATAGGTGATTTCTTGTATAGGGCTCATGATGTAGTGAGAAGGCCTGGAATGGAAAACTGACCATGTTGTCTTCACGAAAGGCTGATAGGGTCCATATGAGACTTAGTTGGAGCTGGATGTTCAGGAAAGCTTACTAGGACAACCCAGGATGGGGGCTAAGACCTATGGAGGCCGACCATGGTAGCCATCATAAGCTATGCGATGACATTATCTCTTTAGGTTCACTTCTATTTTGTGATGTCAAGTCACTTGAGTAATTGTGATGTTGAGTCACTTGGAATATTATAGAGTCATATTGTGTTGTCATGGAGTCGTATTGTTTTGTCAATCCTGTCATGATTTTTCTTGCTTGAGGGTCCTTAGCTATGTCCTAGCACAATGGGGTGAAACCTTGTATTTGGTTAAGTTGTAACTTTATATATATATATATATATATATATATATATATATATATATATATATATATATATATATATATATATATATATATATATATATATTGACAAGCCATGTATTGGAAGAGAAATGTAATCCTTTGTTTGGGATGTTTTTATCAGCTTTCTTTAT
This sequence comes from Cryptomeria japonica, assembly GCF_030272615.1. Lineage (NCBI taxonomy): Eukaryota > Viridiplantae > Streptophyta > Pinopsida > Cupressales > Cupressaceae > Cryptomeria > Cryptomeria japonica. Next base: position 627,360,265 of record NC_081413.1, read on the forward strand.
GTATGTGTAAATGCTTATCAAAGAGAAATTATAGTGTATCCTTTAAATCTTTCAATGGTGTAATCTGTTATTGCAAATGGCTTCTTGAGATCATTGAGTTAATGATGGATTATTGTATTAACCTTAATTGTGGAATTTTTTGTTTGGTTTTAATTCTTCGTTGGTAACCCTTAAGGAATTCTGGTGTAAGTCTTCCACTTGTATTATCATGCATGTTGTGTTTAATGCACTTATTAGGTTTATATTAAAAAAAAAAAATGTTTCACCCTTGATGTGGGTTTTCCTTTGGAGTTCCTAGTGGGGCATTACAACTTTAGTTATCAATGGTTTAAATGTAGTTTCTCCCTTTAGATACTTGGTCCACCTTCACCCCATTGTTTTGAGTCACTTGGTCACTATGTGCAAGCATTTGGTCGAGAGTTCTTTGTTAAGATGTTTTCTTGTAAAATTTGTTTTCCTTTTTATTTGTATTTTGAGTGTGTGTTTCCCATTTGGTTCTTGGTAGGACTAGGTTGGGAGGTGAGCCTCCATGATCACATCAAAAGTTTTATTTGTAGGCCTATAATTTATTTAAAGGATGGAGAAACGCTACCTTCCTAAACTGGCTGATAAAGTGATTTCAAGTGTACCCAATGATTCAGATTTAAATTGCTCATTTTAAATTTATTTGAATTTCTCAAAATATTGTAAAGAGATAGAATATTATATCTTTCTTTGTAATCAATGTATTCCAAAGAAGAAGAATGCAATACTTTCATTAGTTGTTTTATTCATTAGCTTGGAAAAAAAGAAGTTAAGTGTACTGGTATTTCAGTTGTAATATATATATGGGAGAAAATAAATGAGAAGCAATACTGTTCATTAAACTGCACGTTTATCTCTTATTTCAATTGTCTAAATCTAATTAGTATTGAATCTAAACATGAAGATTTAAATAAGTATACTTTCACTTCATTTATTTATTTAAATCACTTCTGGCTATTTAAAATGCTAGTTGAAAATTTATAGGAAGAAGGGAATTTTTTAAAATCAAAATGTAGAAATAGAGAAGAACTTCGTATTGAATCATGTGTTATTCATTTATTTGTAAAGATATATTGGTGGCTAAATTAAAAAAAAATCAATGTTGTTAATAAACTAGTGTTGGAAAAAAAATTATAGCGAGTATATTTCTAAGAAATTTAAAAATATTGACTTATATATATATATCTATGTGTTTGTGTGTGTGTATGTATATGAATATGTATATATGTATATGTATATATATGTATATATGTATATATTCCTTGCAACTATTTTTAAAAAATATATATTTAAAAAAAAAAAATAAAACAAAAATTATAATGGCTCGGGGATGGGGGAGCCGAAGGCTCCACCCCACCCCTGTGGGGAGCGGCACACATATTGTATCGTGACCCACACAGTGAGCCAGAATTGCAACCCACATAGTGGGCCACGATCATGACCCACTCTTTGGGTCATGACCCACTCTTTGGGTCACGACCCACCAATGGTCCCAAACCATCCCCTGCAACACCCTCCTATAAATTTTGCTCCCCGTGTTGGGCATTTTTCACTACCACCATGACCCTTTCTACCTAGAACACAGTAAGGCATTTTTCATAAAGGAAAAACCTAACTCGATTTAGGGTTAGGGCAAGTTAATAAGGGAATAAAAGCGGTGGGACGAGATATCAATCTTATATAATATTTTAGATAGGAACACTAAAAAGGGTTAGATAAAATATGATTTAAAGATTTAGGGTTGTTTAAGAGATTAATAGATTATAAAATAAAGAAAAAGCGGAGGAAACCCCTTTTCAAATGGAGGAATTTTATTATAGAATATTGAGATTTAATTTATTGTAGGAGGGTAATTTATAGATTGTGGTTAGTGAAAATATAGGAAGGGGGAATTGTTTTTTAGAGGGGTTGTTTTTGAGATTTGGTGACTTATCAAGTGAAATTAAAATTTAAAAGGGGTTTAACTTAATGGGGGCATTTTAGTGGTAAATGATTATTTAAATCTTTAAGGGTGAATCAGTTATCAATAATAGAAGATCTATTTACTAGGCAAAATTAATAATGATTTAGTTTTTTTATTTTATTACTCATGTAGGATGCCTCTGACTATGTGACAAGATCATAGATGCAGTAGGAGTCCTAGACATACCTGCATGGTATGTGAAGATGTTGGGCAAGAAGAGTCCATTCCTAATGGGAATCAGAAGGCTCCTCCCGAACAACCAATTGACCCAAACTAAGACATTTTGAATGCACTACAAAACCTGATAGGGATAGTAGAGGATAGATTGCCTTCAATAGGTCATCAAGTAGGCCATTAGGTTTCTAAGAGTCATAGATCATTAGCTAGGTAATGAATTAGGGGTCTACCTCCTAGCCATATAGAGGGACAAGATGAGAATAAGCCTAAGTAAGTTCACCAACCTGAGACACTACTAGTTATAGCACCTATGATTGTAGAGAGAGCACCCCATGATCTGGGAGATCAGATCAGAGAGCTACTATGCCTACAACCACCTTATTTTGTAGGATCTACAAATGGGGTAGAAGCTGAGTCATGTATTTTGAGGTTGGAGAGGTGTTTTGGGTCGCATCCCTATCAGGGAAATTTGAAAGCATGATTTTCTATTCACCTTTTGAGAGGGTCATAGATTAGTAGCTAGGGAATAGAGTAGGGGTACATGGTGGAGGCAAGAAGAATATAAGAATGATATAATTGTTGAAACCATTACTTGGACTACCTTCTTGGATAGGTTCAGAGATAGATACTTGTCAGAGTACTTTAGGCAACACTAGATTGATGAGTTTCATGACCTTCAACAAAAGTGGCTCTCACTATCACAACAAGAGAGCAAGTTCTTTGAGCTCCTACCTTATGTAGATTACATAAAGGATGAGAAACTATTAGTCAACCATTTTATTAGAGGATTGAATGTCAGGATAGGAAGACCAATATGCCTGAAATCTCCAAGAAGCCTTCAGGTTGTTGTGGAGAATGCCTTATTAGCAAAGGAGATTCAAGGTAAACCAAAGGATACGCAAGATCTATTTCAGAACCGGTACCCTGCACCATAGTCATTCAGGTTTCAGAAACCCCATTGGAAGGGAAATTATAGGCATTCTTTGGGGTCCTACAAACCCCTTCACCATCAACAACAGTATCAACAGAATTAGAGGCAAAGGCCTCCACAGGGACAACAGGGATTTAAGCACAAATAGTGGTAGACACAAGGTCCTAGACGTGATCAGTGACCACAGGTTCATACACACCTTCGGCTCAGAATCAGCAGTCCACCAAGGGTGGTTATAGTGGATCTAATAGGACAGGAGGACAACACTATTCTAGGCCACAACATATTCAGATTCAAACACATGGCACTTGCTTTACCTGTGGAGCCATGGGACATATGGTGAGAGAGTGCCCACAAAGACAAATGGTCGGTAGTCAATGTATGGTAGGTTCAGAACCTACAATTAGGGGCATGGGTAAGTCCCATAAAGTTTTCGTAGCGATTGAACACTGCCAAGGTGAGCATTAGGCCATAGTTATAGAGGCCAATGGTATAATTAGAGGTAGTAGTGTTACTATCATATTTGATTTAGGAGCTACAATATCTTTTATTTCTCCATTAGTTGTGGAGAATTGTGGGCTAGTGGCAACTAGGCAAAATGTTAGTTGGGAAGTTGAGCTAGCTTCAGGAGCTAGAGTGTCAATTGAATCAATGGTTAAGGATTGTTAGCTTTAGATTGGGAATACAACCACCATAGCATACCTTCAAGTTACACCATTAGGATCTTATGGTACATTGTTCTTGGAATTAATTGGCTACATGCCCATAGAGCCAAGATGGATTTGCTATAGAAAAAGATCGAGTGTGTGGATTATCATGGTACTTCCATAGTGATTTTAGGAGTTCAGAGACCCATATCACTTTGTATAATCTCCACTATGCAGCTTAAGTGGAGCATGTGAAAGGGATGTCAGTTATTTTCCATCACTATTAGGGATAGAGAAGAAGAGGATGAGAAGGAACCTTCACTTGATGATGATCCTATCCTTCAGGAGTTTACAGATATGTTTCCTTCCGAGCTACTTAGTATGCCACCATGTAGAGAGATTGATTTTCATATAGATCTTGTACCAAGAGCTGAGCTAGTTTCAAGAGAACCTTTTAGAATGACCACCAATGAGCTTAATGAGCTCAAAATGCAGCTTGAGGAACTTTTAGAGAAAGGGCACACTCATCCTAGCGACTCCCCTTGGGGTGCACCAATGATCTTTGTAAAGATGAAGGATGGATCACTATGATTATATAAGGATCACTGACAGTTAAATAAAGTTACTATTAAGAACCGGTATCCATTGCCTAGGATCAATGACTTATTTGACTGGTTATAGGCTTCCAAAGTGTTTTCTAAGATAAATATGAAGTCAAGAGATCATCAGTTGAGGTTAGTGGAGAGTGATATTCACAAAATAACTTTCCAAACAAGATATGGCCACTATGAGTTCACAGTGGTACCTTTTGGCCTTATGAATGCTCCAACAGTGTTCAAGAGTCTCATGAATGGTGTATTATGCACCTTCCTTGACATATTCATGATTCTATTCCTCGATCATATATTGATATATTCCCGGAATGAGGAAAAGGATGAAGAGCACTTGCATAAGGTATTGAAATGTTTGAGAGAGAATTCCTTGTATGGCAGCATGTCTAAATGTGGCTTCTTCCATTCAGAGGTTTGATATTTGGGACATGTCATATCAGGAGATCGAATCTCAGTTGACCCATTAAAAACTAGAGCAATAATAGATTGGCCAGCACCAACTACTATGATAGAGGTCAAGAGTTTCATGGGCTTAACAGGATATTGTAGACGCTTCATTGAGGGGTTCTCTAGGTTTGTACACCCTATCACATCTCTTTAGTGAAAGGGAAAGAAATTTGAGTGGAAAAAAAAGTGGGAGAGGGCCCTTCACTAAATCAAAAAGGAACTTACTAGCACACCTAATCTTGTTGTGCCAGATCCCTCAACCATTTTTTTGGTATGTATAGATTCTTCCTTGGATGGTTTGGGAGCACTACTTATGTTGGGTGGTCGAGCTAGTGCATATGAGTCTAGGAAACCTAAGACTCACAAGATTAAATACCCTACTCATGACCTTGAGATTGCCGCAGTGGTGCATGCACTAGTGAGATGGAGACATTTTAGTTTAGGACATCACTTTGAACTTCATTCTGACCATTAGAGCTTGTAGTACATATTCACTCAGCCAAACCTTAATAATCATTAGAGGAGATAGATGGATTTCTTGTGTGAGTATGATTTTGATGTTCACTACATCAAGGTGAAAGTGAATGTAGCTAGAGATTCTTTGAGTTGGAGGAGTCATGAGTTATACTCCATGTCCATAGATACAGATTTGAGAGATCGCATATTGCAACACTTGCCTAAGGATGAGTGTTATTTAGAGGTGCTTCAGGTAGTGCAATCTTTGGAGGCCCTAGAAGGGAAATATGAAGACTATTCATTCAAGTATGATGGACTACTATGCCATAGAGGGAGAATTTATGTACCTTCTTCTGAGAAATTATGTAATTTAATTATGATTGATGCTCATAGAGCACCTTATGCAGCACATCCTGGGGTTAAGAAGATGCATGCAGATTTGAGATAGTTGTATCATTGTCTAGGTATGCAGCAACTCATTGCAGAACTAGTGGCCCGATGCCTTGACCACTAGAGGGTTAAGGTGGAGCACTGCCATCTAGCTGGGTTTCTCTAGTCTCATGCAATACTAGAGTGGAAGTGGGATACAATTTAGATAAATTTCATCATTGATCTCCCTATGTCATCTCGTTGTCATGATTCTATCATGGTGATAGTTGACAAGTTGACAAAAGTAGCTCACTTCTCACCAGTCCGAACTACTTTCATAGCACCATCAATGGCATATGTGTTCTTCTGAGATATTTCTAGACTTCAAGGCATTCCACGCAAGATAAATTTAGATAGGGATTCCCTCTTTACTTATTCCATTTGGAAGGAATCATAGGTAGTGTTGGGTACCAAGATCAACTTTAGCATGGCCTATCATCTGAAAATGAATGGACGGGGAGATAGGGTGAACTAGGTATTGGAGGATATGCTTTGTATGTATGTCATGGATCATCAGACTAGATGGGAAGAGTATCTCCACTTGGTAGAGTTTGCCTATAATAATGGGCATCACACTTCATTCGGGATGACACCTTATCAGGCATTGTATGGAAGACCTTGTAGGACACCTTTGATTTGGGACCATAATGAGGATAAAATAGCTATTGGTCCTGAGTTAGTTCAAGATATGGAGCACTAGGTGGATTTGATTAGATAGCACATTAGAGAGGCATAAAATAGACAAAAGAAGTATGCATACACGAAGAGGATAGTTTGAAGCTACATGGCAGGAGATAGAGTTTTCTTGAGAGTGTGGCCACATAATAGTCCAATCCATTATGGAAAGGGTTCTAAGCTTGCACCTCACTTTGTTGGACCATTTGAGACCCTTGAGAGGATAGGACTAGTTGCATATCATCCAGATTTGCCACCTAGCCTGTAATGCATCCAAGATGTGTTTCATGTGTTTGTGTTGAGGAAGTATATTTATGATGACTCATATTCTAGATTGGGATGCCTTACAGGTGGAGTAGGATAGACAATTGACTTTGGAGCCCATTCACATATTAGATCGTCAGATGTTGTCTCTCCAAGGCCAAGAGCTGGACCAGGTTAGGGTCTAGTGGGATTGTTATGAGAAGGTTACAACATCATGGGAGGACATAGCATGAATGAGACCTTAGTTCCCCCATATTTTTGATGAGCTCTAGGTGGAATTTCACGCCTATAGGAGGAGGGTGTGAGGTCCTACCTTGAGCCATCATAGCATTTAATTTATTTTCATGATAGACTTATTATTTGATACCTTATTTTGATGCATTATAGATTTAGACTCTATTTGACAGGTGGTTTTATATCATTGGATATGATGTATTCCATCTTATGTTGATTTTAGTACTTATGTGATGATGAAATGATATATTTATGCATGTTTTCTAGAGATTTTATTTATATGATTCTTATAATGATGCAATTGAGTAATTGATTTCATATGGATTTGCTAGGAATAATGTAATTGGATACTATCTCTATTGTTATTTGATTTGGATTAATTTTCTATATGTTCTGAAATTGATGTTATATGTCTGATGTGTATTCCTATCATATACTTATATATGCACATGGTTTTGGACTACAGATGTGTAAAATGAGATGTGCACGAAATTAATTTATATGACAGTGGTATTTTATGGAGAACTAAGCCCAAACCTATGTGAAATAGTAAAGCCAAGGGTTGTCTATTTGGAGAGACAATACCTTGTATGTGATGTATTTAATTTCATAATAGTGATGTTTGATTTTAAGTTCATATTTGTAATTGTTAATGTTATTATTCCCAAAAAAGGACATGCCAAACATATTTTATGGTGTCACTTGACACTTGTGATATGTGTGAGTTGGCAAATGAAATGTCCGTAGGAGGGAAAGTGTGTAACCCAATGTATTTTCAAATATCTTGTTGTGGTCTCAAAAGATAACTTGGCTGGAGAGCCATTAGTTTGGTCAAATAAATTTTGACCCATAGAAAAACTTTAGGTGGGTTTTTGGGGGGTCAAACTAACTCCTAGGGTTGAGTTTATGTCACTTTTGAAGGCCCATATGATATACCTATGGGTAAGGGTCATTTTTAGCCATGTGACCACTCACATGTGATTTTCAAGTCACTTCAAAAGTGGGTTTTCTAAGATGGATGAAATTAAAATTTTAGAAGACTGACTCTTGGGTAGACAACCTTCCTTTTGGTGTTTAGGTGCACTTCCCTGACTTCTAGCCAACTATTTCAATTTCCATTTCTAGAAACCTATAAGAGGTTGGGAAGACCAACCTATGGGAACTCACATCCTTTCCAAGGAAGCTAGAAAGTGTGAGAATAGCCTACATAAGGGATATTTTCAAACTTGGGATTTTGCACCCACTCTCCAATCTTGGAGACAAGTTTTTGTAATTGGATTCAAAATTTAAGAATAGAATTTGATATAAGTAAGAGGATTGTAAGGGAATTGGGTAGCTCTTCTACAACATATATTCTATAGAGGGAGTAAATGTTGGTGTCAATCATTCCAAGTAGTTAGTTGCATACATGTTGAAAAATGGTTAAATATGAAATTGTTATGAAATGAATATGTTTCTATGTTCTTGAAACTATGTTTTTGGAATTGTTTTTAGTTGTTTTCCTTTGTATTTCTATTGTTGTCTATACATGGGAGTCAAGACTAAACTTACCCTTAAGAGAGAAGATTAGTCTTGGGATGGAGGGTTTTAGGAAAGTCTAAGGGTTTAGAGTTTGTCTTCTTGGAAGAGAGGGATAAAACAAGGTTTAAGAGCCTTGCTGATGTTTTCTTTTTTTATATAACATATGGGGGTCATAAGGGGATTTTGTCTCGAATCCTTGGGGGTTCATAATGATTGTTTTGGTCATGTGAGAGACCAAGTAGATGGATCCTTTTAGTCTTGTGAAGGCATTTGTTTATCAATGGTTTAAATGTAGTTTCTCCCTTTAGATACCTAGTCCACCTTCACCCCATTGTTTTGAGTCACTTGGTGACTATGTGCAAGCCTTGGGTTGGGAGTTCTTAGTGAAGAGGTTTTGTTATAAAATTTGTTTTCCTTTGTATTTGTGTTGTGTGTGTGTGTGTGTGTGTGTGTGTGTGTGTGTGTGTGTGTGTGTGTGTGTGTGTTACCCATTTGGTTCTTGGTTCTCCTAGCTTGGGGGTGGCCTCTAGTAGGCCTAGGTTGGGAGGCGAGCCTTCATGGTCACAACCAAAGTTTTATTTACAGGTTTACAATTTATTTAAAGGATGGATAAAAGCTACCTTCCTAAAGTGGCTGCTAAAGTGATTTCAAGTGAACACAATGATTTAGATTTAAATTCCTCCTATTAAATTTCTTTGAATTTACGAAAATGTTGTAAATAGATAGAACAATGTATCTTTACGTGTATTCAATGTATTCGAAAGAAGATGAATATAATACTTTCATTAGTTGTTTTATTCATTAGCTTGGAAAAAAAAGTGAAGTGTAGTGTTATTTCAGTTGTAATATATATATTGGAAACAATAAAGAGAAGCAATACTCTTTGTTAAACTACAGATTTATCTCTTATTTTAGTTGTTGTCTAAATCTAATTAGTATTTAATCTAAACATGCATATTTAAGTAGGTATAATTGCACTTCATTTATTTATTTAAATCACTTCTAGATGTTTAAAATGCTAGTTGAAAACCTGTAGGTAGAAGGGAAATTTTTTAAATCATAAGGTAGAAATATAACATAACTTCATATTGAATCATGTGTTATTCATTTATTTGGAAAGATTTATTGTTGGTTAAATAAAAAAAATCAAAGCTATCAATAAACTAGTTTTGGAAAAATTTACAATGAGTAGATTTTTGAGAATATATATATATATATATATATATATATATATATATATATATATATATATATATATATATATATATATATATATATATATATATATATATATATATATATATATATATATATATATATATATATATATATATATATATATATATATATATATAAATGCATGTAAATAAAGAAATACTAATGCTACTATTTAAATAAATAAACTTGTTCTAAGACAGAGTTTCACCTCTGTGTGTGTGCATATATATGTGTTTGTGTGCATGTGTGTGTATAAATATATATACATATGTATATACATAGACATATATGTATATATATATATATATATATATATTCCCTGCAACTATTAAAAAAAAACTATGTTTAAAAAAAAATATATAAAACAAAAATTATAATGGCTCAAGGATGGGGGAACCAAAGGCTCCACCCCACGCCCATGGGGAGTGACATACGTAGTGTACCATGACCCACATAGTAGGCCACAACCACGACCCACATAGTGGGCCATGACTGCGACCCACTATGTGGGTCACAGTGGTCATGAACCACCCCCTCCAACACCCTTCTCTCGACCGATGCCACGATTTACCTCATGCCGCTTGTGCGAATTTCATTGTCCATCTTAGGCATTTTCACTGCTACCATGACCCCTTCAACCAGTAACACAGTAAGGGATTTTTCATTAAAAAAAAAACCTAACCCGATTTAGGGTTCGAAATTTTATTATAACATATTGAGATTTATTTTATTATAGGAGGGTAATTTATAGATTGTGGTTAGTGAAAATATAGCATGGGGGCATTTTTATTTAAAAGGGGTTTGTTTTTTAAATTTGGTGACTTATAAAGTGAAATGAAACTTTAAAAGGGGTTATAACTTAATGGGGGTGTTTTAGTGGTAAATGATTATTTAAATATTTAAGGGGAAATTAGTTATCAATAATGGAAGATCTATTTACTAGGCAAAATTATTAATGATTTAGTTATTTTAATGACGTTTTGGGTCCTTGCATTTATTTGCTCAATCAATTAATATTAATTTTATGGATGTTGGAATTAACTAGATATTATAAGGAAATAATATTAACTCTAAATATAATCAAAATTGGAGATTTCAATTGGGCGAATTAACTAATTACTAAAGTTGTATTGACTTTTTTTTCAATTGGTTATGGCACATAAACTTTTTCTTCTAAATAACCATTCAAGAAAGCCAATCTAACATCCACTTGGTAGAAATTCCAATTTTTTGAGCTACAATAGCTTATACCTTTATAAAGTATCAAGTCTTGCTTTTGGTTCAAATGTTTCATTTTATTCAATCACATGTTGTTACTAACCTTGTCTTATACTTTTCTACATCTCTATTTACATTAAACTTAACCTTACAGACCCATTTCATTGCTATGCATTATTTTTCTTTAGGTGAATCTACTAACTCTCATGTTTCATTTTTTTCAGTAGATTTCATTTGTTCAGTAATTACATCAAATCAATATTCTTCTTTAATTGCATCCATACACCATGTTGGATCATGATCAAATAAAAAAAAATTGATTACAAATCTGTTTCATCTAGTTAATCATAAATTTATTGTAAATTTCTAATTTTTTTTGCTTCTAATTCTTGATCTCAAATATTCAAGTGTAGTATTAGAGTCAATTACTTGTGAATTAAGAAATGAGTTTCTTGATCATTTTTCTTGTTCAATCTCCCTTTGTGCATTGTCTCCTTGTGGACTTCTTGTTGAAGTATATTCTTGCATACTTAATTAATCTCTTTACCACCCTTGATCTTTTTAATCTTTTTCATTATTTGATACTACAATTAAAATAGTTTTTTATATGCTTCCATCCCAAGATTCTTCTTATTTTAATACAACATGTCTACTTATAATGAATTTCTCTAAGATAGGACTAAACAATCTATAAGCTTTGGATGATTCATATTAACGAATAAATATGTATTTATCAACTCTACCATCCAAGTCGCTTCTTATTTCCTTAGGAACATATGCAAATACGACACATCCAAACATTTTAAAGTTAGATACATTATGATACCTACTACTCCATGCTTCTTCTCGAGTCTTGCATTTCACACTTTTTTTTGGATACCTATTCAAAATATAAATTGCACAAGCTAGTGCTTTAGCCCAATATTCATCAAGCAAATTCTTATCTTTTAACATGCTTCTTTTCATTTTCATTATATTTTTTCTTTTACTTCCCGTGACACCATTCTGCCAAGGTTTGTAACTTGTAGTAAATTATTTATTTATTCCATGATATCTACAATAATCTAGGAACTCATTTAATTTATATTCACATCCTCTATCAAATCTCAACATCTTAACGGATATGCCACTTTGTTTTTCAACTAATGCTTTGAATTATTTGAACTTTCCAAATATTTCAAAATTATACTTGGAAAATAAACCCATTTTTTTCTACTGAAGTCATCAATGAATGCAAAAGAATAAGTGCTCCCCCCTAGTGATGGTGTTTGCATCGGACCATATTTTTACTTGTGAGAACAAGTTATAAAGGTTCTCATTCTCTATATAACATTTCTTTTAGAAAAAATTTTCAATGTTGCTTAGCAAAACCAAAACTTTTTAAGGAATTCATTGGCTCTTCAATTGGAGCTAATCCTTATACAATTTTATTTTTCTCAAATAAAATAAATCCTTTAAAGTGAAGATGACCATACCTGAACTGCCATACCTATGCTGGATCTAGAAATGTTGCATTGAAATTTGTGTCAATTTCTTCCACCATATCACTCTTATTCAAAGTGGGAAGATTCAATTATTTGTCATTTGAACCTCTAAAATTTTCATGTTTGTTAAAGGTATATGAATTATACTGCACACATTATTATAAAAAACAACTCTATAACCTTTTTGTATAGGTTATCCCACATATATGAGATTATGCTTACGCCCAGGTACAAAATAAACATAAAAAATCAACATCTTACAAATATTTTTTGCCACATTGATTGAAATTTTACCCATGACTTTCAGTATGTTATCATTGCCTAGTTTTACTTTTGATTTGACTGAAGCATCCAAGCTTCCAAACAAGGCTCTATTTCCTATGATGTGATTGCTGTAGCTATTATTTAGGAACCAAAAATCACTTGAATTCTCTTGGGATACATAGCATATAATGAATAATGTCCTTGAACTACATTTAGAAAAAAAAATTGTTTTCTTGTCTTTGCTTGTTTCTTTCAACATTCATTTGCAAAATGTTCCTACTTCTTACAATAATAACATTGAATATTAGACTTGTCATACATTTGTGATAAATTAGTATTATTGAAACCTCTATAATTGAAATTCTAACTTCTCCTTCCTCTTGGATTTGGATTTCATTTTTGTTCTCTTTAAAAATCACTTCTACCTCTTCCTCTAAATCTTGAGTTTCCTCTTCCTTTACCTCTACCAAATGTTATCTATGATCTAAATGCATTCTCCTATGAAGTGTTATTAATTCTATTCAATTTCTATTCATAAGATAGCAATGATCCAAACAACTCATCTATAGACAATTTCGATAGATCTTTAGTTTCATCAATGACAACCATAATCATATCAAACTTACTTGATAGAGAAATAAGAATTTTTTCACAACTGTATGATGTGTTAATCCATCACCATTTAATCTAATATGATTAACAACATTCATAACATGAGCTAAAAATTGATCTACTAAATCTAATTCTTTCTTTTGAAGATTTTCAAAACCACTTAACAAATTAGCTATTTTTAGCTTAGACGAATTGTAATATGCTATTTATAATTGTAGTCACACAAATCTGTCTAGCTTAATTAAATAAATATTCACTATTTATTTGATTAAAAATCCACTAGCCATCAATTAATTAAATTAATATTTAATTAATTCATCTCCAAACATTCTTCTATTAATTAAATAAATTATTCAATTTATTTTAATTAATTCATTAAATCAAAACTCAAATCAATTAAATAAATAAAATCAATTTATTTAATTAAATCCCCCTATTCCTCTTTTAAATAAATTAAATAAAACATTTATTTAAATCATTATCCCCCCTCCACTTGCATTTTCCTACAAATGCAACTTGCACACATTTATTGAAATAAATGAATTTTTATTTTAATAAAATCTTATTTTCCCTCACCCACCAAATCCAATTGTAAAATCTAATCCCCTTCTAGATTCTTCTAACCCCTTCCTAATTACCCTAATCCATCCCCTAATTATTGTCACATTCCTAAGAAAAATGGAGTCACTTCTCAAAGACTCCAAAGTCTTTGAAAAGCATTTAATGCTTTGTGTGTTCAACAAATTAACCCCCAAAGTCTTCCAAGACCACTAATGGCTCTTACATGACAATTTATGGCTCTTAAATAACCATTTATGGTTATTTCAAACTTGTCTCCCCAAACATTTATTGTTTTGACCATATTCATCCATTTCACATTTGCATAAGAGTTTATCCATTGGATAAAATCTTTATTCTTTGAATAAAGAGTTTATTCATTCAACCAACCTTGACTTTAACTCCCAAAGTCATGTCAAGCATTTAATGCTTATTCTCTCCCCTCTCAACCTATCTCACATTGACACTTGTCATCCTGGGATTGGGTTGAAAGCCCTCACATGGATTTGAAATCATTCAATCCTGACCCTTGTTGAGATTACTCAATCTCAACCATCCATTGCTCCATTTTTCGTATAAATAGAGCCCATTTCTTCATAATCTAGATCCTAAAAACTTGTATGCATTTAAGCTATAGGCAATTTAAGAGAGCATTCTAGCATAATCAACTAATATCTTATCATTTTTGGGTTAAAATCAATCATTTAAAATCATCTAGTATATTAGCTTCTTTATTTTACATTTAGAGCAATACGACAATCTCAAACCTCCATAAGCATCCATAGTGCAAAAAGCTACTGAGAGCTACACTATTTTGGAACTTGGAGAGGAGAGGAACAAGAGAGAAGGAGCTAAGAGCATGCTAAGAGGCATTTGGAGATGCCTCATTATCTTTGTTTCGATTGTTAGATATATTATCATGATTTTAGCATCTCTTTTGATATGCCTGTTTAGATTAGTTTTTGATTGACTAACACTAACGATTTTCTTGTGTCTTGTGTTATTTATCTCAGACTAACCTTGTCCATTTTACAGAGCATCATTTGGTGAACCCGACGTGAATCGAAGCACCAAAAACATATCATTTTTTTGCAAACTAACATGTCTGATTATTGAATTTGTCACATAGGTTGCGCTTCGGCGCTATTGAACACGTTCTAGCGCTACCGACACTTTCTATTTTAGTGCTATTGTTACTAAAATAGCGCTATTGTCAAACTTTCAACACTTTTGGAGTTGTTTTGGCACTCTTGTTGTTCTTTTAGCGCTTTTGAAACTCTTTTAGCGCTTTTGACTCTCTGTCATTCCTGTTCTTTCAGCGCTTTTGTGTGAAATAATGCTTCTGTTTAAAACGCAGACCAGCGCTATTGCAACAGAATGTTGTAAAACTCACCTTATAACTGAAAAATTGAAAATCTTAGGCTTGTGGAAGCCCCCCCTTGGACATCGATTTTACTAACAAAATTGTGGTTTGTGCAGGTTAAAACTCACAAATTTTCCTTTGGTGCTTTTAAAACACTTGAAAACAAACATTTAACTTCCATTGCAAGTTAGGATTCATCTTCATTTTGGTGCTTAAAATCAACACACAAATTTTCTTTTACTGCATCAAATTTAAAAATCACAAACCACACTTCAATTTTTGGGTAAATAAAAAGAATAATCCATTTGTTTTGATTTTTGCAAACACATTTTACTTCAAGCAAAACATGTATTTTCATTAAGTTGACTAGGATTTCCAAATTCTAGATTACAAAACACATTGCTTTTGAAAGTTAAAAAGAACACCATGGCTGTTGGAGCAACATCTCCAAATAGTTAGACCACATTTTGAAAATGATGGATTAAAAAGAACAAGTGTCTTTTGTGCTTGGCACATTTGTGCAAAAAGTTAGTCGAGTGGTCCTACCTCTAACACACACTATCCTCTCCCTTGGCTTTCGTGGTCCTAGGTGCAAGAGAAAAGTGTTAGTAACACTCAAATTTTATCATTTTAAGAGAGGCCTACCAAGGGATCGATACTCTTAGGAATGACCTCGAGCAGTAAATCCTTCGAGCCGCTATAGAAATCAAGTGAGAGCGAAAGCTGTAGCCTTAGGTATAGCTGTTCCTACAGTATAACTGGCCGAAAGGACAAATGGGCCCCACCACCAGTTACAAGGCTCTTCAGTGAGTCACTGCAGAATGAACTTATGTCCAAAAACATCAAACATGACTAAACACCTTTAAGTAGTAGCCCACCCGATCTATTGATTGAGGATATTTGCGATATAATTTAGTGCAAGAGCATAGATGGTTTTGCTCCCAAGATACTCACCATACATATTTCCTTGAGTAGAAACATAGCTTTTTGAAAAGTCACTTGTGGCTTGATAAAAGTGGTGACTCCCCCATCATAGGGATCATCTATTTGTTATGCTCATGCAAGACTTAGTATATCACATCCTTACCTGCCACGACGGGATTCATAAGGTATGTAGTACCAAAGTCGAAGAAATATCAAGATGTGGGCTAAATTTATCACAACTGGCCATTTGACCTTAGGGATAAAAAGTGTTTGAAGTGTGTTCATTTTAAAGACCAAGTGCAAATTGAGCCAACTTCAGGCTTTGGAAATACACCTTAAAATACATCTAAAGGAAGGGTCATATACAAGTCCAAGGATTGGGTTGATCTAGACCCATACTCATTTGTACCTTTTAAGCAACATTCTTGTGTTTGTGTGCTTGCTTTGTTTTCTTGTCAAAGAAACATCAATCAGAAAATCACTTCCAAAAACAAAGTGCAAACAACAAAAGAGTCAAAATTTATGACCATTCTTCACATCTTGCGAAAGAAGAAGCCTCATCAGAATATCAACTTGAAAAGAAGACCATTAAGCTCAAAGGCTTTGATCAAAAAGAGGAAATTCTTCTATATAAATAGACAAATCTTTGTCTTACATAGAGTCTTTCTACATCACATGCATCTTAACCTTGAAGGCAAAACAAATGAATTTGATTCTGAATCATTGAATCGCACAACTTTTATGCAATATAGAGCTCTGAGTTATCACAAAAACCAAGGAGGAAAGATTAATCCCAACTTCTTCCCAAACGTCTATATCACCTACAGCACAGCTCAAGAAATACCTCCAACACCTGAAAGGGAAGAGGTAGAGTTTGTCCCATTTGTAACACAAAGTTTTTATTGAAGTTGAAAACATTTTCATCCATCATCTCACTCATCCATCATCACTTCATCATCAATTCATTCTAACTCTCAAAACATTATGAGGTTCTTGTCCCAAAGTTCTCTTTTAGATATTGCTTGAATCAAACACATCACACCACCTTTTAGATTGTTTCTACATCTAGGATAAGCTCATCCTAAGAGACACATCTACGCAGGTTAAAACTAGTTCATGAGTGAATCCTCTCATTACTAGGTAGTTAAATCTATAACACATCTCAGATTTCTCTACACCGTATCACATCAAATCTTATCAAACAAGCAAGCAATTCAAAGAAGGAATTTTGGTTACATCTACCTTAAAAGTGCTAGAGATCTACATACCACACAATTCACCAACAATCAATCTTTCATTTCATCAACAACTCATCATCATCTTCAAATCAACTTCAACAAAGCCTCATAAGCAAAATGGCTCAAACTCGATCACAATCAAGGAAACGAGAAATAGAAATAGAAGAAGAAGAAGAGGAAAATCTCAATGAATTCCAAGAAGCACTTGGAGGAAATGCGAATGACGAAAACCCAAGTACTCCTACTCCTACAACAATTGAAAGGGCTCAACATAGCCCTCTCTTTAACAGATTGTTTGATGAAATACTCAAGAGCAATGCGGATGCTCACTTTTTAAAGCTCTCTCAAGAAGGAGCCAAACTCCCCTCTGACTTTGATCTTGCCCAATTAAGACAAGCATTAGAAAGACAAAGTCGCCATGAAGAGGAAAGAGGTAGAGATCCCATCAGATATAACATTCCTCGAGGTAACCCACCACCTCCTCCTCCAAATGAAATAGAGGTGTTGTGGCAACAAGTCGAGAATCTCACCCAACAACTTCATAGTGGTGTTAAGACCAACCAATTCTCACTCAATGACATCTGTCCCTATCCTTTTGATAGGAATATTTGTATGCTACCCTTTCCACAAGGATTCGAAACACCCAAATTTGAAAAATATAGAGGAAAGGGAGATCCTCGTGATCATGTCAGAGAATTTCATTCCGCTTGTCTCGAAGTAGCATATGAAGACACCTACCTAATGCGCCTTTTTCCCCAAAGCTTGGGAGGAACAACCACATCATGGTTTTCCCGACTAGTAGGTAGCATTAGAACATTTGAGGAACTCATCCAAAAATTCCTCGCTCATTACTCTCATAACATTGAACGTGACATCACCATGGCTGATCTGTGCAACACCAAACAAAAACTAGGTGAACTATTCTCAGTATTCCTACAATGATGGCGCCAAATGTCTAGTAGACATTCTCTTCAGTTACCTAAACGAGAACTAGTGGAAATATTCATTTCCAACTTAAACGAAGAAATGGAATTTCACCTGGATGTCAAAGACACAGACTCTTTTAATGATATGATCACCAAGGGTTTGAAATGTGAAAGGGCACTCATTAGGAAAGGACTCATCAAAATCTTTAATGAACCAAAAGATGGTCCTCACCCACGCTTCAATAGCGATAAACCAAGCTTCTGGAATAAAAACAAGAATATCGTCAATGATGGGGTTGTGGATGCCCAGACTATCCAAAATGCACAGCCTATGGTTCGGTTTGCAGGACAAAATCCTCCACTTCAGAATAACACAAATGTTCCCTCTAATCAAGGTCGTATCACGTCTCACGATGAACCAAGACCTCATCAACAAAAGCAAAAATGAACATACACTCCCTTAGGGGAACCCATTGAAATAGTATTGCGATAACTCATTTCTCAAAATTTGGTCAGTCTACCTAAGCTATCAAACTATGAGCCTCAAGTCAAACCGGTATGGTGGAGAGATACTGAACACTGTGAATTCCATCAAAGGAGAGGACACAAGACAAGTAATTGTCACTGATTAAAAGATCTTATCCAGGATCTTATTGACCGAGGAGAAATTGAAATTGAAGGAGATGACCCAAAAACAACAAATAATGATCATCTGATGTTCAAAAATCCACTTCCATCACAAGATCAAAGGGGTCCTTCCACTTCCAGGTGAGGCACTGATACTACTGATTATACATAGGCTGCGTATAATTACATTGTAAATCACCTGTATGATGCCAGTGAACAAGTTGCAACTATAACCTTCAAAAATCCCAACTCAAATTGCAATGTTGTTAGACGTCGTGGCAAGGTCACCATAAAGGCAGCTCCACAAGGCACCACCTCCATCCCAAAGCAGTACAATCTTGTGGAACAATTAGACAAAACACCTGTGCTTATATCCATTTTAGAGCTTTTGTGCCTATCACCATCTCATAAAAATATCTTGGATCAAGTACTCCAAGAGGCATCAATCCCTATGAACCTGAATATAGACCAATTTCAAGCCATGGTTGGAAGTCTAAAGTCATTACCTCGTCTCACTTTTTCTGAAAGTGACAACTCTTCCTTCTAGCAACCTCATAACGCCTCGCTACACATTGAAGGCTTTATCAACCAGCATAGGATCAACTGAGTCTTGATCGATAATGGAGCAGGCCTAAATATTTGTACACTACAGTTGGTCATAGCATTGGGATATGCAGTAGAATCAGTGGATCCTCGTAAGAAGATCACAATCAAAGCCTATGATGATGCTGAGTGTTCATCCAAAGGAGCTGTGGTACTACCAATCTGAGTGGGCCCTATGTTAAAACACATCATTTGTCAGGTTCTAGACCTTCCTCTGCCATACAATTTATTATTAGGGAGACCTTGGATACATGCCATGCACGTCGTTCCATCTACCTACCATCAATGTATCAAGTTCCCACATAATGGTGTAGAGATCACAATCCTGGGCGATGCAAATCCCTTTGCTTTTTGCCATAATATCAGCCATCAACCAGAGATTACCATTCCTAATAATAGAGAAGCTATTTCCTCTACATCATATATAAGCCCAACCTCTCTTGCCAGTTCAAACACCACTATACCCAAGCAAGAAAGGCTTAAGATGAAAGTAGCAGAGGAAGGTCCTGGAGAATACAACTTGAGTCAACTCTTTTGTGTGGGACAGATGCCCACTTCTCCTAGAACACATGGTAAACCACAATAGTTACTCCAGCAACCACTGATCATGCCAGCATGTGCTTTGACGCCTTTCATCCTTGGAAAGAGTCAAGAGGAAGAAACCCAAGATGAGGACCTAGCGGAATGGATCTATAAAGATCCCATCACCACTGATATCCCGCCAATTAAATTTCCTACAGATCAATATGGCAAAGGTCTCCTCATTATGCAAAGAATGGGGTATGATGGTCAGAGTGCTTTGGGATATTGCAAACAAGGACAACATGAACCTCTGCTGCCAAAATTCAAGCCCAAAGGTAATACAGGCCTAGGTTTTGAAAAAGGGATCTTTCCTAAACTCAGATTCAAACGAAAACCTAGCAAACCCTTATATTAGCCTACTATGAAAAGGACACCTTTCATCATTAAAGCAGCATCAAGCACTATCCCCACTGCCCCATCGAGGCTCACAAACCCAACACCACCATCTACAATACCAATCATCCCACCAAGCGAATTAGTAATCCCATCAATAACACCAGTAGCAGCAGCAACTGTATCAGAACCCGCAGCAGTATCTATGGCACCAGCAGTTCCAGCAGAAACCACTAAGTCAATATTACCAATACTCCTCATATCAGATTCCTTGATCCCCATCAAACTTCCTATAGCACTGATCACTACAAAGGTACATCAACCAATCACACCTGTAGTATTTAACTCCAAAGACATCCCAGTATGGTATAGTAATCGGATGCTGGAAAGTGACTCAGAGACTGACTCACATGAGTGAGAATTTGATTCTGTATAGCTTAACACTTCAGATGAGGAAGACACATTACTACCTCCAGCACGCAAAGACATCCCTATTTACAGAGAAGCACAGATAAAGACCACTTGGGTTCCTGAACTGGAAACATCCTCCACAGACCCTATGTCTCATCCTATGCCTGATTCTAACAGGGAGAGTACCATTAACGACCTTCACCATAACGTCTTGACCCTCACTGATACATCTAATGCACTTAACCTAATCGATGAAGTAATGCCCATTATCCACCCTGAACTCATCGAATGGAACCAACCAAATCCTCCATGTCTTGACTTCTTCCAAAACGATGAGGCCATCATTGACTTTTTGGAAGTAAGGGATAACCTACTGAGTGGGGATCACAAAGCTGGATTCGCCATTGAACTTAATTGCGTAGCATACTTCGGGGTGGATGCCAAACCTTTCAATTGCAAAAATATAACAATAAAACATGGATCTTCGAGTGAAAACCACACTGTGGCACTATTTGATCTGACAAAAGTAAAAAGAAAGAGCGTATCCAATGGTGAAAACCTCTCTGAGGCACCTGAGGATGAAGGGTTTGACATTTTCCCTGCTAATGCACAATAGGAATGATCAATGATTCTCATTGAGGAAACCAAAGAATACAATGTGGGGACTCCTGAAAATCCTCATCTCATACATCTGGCATCTCTTCTCACTCCAGAGGAATAGCCTAAATTTATAGAATTCTTCCAGAAGCGTCAGATCAACTTTGCATGGTCATATGCAGACATGCCTGGGCTTGATCCTGATTTAGTCATGCATCACCTCACCATAGCAGAAGGAGCCAAACCTATCAAGCAGAAGCTTCGTAAGATGCATCCCCAGATTGCAGTGCTAGTCAAAATAGAACTCAAGAAACTCCTAGATGTTGGTTTCATTAGGCCAATTGATTATATAGAATGGATCTCCAACATTGTGCCTGTCAGAAAACCAAAAGGTGGCATCCGCTTTTGTACTGACTTCAGAGATCTAAAAAAGGCATGTCCTAAGGATGAATTCCCCCTACCAAATATCGACATCATAGTGGATCTGAGAGCAGGACATGCCATGCTTTCACTCATGGATGGCTTTTCAGGATACAATCAAATAAAGATCGCACCAGAGGACCAACATAAGACAACCTTCACATGTCCATGGGGCACATATTGCTGGAATGTAATGCCCTTCAGTCTAAAGAATGCAGGAGCAACCTATCAAAGAGCAATGACCACCATCTTCCATGACATGATGCATACCATGATGGAAGATTATGTTGATGACTTACTAGCAAAATCACTCACTAGAGAAGGGCATCTCCACATCTTAGATAAAATCTTTGATAGACTGGAACAATACCATGTTCGACTCAACCCAAAGAAATGTGTCTTTGGAGTGACCTCCAGGAAGCTTCTAGGATACATTGTCTCAAGCAAAGGTATTGAGGTCGACCCAGCAAAGGTAAAAGCAATAATGGACATGCCACCTCCAAAGAATATCAATCAGCTAAGGACATTACAAGGATGGCTTCAATCCATTTGAAGATTCATTGCACAATTGGCTGATAAGTGTCACCCATTCACACACCTACTACACAAGAACATCTGCTTTCAATGGGATGCCCGATGCCAGCAAGCATTTTAGACACTTAAAGACTATCTCATGAATCCACCATTGCTGATCCCACCAGATCCAAGTACACCATTGTTACCCTATATCTCAGTGACAAGTACAACATTGGGTGTACTACTGGCACAACATAATATAGAAGGAAAAGAGTGTGCTATTTACTACATCTCTCGCACACTGGTGGGCTATGAACTCAATTACACGCCTATTGAGCAAGCTTGCCTAGTAGTAATCCTGGTAGCCACTAAACTGAGGCACTATCTATTAACGCACAAGGTACAACTCATTGCAAAGATTGATCCAATCAAGTATTTACTCAGCAAAGTAGCACTGACAGGTCACTTGGCCAAATGGGTGATGATTCTAAGTGAATTTGACATTGAGTACATGGACCGTAAAGCTATCAAAGGTCAAGTTATTGCAGATCAGTTCGCCGATGCACCACTCATAGGCAATCATCCTCTCATTTCCAATTTTCCAAATGAAGATATATTCATGATCACAACAACACAACCATGGAAATTATACTTTGATGGTTCATACACTAGGCACGGCTCGGGGGCAGGCATTCTGTTTATCACACCTCAAAGTGACAGCATCCCAAAGTCTTACAGGCTCACATTTCCATGCACAAACAACATAGCAGAGTATGAGGCCTTGATCACAGGACTCAGGTTAGCCGTACAATGGAAATTACAAGAACTGCAAGTATATGGTGATTCCCAACTAGTCATTCGACAAGTAACAGATGAATATCAGACCAAAGATGATAAACTCATGCCATATAAGCAAATGGTGGACACTCTAAAGACATCATTTACTACTATCACTTTTGAGTAGATACCAAGAGATCAAAATCAAGCTACTGACGCTATGGCTACCATCGTATCTCTCCTAGATCTTCTGCAGAATTCAACACGCTACAAGTTCTTGGTAGAACAACTTTGGATTCCCGCTTATGATATACCCGAATCCAAAATGATATGTCACCTTGTCAGTTCTAAATCCCCATGGTACGGTGAGTTCTACACCTATCTCCACGATCACACCCTTCCTCCCAACCAATCGAATAACCAACAAAAAACCTTTATTCACCAAACTGCTCGATATACCATTATTGCTTAAACCCTATACCGACGCAGTCTTGATGGTACTCTCCTTCGATGTTTGGAACAAGATGAGATAACAAAGGCCTTGGAAGAGGTACATGAAGGAATTTGTGGGACTCACTCAAGTGGTTCGTCACTAGCCAAGAAACTCTTGCGCAACGGATACTATTGGCCATCTATGGAAAAGGATTCCTACTACTTTGTCAGAAAATGCAAGAAATGTCAAGTTCACGGTGACCTGATACATGCACTAGCATAGGAACTGCAACCAATCACAACACCATGGCCTTTTTGTCAATGGGGCCTTGACCTTGTGGGTAAAATCCATCCATCTTCATCCAATGGCCATAGCTTCATTATTACCGCCACTGAATATTTCACAAAGTGGATCGAAGCTGTTCCACTTACCCAAGTCACCGGCAAGCAGATCACCTCATTCATCCTCAACTACATCATCTGTCGATATGGTGTGCCCATGTCCATCATCACAGATAATAGTCTTCCTTTCAAAAATCAGGATGTCCATGAACTTTGTGAGAAATTTCATATCCAACACCGCTTTTCCACTCCCTATTACCCACAAGGCAATGGTCAGGCCCAAGTATCCAATAAAAACATATTGAGGATCCTAAAGAAGACAGTCAATGATGCTGGCCGTAATTGGCATGTTCAATTGAATCCAGCGCTATGGGCATATCGAACTAGCATTCGAACCCCTACAGGTGCAACTCCTTATTCATTGGTCTATGGTGCTGAAGCTATCTTACCTATTGAGGTCGAGATACCATCCTTACGGGTTTCCTTGCACAATCTCATCGATGATGAAGCATACAGAGTCTCACGCCTTCAAGACTTAGAGTTACTTGATGAGAAGCGACAAGCTACGTACAACCATCTAAAAGCCTATCAGTAGCGCATGAGCAGAAGCTACAATCACCACGTTAGATCTCATACATTTGAGGTAGGTGATCTTATTCTACGAGAGAATCCTTGCAACCAACCAAACAGAGAACATCAGGGCAAGTTTGAATCAAACTGGCTGGGCCCATATGTTGTCATTGCTGTATTCAGGTCCGGGGCATATCAGTTGGCTACATCAGAAGGAGAACCGTTTGCAAATCCAATCAACAGCATGCACCTCAAACGGTTTTATACCTAAGGTGTACAGAGCATCAGGCTCCCCTGCATACCAAAAAATACCAAAAACATCTAGAAAAATGTCCTGAAGAAAATACAAAAACATTCAAAAAAGTAAAGAAAAATCATGCATCCAAACAGTGAACAACCACTCCGGTGGCACCTTGGGTAAGTGCGATGGTGAAAACCTAACAAACAGGTGCCACTCGTAAAGGCTATGGCTCCATTGTCTTTCATACTTGTTGCGATCACATCTACTTCATACATACATCCATCCATCCAAAGCCATGGCTTGTTATTCATCTGCAATTAAGAAAGTACTCCATGCGTCTTGCATCCCACTTTTTCATAGTCAGGTCTAAAAACTAGGGGCAATGCCCTTAACCTATTGATGGAAGTGGATTCTACATTACTAGTGATTCATTGGCAAAAACATTCAAAAATGTCTCACAACAATACCAAAAACATTGAAAATAAATCATCAAAAATACCAAAAACATTCAAAAATGTCTCACAACAATACCAAAAACATTGAAAGAACAATCATCAAAAATACCAAAAACATTCAAAAATGTCTCATCAAAATCCAAAAAAACATTCAAAACTGTTCCACGAAATCCAAAAACATCGAAACACCATCAAAAATTAAAAAAAAAATATGGCAACACCTTGTACATATTCATCTGAGCAGATACAAAACAAACATTGACATAATACTCACACAATGACCATTTATCAATCATACCACACAATCCACATCCACACTCAAAACTGTCTTCAACAAGGATACACCCTTCCTTACCAAAACAAAGACAAAAGTGACATTTTCTTTGACAAGAAAATTATGTTAAGCTATCAAATACTTGGTTGATGTGTGAGTACAATCCTTTGTTTATCTGTATCAGGATCTTTTAGCATTGTTTTGTATCATTTGCACATTATTTCCGATGAAGTACTGGGGCATGTACTAATGGTGTCTACGTGGGAAGTTCACCAAACTATGTGATCTTATGCCAAATGCAGTCATAGATCATTATGGCTTGCTGACTACAGCGTATACCTCAACCATATGGGCATGAACCATTACCAAGGATCCATATTCTTTATTCTTTATGTATATACTATTTGTTTGCAGGTACAATGCTCATTCATTGGTTCCTCCCCATCCAAATTGGATAAAGGTTTTCTTTCTTAGTATGGTATGCACTTGTCTCAGGATATGATCAGCCTAAGATCAAGGAGGACGATCCAAGTCATACATGAATGGAGATAATCCTTGTCTGTTTCACAAGCAATACTCTGGTCGACTTGACCCTTATATCAAGTCGTTTGTATTAACTTGCTATATAAAATCCATGAAAGGAATTCTCAGGTCATCTTGAATCATTATGTCAAGATGCTTGTATTCTCTTCCAACATTTTAAAGCTCAATGATGAAAATAGAGCACTATGGATCATCACTTCCTCTCATCTGGTTATATATTGCATTCTGTTGCATATCACCCATCCATTCACTCATTCATATGTAAGATTTTTATGCTAAAAGTGACCATTAAAACTGGTCTTGGATACAATCACGATTGAGTACTCTGATACATCATCAATGCGTCATGCAAAGTCTTCAAAACCTTGCATTCCTCATGATCATATCATCATCGCATTTAGAATCATCACTCCATTTGTTTTCCAAAACATTGGTTCATACCATTATATATATCCATTATACATATGCATTCATTTAGGCATTACCATATAAAGCATTTGTACTTTACATTTTGTTTATCCATATTGCATTCATTTAACAAACATCTAGATACATATTCATCCATAAACATCATTCATTCGACCATTGCATTAACATCATCACATAAATCATCACATCATTATATTGCAAATAGGAAACACCAAAATCCTATTCATACATCATCATGGCATTACATACATAAAGCATTACATCAAAAATCCAAATCAAATCACACATATATAAACCTGCATTCATATGTCAGTATCCAACATCATAAATCATCATAAAAACATGCATAAAAGAAACATCTCATCAAAATGCATACATATACACACATCCATCTAAGCAATCACTCATCATCCTGCATAAACATCCATACATAAATCAACTGCATATCATCCAAATATGGGATCTCCTCATATATATCATCTCATATATCTAAGTACAATGAAGTCTACAAAATCGGCTACCACAAGCCATCCAAGATACAATCCAAAAAATAAACAATGATACAAATACATGTATGCATGAATGCTCTCTCAAATGCCACTCTGGCTAGATGCTGTCCCAACACCTCCACCTGCTCCACCACTAGTGCCTGCACTCCCTGCTCCATCTCTCTGTGGAGGCCTCATCGAACCACCACTCCCTCCTGCATCTCCTGATCTCTCCCGCCTCAAAGGACCCATCACTCCCCCACTGCTCTGCATCCTCTGCGATCGCTCTGATCTCGTCTGCCACATCTAAGTATAACTTAGAGCTCGCTAACTCACTAGCACCACCTGCTCATATAATCCCTGCCAGTACTCTATCTTAGCCTGTGCTCGTCCAAACTGCCTCATAACCTCCCCTGTAGGCCCTTGTGCTCCTACTCCAACCCAGGCTCTCTCCTGTAGCTCCGCCAATCTCTCCACCATAGTATCTCTCTCCCGTAGCACCACCATCAGCTCTGACTCTCGTGAAAATAGATGCACATCCCTAGCTGCCACCTCTACCTCCAAATCCTCTATCCACGTCTGCAAGCGTGCTATGATGTGATCCCACAAATCTCCAGTGGCTCCCTCCCTAGTGTCCATCACTGCCTCCCCTGCACCACCCTCTCCAGTAGTCCCCTCTCCTCTATCCATCGAGATCTCTCTCTCCATCCCTCTCCCACTCAGCTGAACTCCCCTCTGTATCAATGGTCACTGT
Organism: Cryptomeria japonica; assembly: GCF_030272615.1. NCBI lineage: Eukaryota > Viridiplantae > Streptophyta > Pinopsida > Cupressales > Cupressaceae > Cryptomeria > Cryptomeria japonica. Next base: position 627,387,843 of record NC_081413.1, read on the forward strand.
GATATCTGTAGAGGTAGTCCACCTCTCCCTCTCTGCTACCTCTGCAACCCCAACCCACCTCCTCCTCCACCTCCTCCATCTCCTCCTCCACCTCCTCCATCTCCTCCTCCACCTCCTCCACCTCCTCCTCCTCTCCCTCCTACTCCCCCTCCTCGACCTCTTGCTCTCCTCCGGCCCCATCCCCTCTCATCCTCAAGTGCTGGGATCGGCTCTGGTGGATCCGATATCCGTGGGATCGGGTGTGCTACCCGATACTGTGTATACTCATCTGTCACCCCTGCATCAACGACCCTCGGTTGTAGGTCCCATGGCCTCATCTATAATGTCCGAAACTCTGCTAGTGCCTGATCATAAGGTAGCACTGGACCCCATGCATACCTCTCTCAAATCACCCACGCATACTCTCCAGATCCACTGGGTAGTCCCTGCTGCTATCTAAACTGCCTCATCACTCTCCCAGGCACCTATCTCTCTACATGGTATGGGGTCCTCCTAATGAGGAATTGGGTCATGAAGACATATGACAGTGCCTCTGCGTCATCATCCCATGGCTCACACTCTAAGTATGGCTGCCATATCACTGCATCCAGGTCATCCAACGCCCGCCACCACCACTCTAACTTCCCCAACTGGGGCTGACTCATCATGCCACTGTACATAAACATGTATGGCTGATCCACCACATGAAATCTAAGGCTCATTGGTTGAGTCATTGGTAGGTGCTCCCACACCGAAATATGTAGTAGCATCATGCCCACTACTAAGGAACCCCTCTCCCGGTAAACTATCTCATGAAGCTCCTGATACATGTGTGCCAGCACGCACAACCCCCATGCAAATCGGGTCCCCTCGATCATCATCATCTCGATAACCTATCCCCATCCCACCGCCAAACCATGTGACTGCCTGTCTTGACACAAAAGACCTCCCACAATCCCTGACAAAACTGCTGGAAGAGGCTCATATAGTGCCGCTATATCCTCCCACATGATCGAGCCATCGTCAATATACACATCCTCATCAAAAATCCTTTGACATGAAAGCGTCCCCCAAGATCTATCATATGTAACCAGCTCCCCTCGAATTAGAATCCGTAGGATGTGCCACACATCCTCTAAGGTCACAGTCATCTCCCCCTGTGCCAAATGAAAGGTGCACGTCTCACTGTGCCACTGCTCTACTAGTGCTGTAATCAATTCATGATTCATACGAATCACGAGCATGTGCGTCACCTCGTATAAACTAGTCGCAGCAATGCAATCTATCTCACCCTGTGTCAATCGATCTCGTAACACCTGTGTCACAGGATAGCGCTCCCATAACTGCAACATCCGTAGCTCCTCCTGCACATGGACATTCATCAATCACCATCAGTTGTTTTGTTTTCAAATTTTCTTATGTTTAAACCTAGACTATCATCAGATACTTTGATCAAGTATCTTTGGGTCTCAACAGGTAAGCAATCATGGCCACCTAGACTTCAATAGGCATTTGTCCTAACAAATGACCTAAGTCTCAACAGGCTGCTATGGTTCAAAACAACTCCCACTTCACCTCACCCTCCATCAATCATTGGCATCACGAGATTTTCTTCATTGAAACTGGGGCATCTCTTTATACTAAGGCAAAGGCGCTATTCTACAACAAAAGCACTAGTTTCCAAACAATAGCACTACAATCCTAACAAAAGCGCTCAATCAGCTATACAACAACGCTACAACTGCAAAAGCGCTAAAACAACTACACAGTAGCGCTACTTTACCTCAATAGCACTCAATTAAGCCCTCAATAGTGCTACTTAATCAATAGCGCCCAAACTTGCATACAATAGCACTACAAAATGACAAAAGCACTCAAACAATGACTCAATCGTGCCATTGTGGCGCAATAGCGCTAATTAATTGAGCAAAAGTGCCAAAACTAAAGTTCCAGTGCTCTTGCTCCGACTTGACTTGGACTCAGATAAAAACCTAGCAAAAATGCCTAAAAGTTAAGTTTTTGAATTTGCGTACCGCTGGTTCATAGTCATCTGGGTGCTGGAACCAACGGACTCGCTCGAATCTATGCTCAGCTATCGGTATCGACATCCTGGCAGCTACTCTCTCCTCCAAATGTCCCTATCAGAGCTCTGGTTTTCAAATGGTCGTGGTCACAAATGATCCTGTTTTCACCCCTTTCACCCCATTTATACCCTTCGTCGTCACCGTAACTTCCCCCTGCTCATTGCCATAGTCCCTGTGAACTTCCCGAGCCCCCCATTTCTCCATTTTTCCCCCGTTTTCTTCAATTTTTCACCCGTGCGGCTAACTTCTTCTCTTCTACCACCCTGCCAATTTTCATTCTTTTTTGAGAGATCGCCCGATTTTTCAAAATTTCTCGGCCCATCTCTCGAGGGGGCATACCACTCATTAAATTTACATTTTATGGGGCATTTTTCTTCAAACCATTTTTTCTTTCTTTGAAACGACACGATAAACCCCACCGTCTCAAACAGGGGCAAATGTAGTCACACAAATTTGTCCAGCTTAATTAAATAAATATTCGCTATTTATTTGATTAAAAATCCACTAGCCATCAATTAATTAAATTAATATTTAATTAATTCATCTCCAAACATTCTTCTATTAATTAAATAAATTATTCAATTTATTTTAATTAATTCATTAAATCAAAACTCAAATCAATTAAATAAATAAAATCAATTTATTTAATTAAATCCCCCTATTCCTCTTTTAAATAAATTAAATAAAACATTTATTTAAATCATTATCCCCCCTCCACTTGCATTTTCCTACAAATGCAACTTGCACACATTTATTGAAATAAATGAATTTTTATTTTAATAAAATCTTATTTTCCCTCACCCACCAAATCCACTTGCAAAATCTAATCCCCTTCTAGATTTTTCTAACCCCTTCCTAATTAGCCTAATCCATCCCCTAATTAGTGTCACATTCCTAAGCAAAATGGAGTCACTTCTCAAAGACTCCAAAGTCTTTGAAAAGCATTTAATGCTTTATGTGTTCAACAAATTAACCCACAAAGTCTTCCAAGACCACTAATGGCTCTTAAATGACCATTTATGGCTCTTACATAACCATTTATGGTTATTTCAAACTTGTCTCCCCAAACTTATATTGTTTTGACCGTATTCATCCATTTCACATTTGCATAAGAGTTTATCCATTGGATAAAATCTTTATTCTTTGAATAAAGAGTTTATTCATTCAACCAACCTTGACTTTAACTCCCAATGTCATGTCAAGCATTTAATGCTTATTCTCTCCCCTCTCAACCTATCTCACATTGACACTTGTCATCTTGGGATTAGGTTGAAAGCCCTCACATGGAATTGAAATCAGTCAATCCTAACCCTTGTTGAGATTACTCAATCTCAACCATCCATTGCTCCATTTTTCCTATAAATAGAGCCCATTTCTTCATAATCCAGATCCTGAAAACTTGTATGCATTTAAGCTATAGGCATTTTAAGAGAGCATTCTAGCATAATCAACTAATATCTTGTCATTTTTGGGTTAAAATCAATCATTTTAAATCATCTAGTATATTAGCTTCTTTATTTTACATTTAGAGTAATACTACAATCTCAAACCTCCATAAGCATCCATAGTGCAAAAAGCTACTGAGAGCTACACTATTTTGGAACTTGGAGAGGAGAGAAACAAGAGAGAAGGAGCTAAGAGCATGCTAAGAGGCATTTGGAGATGCCTCATTATCTTTGTTTCGATTGATAGATATATTAGCATGTTTTTTGCATCTCTTTTGATATGCCTGTTTAGATTAGTTTTTGATTGACTAACACTAATGATTTTCTTGTGTCTTGTGTTATTTATCTCAAACTGACCTTGTCCATTTTGCAGAGCATCAATAATATTTCCCATGCTCTTTTTCATTGAAGGTTCATTTTTAGTTCTTTGAATATTAAACTCCTCCATACCTATTTGAATAAATTGTGGAGCTTTTCCATCTTTTTCCCTATTTTCCTTTCCTCCTAAGTTATCAGAATTCTTAACATTGAAATGTGAAAATTATGACTGCAAAAAATTGGTACCTGATGCCATATATTTAAATTTATCCCAATAGCTTTAGCCTTAGCAATCTTCTGGTTAACTTTGATCTCTTAACAACTACACTTCTATGGTTCTTTTCTCAGTTACAACCTTTTAATAAAGACTTAACAATATTACAACTTCTAAAGCCTTCTGATTAGTATATGAATTCACATCAATAAACATTTTCATCAAATTAGGAAAAAGGAAAAAAATCCCTAGATTTTATTTTACCCTTTTGGCAGCATTAAATTGAGATCATTTGCATCATTAAAAATTAAAACCTTCACTATATAGATTCTTGGGGCTGAAAATACCATTATAAAATATTATAATGGGTCAAAAACAAGGTTCCAAAATATCATAGTAAAAAACCATATAGACTTATGTGAAACATATTCTCCTATATGACATTATACCTTCTTACAAGTTATAAGAATTTCCAAAATAGGAGATACTCTTACATGAATCATAGAATACCAATAACTTATGTAAGGGTCCTCTTGTATGAACTAGGATTGAGCTCATTGTGTCATGGTAGGCTATTGTAAAACCTCACATAATTAATACAACCCTAATTGTTGCACATGTCATAGTTAAAGTAAAATGGTGATAGAATGGAGGTAAAGTGTTACTTGAGTTTTAATATTTGTAAGTATGCATGGTTTTGATTATGATGATAGTGAAATAGCATTAACATCTAAGTTTCTAATATATACAGTTCATACTTGATAATTAATGATTGGATATGTGCATATGAAATATTGATTGGATATGGAATTGCATAGGAATGATATGTAAATAATTCACAACTAAAGTTATTGGGATTTTGGACAAATATTTATATGCGATATTATGATGATCTAATTGTGGTTGTAGTTGGATAATGCAGGATAGGTGGTGTGCAATATAAGGAAGAAAGGAGGATGAATTCTAATCAAATATCTTGTGAAGGTGTTGCAAGGGTAGCCTATTTTCCCTAGAAATTGATGAAGGAATATATTTATCTTATTTAGAGTCAAGTTTAAATGTGTTGAAAGGGAATATAATTTTAAGTCATGAGGTGAAAAAGTTTATTTGAGTTTGAATATGCCTTGGGTTAAGACAAAACTCAAATGGATCCTTGTGTGGGTTTCAAAAAGGTGTTGTGTGGTCAATGTTAATGTGAAGTTGTTATCTAGTCTTGTCTATGGTCAGTCGTGCATTGATGTGGTTGCTTTAAGATGAGATGATGGATGATGGGTGATGGGTGAGTACATAGATAGTTGGTTATGGGGTCCTTAGTTGGTTATGGAATCTTGTAGCATGGTGTATTTCCTCATTTTGGAGATCTTGGTCTCACTTGTTGTGATTACTAGTAAACTTGTATGTATGTAGACCTAGATAACTTTTTATATTTGGGAGATGGTGTGTCATGTTCTTGGAGAGCTCAATCTCATGGTTCAGGGAGAGATTTACTAGTGATTGTGTGTTCATCACTTGGTGATGGATGGTCTTCTTTAGTGATTCAGATGCATGTTTGTTATCTGGTCAATCTCATTGTGCATTCACTTGTGAAACTAATTGTTCCTATAGATCAAATTCCTATGCATCAACAAAAAAATATTTCACATCCCATAAAATATAAGATAATAATTATAAACACAATAACAAACATTAATAAAAGAAATGTAATAAAACATAATACTATAAAATAAATAAATAAATAAATAACTATATATTTAGAATTAATTTTGTACTATAAAATATAAATGATTCAAAATTATTTTAGTGGTATAAAATGCTATGAAAATGAACATGAAATATTTTGTAGTTACGTGTGTAGAAACTCTTGTTAAATATTAATTTATAGAGGACAAATAACTCATGATACTTGTGACAAGGATTTATAAGTGGCATATTTCTTTTATAAGTTGTCATTATAATTTTGCAAATCTCTACACGACAACACTCTACATGTCTTTATTAAGGTTTAGTTCACTATAAATAAGTTGGTCGGGTGAATTGCAGTAGATTTTTAATGGAATACTCTCTTTTCATCATTTTTCTGATGATCTAATTAAAAATATATAATTAAGGTAAGATTTTATTACTTATTATTTATTGAGTCATTCAATGGAGTTTTATAGGGGAAAATTTTCTAAAACATATAGTCAGTTTATTTTAAAATAATTTATTTTGATTTTATTATTATTTATTTAATTATTATGATTATGATTATTTTAGATTATATTCAAATTATTAAATGAAAAATTGAATAATATTATACTAGGTTATATTTAATTAAATATTTCAAAAATTTCTAATATAAGATTAATGTCATTTTCTTTTACATTTTTTCTATTCTAAAATTATTTATTTATGTAGAAAGGAAAGGAGTTTAATTTGTGACTATTTTTTCTTATAGTCAAGATAGTCATATATAGAAGAACAATGGAGGTATGTTATCTTCCGCTTTTTATAAAATTCGATATGTCTATTAAATCTTTAGATTTGCCTTATGTACTATTAATAGACATCCTTCTCTACTTTTTTCAATAAATTTAATAAAAGTGTGAGATCTCCCTCACTATAAATGTCTACGTTTTTAAGGCATCTAATATTTGCATTTAATGTTTTAGTTCATTATTGAGAGACACAATTAGCAAAATAAAATAAAAAAATTATATAGAAATGGTTATTTGCAGTTGAAAATGGGTGAGTGAAGAATTTAAACCAAACTCCTTACTTTTTTGTTGTCTTCCCTTCTCGACAGTAATGTTTCTTGGCCTAATGCAAGAGAAGAAAATGAGATGCATCAAGAAGCACAAAATGGTGAAATAGGGAAATAACAACAAAAATAGTGGCATAAAAATCTTCCAAGAATGTCCAATTGTGAAGATTTATTGAAAACATATTTTGTTTACAAATTCTGTGAGGATGAATTTGACATATTGAGCAATCTTCTTTTTGGATAATTTATGTTCTGTTGTAAATCTTAAGAACAGTATGAAATTTTCATAATTTTATTTATTGTTATTTGAATATTATATTATGAGAAAAAATTTCAATGTCAATTTCTTTCCAATTCAATTCATATGGATATAATTGTGAGTTACCTCAATAATCATATATATTGATATTTTGATGTCTTGGTTTGCTAACATTTTAGAATTTTTTTTTTTTTTTCCACATATTGATATTACTCTTGTATGAAATTTATAAGTCACGAAAGAAAAAAAGAAAGAAGTTGAATTCCTGTATCAAAAGATAATCCTTCTAAGTTTAAAATATGATTGGTGGATAATCCACTTGAAGATTTAGCACCTAAACTATATGTATATTTTGAATGTTATAAAGAAATTTCAAATATTTTTTTCTTAATATATTAGGAACTTTTAAAAGTTTCTATTCCATTAATAACAATTATTTCACAACAGAATATTTGAAATGGTGAAAAAAAAGACCCTCAAAAACTTACATATAACCTTGTGAGTACAAGATAATCTTCAAAACATGCATCTTACATCTACCTTTGTCAGTACAAGATAATCTTTGAAACTTACATTCAACATCATTGTGGAAGTACTATATAATGTCTATCTAATATGATGAATACACTTTAATTATTAATATAGATATCTTAAATATGTCTATTAAAAAAGTGGTTAGATATTGATTTAAAACTACTTCATGTACCAAAAATGTATGTTATGTTATTTTAGAACTATAATATTTACTACTTATATGAATTCATCATAATATTAATATTTTAAATTTATTAACACATACTGTCAATGTAAAATGCCCCCTCACATTAATTATCTTATTAATAAGTACTTACTATAAGATTAGATAGTCATTGGATTATATTCACTATGATTTCAAACACCTTATTTTACCACTTCACCTTGAAAATTTACACATGAAGCTTTACCATTTGAAGTTATCTTATGATTTATATTGATTCTCTTATTGTTTGTATTTCTAATTCTATATATGTGGTGGTTGATTTGTTACCACTCGTGTTCTTGTAGACTTCAATTTTTGTGTCGCTTATGCAACTTAACATGGGGTAGAAACTCAAAATAGGCATCAAGTTCACATTTTGTTCAATAATATTGTGGAGGATAGCTCAATCTTCCCGTCAACATGTTTGAGTTCATGGAATTTTTTTAATTCATTCATATTATTTTTGTATCAACCAGCCAATTTGTCTATGTGATGTAATGGCATGCTATTCTGAATATAATTATTAGGGACACTTGCTATCCTCAAAAGATTTCCACAAATGGACTAATAAAAAAAATTTCTCCCTCTCACATTGTAGTATGTGCCTCTTACTTTTCACTATATATTTTTTTCATTCTCTCTTCTTCCCTATTGTAGTATGTGCCCCTTACTTTTCATTCTATATTTTTTTCATTCTCTCTTCTTCCCTTTTTAACAGTAATGTGTTGATCTAATACAGAAGAAGCAAAAAAGATATATCAAGAAAAAAATGATGAAATATTGAAACAGGAAAAAGAAATAGACATATTTCCATTGCAAAAAAGATGGACATATTTCCAAGAAATGACCCCTGTAGGCTGAAAAGGATAAAGCCACAAAAGATAAAAGGTTGTAGTGGAAAGATAAAAATGCCAACAAGAAGGAAGCAGCAATTCAAAATGTCCTTATTCCTGATACCTTTGATCAAAAGGAAAATGATAATATGGTTTGTATCGAGGAATCAAAAAAGGAATATTTCGAAGGCGATCAGGCCAGATCTGATGAAGGAGAATAGCCTAGCCCCAACTATGATGAGAAGAAGGATGAAGACCTAGAGGAAGGTGAAATCCATGTTGTTCTGCATGCTAACAATGTGGAGGAGGAATTTGACTCTATTTCTAAGGACATGAATAATGAGGAGCCTTATCCCTACTTCAAAGATGCACAAAAAGAACCTACCCAGAACCCTATGGATGATGAAATCCAGATCAATGATGTCATAGAGAAAAAGCAGGTAGGAAAAAGGGGTCCCAAATCTACACCCCAGACTAACCTTGTGAAAACCAGGGGGAGGACCAAAGTTGATATGGTTTCAAATCCATCAATGCCTGGAAAGAGATTAGCTACTCAAATGAGGGAGCTTGAAGCCAGCAAGAATATAGCAGATAGTACCCAGTTGACCATCCATGAGGTATGCTCTTTTAACGAATATGAAGATTATTTCATGGAAAATCCATGGACTTAATGGTCTGCATAAACAAGAGATTCTCAGGAACTTGGTTAGGGATCATAAACTTGATATTGTTCTAATTCAAGAATCTAAAATGACTAAGGATAAAGTGGAAAAAATTAAGTGTTTAAGAACTGTGGGGTTTTTGGGGATAGCTCAGATGGTATTTCTCTCTTTTGGGACCTTCAACACATCTAGGGGAATCTAGTTTGGCTTGACAATAATATAATTTTTTTTATATTTCATCATATTAAAGATGGGACTAATTAGCTTTTATCAATGTGTATTCCCCAAATTCTAAACTTTGAAGAAGTAGATTCTTGAAAATGATAGATTCTATCAAAACTCAATTCAGTTCTAAAGGTTGGTTGGTGATGAGAGACTTTAACGCTTCCCTCTAGGAGAATGAGAAATTTGGGGGGGTTCCTTTTCAACTTGATAGTAGGATGGATTTGATGAACTTCATTGATAATAAGGTGCTCCATGATGTGGATTTGTAGGGTGCTAATTATACTTGGACTAATAGAAGAACTGGCTCAGATCTTATCTAGGTGAGACTTTATAGGGCCCTTATCTCTAATGATTGGTTCAATCGTTACATTTGTTCCTTAAATGCACTTCCTTGTATTGTATTGGACCACTCTCCAATTTCTTTTGTGGCATACTCCATCTCTGGGAGGAGAAATTTCTCTTTTAGATTTGAAAAGATGTGGATGTGCCACCCCAAGCTTGAGGAAGCTATCAAAGATTGGTGGAACATTTTGGTAGAGGGATTTTTCATGTTCTGTGTGGCCAAAAAGTTAAGGCATGTGAAGGAAAAGGTTAAGAGATGGAATAAGGAAGTTTTTGGTGACATTTTTGCCCCTAAATCTGTGATCTAGCTTGATCTTAAGGACATTTAGGTCAAAATCCAAGCTAATGGGTATACTGAGGTCTCTATCTCTTTTGAGAATGAGATATTATCTATGTATCATGATATCATTAAAAACAAGATATATTTTGGAAGTAACACTCTCAATATTTGTGGCTTAAGGAAGATGATAAGAATACAAGATTCTTTCATATGACTTCCATGAAACACAAGGTGGCCAATAGAATATAAAAAATATCCATATGGGGGACTCTTTTCTTTGAGGAAAATAAAATAATAAAGGAAGCTAGAGCCTACTTCTCGTCCCTCTTGTCAGCAAATTGCAATCTGGATAAAAGTTTCCAAGACTTATTCCTTGTTGCTATCCCAAAGATGATTGGGAGAGACCACAATAAATTTCTCTCTCCTATCCCTTCTAATGCTGAGATCAAGCAAGTTGTCTTTTCATTTTAAGGTAATAAATCCCCTGGCCCAAATGGCTTTCCAATGTTCTTCTTTCAACTGGTTTGGCACATCATTAGCCAAAACATTGTTAAGAATTGGACATCTTTCTATCGGTTTGCCACATTTTTAGTCCTTATCCCTAAAATCCTGGGGCTGAATCTATGGAGTAGAATGTTAAAGTAATCACAATCCACCAGAGGTGAAGATGTGCTACTGGTCTAGTGTGCACTACCGGTTAGGAAAAGGAGTATGTCTTACCAGTAAAGGCATGTATGGGTATGAGTTTGCTGAATTTTCAAGTATGAACCGACTGTATGTCAGTGAGCTAAGTGATTGACCATTGTGATGCCATGTGGACATGAGGTGGCAAACATGAAGAGGTCGGTGAAGCCTCCATCGACATGGTTGTTGAAACAACTAGTTGACATTAATGAAATAGCCACAAATCATAGGATTGTAACTGATTGATGTAGCTTGAGGAAGAAAGAACAACAAAGGAAGATCCGAAAGTATTTTGTGCCCAGATCAATGGAAAGGAAATCAGATTGCAAGAAGATCTCAAAAAGGAAAAAACTAAGTGCTTTATAAGTTGATAGATTTCAAGGTAGAAAATCATGTACAAGATTGCTATCTTTAACAAGTATGCATTGGATAATAGAAAACATATACAAATGAATTCCTAGAGTACAGGTGATCGATCCAAGATAAACTGGATGGGATCTCATGAAGATTGTTTCTAGTAAGGGAAACCCTAACTGCTCAGTGTTTGAATGCATTCTTGGTGAGAAACCATGGTGATAAATAGATGAGTTCAAAATAGACAAAGGTGATGCTGAAGAGAAGAAAAAGAGAGAAGAGAGTTGAAGTGCAAAAGAGGATCATATTTCCTTATAAACTATTCTAATAAAGTTGCAGAGTAAGTGAGCAAGAAAACTGGTGAGAGGGTTTAACTGGCAATCATTGAGTACCGGTATAACTGTAGTACAACAGTTAAGCAAATTGGTGAGGTGTGGTAAAGTAAGACAACATCCAAGTGTTTCATAATGTGTTGTGAGACTATGAGAGAGAGACAGATAATAGAGGACAAGAATCAGACAAAGTAATCTCACAACTGGTAGTGTGAGATTCAATGGAGGAGAAAAGATAGTCAATCGGTAGTAAAATATTTGATCAAGAGTTGTAGAATTCATTTTGCAACAAGAAGCCTTAATTGTATCTAAATTGTATTTCAATATACATCACCAAGTTGGTGTTTGGTGCAGGGGTTGGTGCTTCTTGGGTTGGTGCCTTAAAAAAGAAGGGGTTGGTGGTCCTCTAGTTGGTGCCCTAAAACTTTGTAATCTAGTGTTTTACTTGTGAGGCTTGATTGGAGAAGTAGTCTCCAAAAGTATTTTTCAATGAGGTTTTTCTGATATTGGGTTTTTCTCGTATATCTGGTGTTGAGGGTTGCATTTGTGTGATTGATCTCTTTGGTTTTCCTTTTGGCTTCACCAGTTTGTTTGGTTAGTGCTTAAGTTAATAACTGGTATTCTGAAGTTGCTTTGAAAGGTCAAAAAGTTTAGCAACCATTGATTCACCCCCCCTCTCAATGGTACTCTATGTTCAACAATTAGTATCAGAGCCTAGGTTCTCAGTTAGTTTTAAAACCCTCAATAGCTTCTGGACTTAGAACATAATGGAAAGAAATGAGTCTGCTTTCTCAAATGCCCCCATGTTTGATGGATCCAACTATGCCTTCTCGAGAAGAAGAATGAAGACCTATATTTCCTCTTTGGGTTTTCATGTATGGATGTTTGTCAAGAATGAGTATCTTGTTCCTAGTGTTCCTCCCACTAATCCAGAACCCAAAAAGGAGTATGAGGACAATGCAAAGGCCAAACATGCTATCTTGAGCAGGTTTTTTGATAATGAGTTTGTCAAAGTCATGCACTATGTATTAGCCAAGGAGACTTGGGATAAAATATAGAGGTTATTTGAAGGAGATGCAAAAGTCAAAGAGACCAAGCTGCAAGCACTAAGGGGTCAACTTGAAGGCATGAAGGTGAAAGATGATGAAAATATTGCAGACTACCTTCACAGATTTGATGAAACTGTGAACACCATCAGAGGACTGGGAGAAGAAATTGCATATGAGATTCTTGTCAAGAAGGTACTTAAATATCTCACACCCAAGTATGATACTAAGGTGTCTTCCATAGAAGAAGCCAAGGATGTGAAGACTTTTATAATGGATGAGTTAATTTTCTCACTGATAGCCTATGTGATTAGAACAACTTGTGATACTTCCTTAAGGAAAGAAGAAGAATTCAACATCACCAAAAAGGAAAAGAAGCCACCACTCATAAAGTATCCAGTGAAGACTCTGATGCAAAAGTAGAAAACTTTGTTAGGAATCTCAAAAGAGGATCTGATCGGTATAAAGGAAAGCTACCACTTAAATGTTTCAACTATGGTAAGGTCAGACACATTGCTGCAAAGAGTCCCCACAAAGAAACTGGTGGAGAGGAGTCAAGAGAGTTCATCAAATTTGCTAGCAAAGATAGAGAAAGAAACATCTATCAGCAAGGAAGGAGAGGCTACCAGAATCATAATAGCTTATATACTATTGAGGATGATACAACAAATGAAGAAAATTCATCACAAAATTATTACCATGAGAATGACAAAAAAGTCAATCTCTTCATGGCATTTGATGGACCAGTTGATGAAGATGAGCAAGAGGAGGATATTGAAGCTGAAGTGGATTTGGATGGTGAGCTTATCAATTCTCTTGAGGAATTGAGTAAAACAAGAAGAGAACTCAAAAAGGTCAAGCTTCCTATAGGAGATTAACAATATCAATTGAAGAAATCCTTAGATGAGTCCAATCAAGTTATATCTAACTTGAAATTGCATCTGGAAGAAGCTAAGAGGATATGTGAAGCTACATCCTTTGATCTGACAAAGAAGGAAAAGGAGCATCAAGAGTTGGAAGCAAAAATAGTGAAGCTTAGAAAGGAGCTTGAAGAAAGTAAGGAAGAAATTAAAGTAAGGAGTAAATATGAAGGCAACATCGAGGCCTTAGACAAGATGTTGAGAAAACAAAAGCAATCCAAAGACACCGGTGGCTTAGGCTTTGAAGAAGCAAAAAGTTCAACCAAAAAAGATACATCTGGAAAAGAAATAAAGTTCACATCTTCAAATGAATGTGAAGAATAGAAGACATTCACTGTAGGCAAGGATACCAGTAAAAAGACTTAAAATCTGAGAGCAAACAAATCAAGCAAGATCAATGTAGATAGGAAAAATGGGGATTCAATCCAGAGTGGACATCTGATGGTATAATCTTTTTGATTTTGTTGATTTGCATTGTCTTAGGTAATCTTCATATATTATGGTGGATCTTTGTTGTTGTTAGGCTAGGGTTTTGTGGTTGAATCTATTTAAGTCTTTCAATATTGTTGTTTCCATTATCACTTTTCACCAAACACAAGCTTTAAAATTAAGTAGATATCAGTATATATTTATGAGATCAATGATATGAATAATAGCATTAAATGAAGAACTTAAACTATCCATGATGAATCATGGGAAACACAAAATCATTGAAGATGTAGTTGAATTTTTGAAAACTAGAATATCATCAAGGCTGAAAATTATATTGAAAACTATAATGAGACTTAGTACATAGACATCATTAAGAGATAAATGAGAATACATATAATTGTGTTATGGTTTCCATAAAAGTAATATTGCGTAAACAACATTATGAACATGTATGTTGCATAAGTAGATAAATGAACATGCTTGTCGGTTGATGCATTGAGTAGTGGACAACAATAGTAGCACATCATATGAAGTGTATGATATAGGGTAATTTGCATACATGCATTTGTAGTTGTGTTCCTTGGTAAGGATAAATCATTGGGATAATAAAAGTGAACTAATATAAAAATGGTAAACTAAATATATCATTCATAAATCCATAATTGGTGTAGGTCTAGTACTAACGTCAATACCCTAGGGAAATGATGAAATGATGAAACCTTGTAAACATGACATCACTTGTATTAGTAAAGCAATGTATTTAGAAACAGATGAACACTTAACGTTATATTTTAAAGTATTGAATGAAATCATAAACTTAATGTCTAGATCAAATTAGATGTAACCTTGTTAGTAAACAAAATAAAAAATTATTACACTCTTTTTGGATCTAGGTGTATTAAGTTTCCCTAGGATTTGTTGGCGGGTGGTACATGTTGATATCAGAGCATAATTCACGAGTTCCAGGTACAACATTAGGATCTTTGGTTGATGTTGTGAGTTTCAATCATGCTAAAAATTGGTATTACGAGTCAGATTACAACAAGCTAGCAATGTTCCATCCTACTCTAGAAATTAACCTATGCTAGTCCATGTGATTCAAGGGTCACATTAACCCTTAACAATGTATCTAGTTTCTCAAGATGTGTATTTGAGTCCTAATTGGGTCAAGGAGGTCAAAATGTATGAAAATGCCCAAGGAAGGGTGGATTGGATATGAAATGTCTATTTGGGGTTCATATTAAGGTTTTTCGAGTGGCCATACAAAGTTTTAGTCAGTTTGGAGATAAGGTACAAAATTTCCCAATCTTGGCATAAAAGTTGTCAAGCACAAAATGCATTGTAAAGTTGTCACAAAGGGGGTTGTATTCGGACATGGGCAACTGTAACTATCAAGGGATTTGTAAAGGATATAAAAATATTGTTTGGTTGAGTAAGAGAGAGTGGTACTTGAGTCGAAGGAAGTTTATAAAGGAAGATCCATAATTCCTTTGATTGTCACTATGGTTCCTGCAAGGTTGGTGGAGAGTCAAGCATTCTTTCATTAGCTAGAATGCATGAGATGGTGGTAGGAGTAAGAAAGGAATAATGTGAGTATAAACCATTCTATATGTGTTTGTAGGTCTATACAATGAATAAGGAAATTGTTTATTGCAATCTTATGACCGTTCACATGTTGATAGTCACGTTTGCTTGTTATTTCAATGGAGGTTTCATGTGTTATTGGGTTAGGTGGAGCTCGAAGCCTATTTGGAATGATAAGTGTAGTGAATTAACATTGTTTGGGATGTGATATTGAAGTAGGATGAATAAAATTAATTTCGGTTCAAGTCTCATTGAACTTGGTGTAATATTGAGGAAGATGTGAGTGTTTCTAGGAGTGTACCTTCTAGATTTTCCATGCAACAACCCTGTTGCAGTGTTTGGTATGGCCACATGGGCAATCATAAAGAAGAAAGAATATATTCACTGGAGAGGTCTATGAATCCTCTTTCTAGTGCTTTTTTTTCTTTGACTTAATTTGGTTAGGAATTGAAGACAATATGGAAATTTTTCTAAAACTATTTGAAACCCACTGTGCTAGGCTTAGTGATAAGTGTTTGACCATAGATTTATTTTAAATATTCAAAATTCATGATCTTTGGATTTTGATAGTGTATTATATGTTATTTAATATGGAATTGATTTGGTAGTAAATGGTTTTTTATTGAGAGAGTTATTTGATGCACTAGGCACACTGTAACATAGTTCTTCTTGTTCTAGGATAGTCAAAAAAAGTCCCAGAACAAATGGCATAACTTTTTACTACACCATTGGATATTTATGAAAATTGGATATGATGTTAATAACTAGGTTTTCCACATTTCCAATAGAGATATTGGCCTAATAATTTTTAGGTGTGAAAGTTATGAATGACAAAATTTTGTACTATCAAATTGTTGTGTAAATCCAAACAATGGTTATCCAAAACATAGTTTACATCTTTGGCCATGATGGAATGTTTTGTTGGGAAGGCGATCAGAGGTGGTTGTGCTGAGACTAATGAAGTTGATTGTGAATCAAGCAAATTGAACATGATGAGAATTTCATTGTCTTATGATTGATGTTATTGCTTTGTCTAAGGGGACTAATGCTACTATCGGTGCACAATGAAACCTTTTGGGTTTATGATTAAGAAGGAAGGACAGAGTTAAAAGGCCACGATGATGGGATCAAGTGAAGGTAATAGATGAGGTAAATGGCTGATTTGATTGGTACTAATAATATTGATGTTGAGCATAATTTGTTTAGTGGATATTTAGAGTAGTGAACTTAATGTGTAATGGAATTGAGTAAGGAAAGATTGGATATTGAGAGTTTGGATTTCTTGAATGAGTTTGATCATAGAGAGCTAGATCATAGCCCAGCCATTGGAGATAATGCCAAGTTATTATAAGAAGGATTTGAAAGAGGATATTTGTGGTCTAGGAGGAAGGTTTGGTTATTTCTCATTTATTGGTGAAGTTAAGCCCTAGAGGGATGAATAAACATGATTAAAAAGGTGAATGATATGTAAACATTGATTATGGTTATGAAGGATATAATGAGTGGTGCTGCACTAACTTTTCCCTAACTTGAGATAAAAGAGTAAACTGGATTCCTTATGACATCTCGGTAAGAGGAGGCTACTGAAAAAGAGATGATTGTGGTTGGTTCTAAGTGTATGGATGTGATGGATGGATACCCCATACATAGATGAAGTAGGTTAATTGATGGTAGATGCTTAGCCTAGAGGAGTGCAAATCAGTTAGAAATATTTGAGTATGTAAGAAGACTATCAAGTTTTCTATTTGAACTTATAAATCTACCAAAACCTAATGACTTTATGAAGGACCTCAATTGCCCTTGTGTTGTTAGTTATATATAGAGTGTAATGGTGTAAGAGTGTTCTCTTAAAGTATTTATGGAGGAATTCAACATTTATATTCATATTATGACATAAATAATTTGATCGCAAGGTATAAAGGACAATTGGATACAACAACATTGATGTGAGTGTGTGTCTCTTGTGTATATCCAAATGTACTCAATCACTCCAACTTGTTTTCTTGCAATTGTATTTCTCTTCTAAAGGAATTCATGTGGATCTCATGTGAAGGGATACATTACGTTAAAGGAAATTAGGGGAATATAAAAGCTAAGCAAAGGTCATAGTTGCAAGGCGTGCACTCTCTACCCATTCAAGGGCATTGAACTCATAAGTGTTGGGTAGTAGTTGGTCCCTTTGGCATGATTGATATTAGTCACCTCGTGATGTAGATTGAATGAATTGTTTATTTGGTTTTGAATTTCTTGTTATTGTGAGCAATGTGGTTTCAGATTTTCCTTACTTGGGACTAGTTGCCAATTTCTCTCTTTTCTATTTTAATTTATTTTCAAGTGGCACTTGCCGCATTCTTTTCGATTGGATTTCATTGGCAATTTTTCTTGTTTTCATGGTTTTGAATTTAAGGATTTTTCCTTTTTGATTTCTCTCTTTTTGTATATGGTGACCATTCCAAATGTGATTGTGTTGTGAGCTGGTTAGGTGTTAAATGTTGTTTCTATCATGTCTGCTTCAGACCTCTGATAGTATGTGCAGGGAGATACACTGCAAAGAGTTATACTGGATTCGCAGAGTTGTTGAGTAGTGATGATATTTAGTAAATGGATAAAATATATGTCACTAAATTAATATACCAATAAATCCTTGAATGTAACAAGGATATAAATGCTTGGGATTGGATAGACCTATGATGCTTTAAATAGTCAAGTAAATCAGAGTAGTGTAGCGGAAGCATTGAGGAGGAGATTTTGTGGTCTATATGTCAAAATTCTATGAATTTTAAGAAGTCCCCTAACTTAAAGTAAAATTGACTAAAATTAGCCTAAAGAGGTGCACTTTTAAGAAATTTTTACTCTCACTTAGACTTGAGACATGGACTCTTTAGCAATTTGGAGCAGCATAGGAAGGAAGTATTGTGCAAAAGGGGCTAATTACCTTTTTATGTGTACACAAATAGTTGCTGGAGGAAAGAGTCGATGTGCCTATATAGAATAAACTATCTCACCTTCAATTACGAAGTCAGTTAAGAATAGGCAAGAACCGTCTACTTGCGAGAAATGGAAGAAAAACAAGGATGTGTGGAAGGAAGTCATTGATGGGGGAATCGTCCCCTTCTTGGATAGACTTCATGGCCCTTCTCCTTTGCTCACGGAGTCCTTTATCAATGAGTGCAAAAAGTGGATCCTGAGGGCTTATGGAGCTGAGTATCAGATTGATAAAACCTTGGTGGAGACGGTTACTGTTCTGGTAATGAATGGCAGAAGATTTTATAGAGAGGAAAAATGGGGAGGAGGAGTTGACTACTTTCTTTGAAAAAGATAAGAAGCATTCTAGAGTTACCAAGATGGTTGATGGCGGCTACAAAAGGAAAGATCTTATGGCTCCCTTGGCAGATATGACTGAGTTCATCATGAGGTATATTATGCTTGATGGCAGATATGCCAGCAACTTTTCCTATCATTTTACCATTTTGAATCATTTTTGTTCCTTTCTATCTAGCCTCTTTAAAAAATATCTTGGAAAAACATTTGGAGAATCCAAACAATATTGTTCTACACGAAGAAATTATTGTTCTCATCATGGAGTATGCTAAGTCCCTTGAAGTTGTGCCCTCTCTAACTGAGAAATGCCAACAGAATAACATCCAAGATGTCTCTGACTCAAAAATGGAATTGGAGGATAGTGGGGGTGCCATTCCTTTTGATGACCCTGATTATAAACCTACGGAAGAAGGGTAGATGATGCTCACCCCTTGGATGTTTACTAGTAAGAATCCTCCCAGATGGGTAGCCAACAAATATAAATCCACTAGCAAACTGATTTCTAAGACCGAGCCCCTTTATAAAAAGAAGAAGCTTGTGGCTAAGGACTATGTTCCAAAGAATTTGGATCAAGAAATTAAACTAGACATTCCAATCAACGTCCTAAAAGAAAAATAGGGGACCATAGACAAAGATGAGAATATTGGGATACAAAGGACTGGTAATCTGATGAACCTGGTTATGGAAGCTACCAAAAGGTAGGAGAGCTACTGAACATGGCTAGAGCAAGAAATTGATACCCTCAAAGTGGGGGTTAAAGAGATTATTGATATCTTCACTAACTCCCCTAAGCCCAACAAATCTAAGAAACTCATGATTATGACCCAGAAGCTCTCTCAGGACGTTGAGGTGATGAAATGCAATCACGAACATAGAATTGAAAAGGTCGAATAGTCTATGGCATAGATAAAGAAAAACCTCAAGAACCTAGTTGACATAAGCAAAGAAGCCATGAACAACAGTATAGAGGGGCTTGAAAAGATCAATGCCATGGTTGTAGATTATAGATCCTATCATAGTGAATTGATGAAAGACCTTGGAGGTGAAGATATGGTTGCTAGAGAAAACAAAATCATTGGTCCTAGTTCCAAAACGAGAATAAGGAGAAACAACAAGGGTACCTTCAGATTCATTATGGAGGAGCTGGATGAAATCAACAAGATTTCCATCTAGAAGAACCAGGATCTAGTGCACTCTCTTAATTGAGTGTTTTTCTTTTCTTTTGTCTTGATTGTTTGTATCTCTTTTTCTTTCATGATTGTTCGGGGGTGCTGCCCTATTTTGTTGATGGTTCATGTCTGTTTGGCTGATGGCTAGATTTTGTAAAACTTTTTGTTTTAGGTCCATGTAAAACCCATTTATCTTTATCAAAAACTAAATAATACATGGTTATTGAAGCCTAATACTAGCTAGCATGGTTAATCTATTGATAAGTATGATGAGGTAGAACTAGTTATCATGTAAATTTCAAGTAGCATTAGGAATGAGTAACGATTGATGTATCTTAACCATTGCAACTTCCAGGAGTAAGTTGGACCCAAGGGGGGAGGATGTAATGCCCCTCCTTGAACTAGATTTATGTGACACCTATGTTAGGTCATTGAGGCCATTGAAAGAGGTTCAAGATTATGATTAGGAGGCTAGGTATTTTAGTTTCTTAGTGTAGTGCTATGCATTACGGAGGATCATGTTATCTAATACTTGTACAAATGATAAATTAGTGCCCACTTTGAGAAGATCCCCTTTTCACCTTGGTAGACTTGATCAAACCCTTATTTTGTACGCTGGATATGAAAGATTTGATTGGACTTACACATTGCATGAATGATATTCTGGCTTCCATATATGCTTCACCAATGATCCTTGATAGATAATACATGATTTGATGATTACTGATAGATGTTATATGACTCCACGATTCCGGACATTTATGCTTATGTTATGAGTGATTTCAACTTAATGTGATTTAGATGCATATTATGATGAGGATTGATTTCTTTATGTTATTATATCATAATTTGATGCATAGATAGTTAATATTTTGGATTATCATGTATTTTGATAGATGTACTGATCTTGTTTATCATGCGATGGAAATACTAACCCCTAGATGATTTACTCATGATGTGATGATTGTATGTATTACTAGTTGTGGGTAGAATCGATAGCATGTCCCTCATTGTGAGTGCCTTCTATTGTTCAGATATTCTACCCCTTGTTTGTTTTGCATGTATATATGTTGTATCATGCCTCTTCCCAATGGCAATATGTGGTTTGAAGATGTCGTTGGTTCCCTTCCCACACACTAGGTCTAGGTTTGGTGTCAAGTCCTTGTTATCAGTCTTGAAAATTTTTACACATCGTCACTATCACCATGACTTGTGAGTATGTTGCATGGTTAGTTGATCATTCAGTTATTTTATTTATGTTCCTTGAGTAGTGATTGATTTATTATTTAGCATATTTAATTTTGATATTTGATTGATTATGTTGAGTGGTTACTTGATACTAGTTATGGCCTCATTAGTAATTTTGTTATTTTAAAATTATTAAAATTTAACAATTTTCAATTATTTACTATTTCTGCGTTTAAAATTTGAATAATGCTCATATTGAGATTTTGAGATTATATTTGGTCATTTTTACGTTTTAAGTTGATTTAAATTATTGAATATTTGTTGACTTTTGCGTAATTAATTTTATTGTCATTTAACATTTTTAATATTTAATTATTTAGTTACCTTGATTTTCTTAACTATATTATTTATTAAATTATGGATTCGATTTATTTTTTGTTAGTTTTAGAAAGTCAACTATTTAATGAAATTAGTTTGTTTAATTTTTAAATTTCATATATATATATATAAACATAATTTGTATGATTAAAAAGAGATAAGTTATAATATTTTAGTTATTATATTTCATTACACTTTAATATTCAATCTTTTAATTTGAAAGTTGTTTTAAAAGTCTAGTGAGAAATGGATTTTTTTTTAAATCCCATAAAAGAATGTGATATGGCAATTTAAATATTTTATTATTCCATTTTTCTTTTGGACAAAAAGGAAGCTAAGGTTTTCATTTGAGGGATTCTTTTCTTTCCATATGTTTTCTTTCATTCAATGGGTTTTGATTGAAAAAAAAAATGTTGTCATTTCAAGTTTGCAAATAAACCTCCTTGTTGGATTGGGGAAAGAAATCCCAAGAAGATTTTCTATTCCAATCTTATTTTTGTTAAAACCCCATTGTCAAATCCTTGTTTTAAAGAAAAAAAAATTGAAATCTTGAATTGAAATTCTAGTTTTTGGGTGCTTTTAAAACCCCCATTTCAGATTGTGATAAAAATAAGGAAAAAATATAAGTTAAAAAAAAATGAAAAAAATAAGAAATAAACTACAAAAATAAGAATAAAAAAAACTTTAAGCCACTTAGTGGCTGCTGCTACCAGCACTACCCACCACATAGTGGAGAGTGCTGGGCAGCCCACTACGTAGTGTTGGGTGCTGCTAGCACCACCCACCCTATGGTGGGTGTGCTGGGCAGCACCACCCACCAGGTGTGGTGGGGGGTGTTGAGCCACCGCCACCACATACATGGTGGGGAGGGTGCAGCGAGCACTTCCTAAAAAGAAGTTTTAATTTTATTTTTTATTTTTTATTTTTTATTTCTTAAAACATTAAATAAAAATGTATTTTAATTTATTGAATTTAAAATATATTTTATTATTTTTAATTGTATTTTATTTAAGTTATAATTTTTTTTTATTTAAGATAGTTTTAAAACACTAAAGAAATACTAATAATAATATATATGTGAGTTGATAAGTATTTGAGACAAAACATATTTTATATATATATCATTGATAAATATTAAGACGATGAATTTTTTATTAGATAAAAGCTTTTGAATATTAAAATAATAATATGATGTCAATAGTCAGAGTATATTCGAGTTATATTAAGAATTGTATTATAGAAACACGATATTATATATATGGTCTTATTGTTAATACGATTGTTTTATAATTTGGGAAAATTAAATGATATTGGATCTATATACAAACTAAATTATATGCATATGATTATACCCCAAATCAGGTGTTTGTAGATTGCTTTTAAGTCAACCTTTTCCAATTAAGAGCCTTTTTGTTATGTTTGCATCCAGAGGCCGCTTGTGTCTTTGATTTAAAACCAATGGTTAATATGAGATTTTGCTTTTATTTATGTATCATGAGATTTACTTGCCCATTTTGGCATGCCCTCATGATGATTTTCCATGAGGAGGAGATAACGACACTGCTGATTTGGTGGTAGCGAGTGTGAAGGCCTCACAATGCTGATATGTTTTAGTGCAGGGTTATCATGAGTTGATCATATTTATTTAGTTAAGAGGCTTGTTCTTATATGTGTTGTTGTTCACCCTTTTGGGGTACGTGTGTGTTGTGGTTTGACATGGTTGGCGTTGTGTCATATTTTTACTTATGTAAGAGTCTCTTGTGTTGTTATTTTTTGGATCCATGTAGAGGGAGTGGACTCCTTTATGACACTCGCGGGTCATGAGAGATAGACTTTCACGAGGTTCCTTGTAAGGATACGTGAAGTGTAGACCTTTTGGGCATAATTGAGTTTACAATATTTTTAACTAAGTGTTAATTGATTAATGAATGGGTATGGGTAGTTAGATAATTTTAAAAATAATAATTTATTAGTGCCTCATGACTCAGTCCTAGGAAGGATTTTTTAGGCTGAGCATGGGAAGATCGTGGAGATGGTAAGCTAATCTCCCAAGTGTTTTCTCTCTCAAGGTTGAGATGGCTCCATATGCCCATAGGTTGGTGCCTTGTTCCTGGCTTGGCATGTGATGACACTCCTTCATGCATGTGAGTCATTTTCTTACTTTCACATTCTTGTTATGATGATTTATCGATCTCTGGAAACCTCTTGTTCTTTCTTGTTTGCTTGGTCGATGTTGTGTGTATGGAAGTTGCTTAGTGTTAGTCCCTTTGGTAAAGCGTCAACCTTGGTTTAGTGTGTGAGTTGGGACCTATCGACATCTCCTGGCTCGGGGGGTGGTTCCTTGTAGGTTCCACATTGCTCGGATGGTTCAAGCTTTTTTCCATTGGGGTTTTTCTCTCTTCATTGTTGTTGGAAGCTTTCTTCATGTTGACCTTGAACCCTTGGAGATGATTCATGTATTGATTATCTTATGATAGAGAACTTAAATCATGTATTAATTTAAGAATGTTGTATGAGAAGTGTGTGATACTCACGATTGTAATACTATGTAAAACAACTGACTTTGTATCCATGATTTACTCTAAGTTATACATTCAGAAGGAAATAATATAAGTTAATCAAAATGTAAGTGTAAAGCAGAAAATCGAACCCTAAGTGTTCCCCCCACCACTCGAAGGAGAGAGAAAGGAGGTCACTAGGATTGACGGTTTTCACTTGGGAGAGACTTTACATTCAAAAGAGGGGTTGAAGCTGACAAGATCCAATCCCACACAATGCAAGATTGAATTCTAAATGAGTTTCAAGGGTTGAGACAGCAAGGCTACCCTCTTTTGTAAAGAATGTAGATAGAAGGATTGAACTAGGAGTGTATGTGAAAGTAGGAAAGATTCACTTGTAGATGGAGATAGAGACACGGGATGGAGCTACGGACCTGAAATTAGCAGTAAAATGTCAAGGCAATGTTATCTTGCAAGTTTGAGCGAAAGTTGATGGGATGATGGCACTCGGAGTGCACACGGTCCTCTGAAAAATCTGCGAAACGAAGGGGGATCTGTTCATCTCTGCACAAGGATTCCAAATCTTCAATTACAGCCATGTACCTGCAACCTACACACAAAAAAGAGAGTATGATTGGGGGTTTAGGGATTAGGGGTTTGCCTTCAAGTCAAGCCCCGATTTTGGAATTAACCAAGAAATGAGAATGTTGTAAATGTAAATGTTTGTAACGTAATCAAGTACTGATACCTTGTTGTAAGAATGTTTGTATTCTTACATGCGAAGGTGTAATGATGTTGTATGTTGTATGTTGTATGTGATCTCCTCTTCAATGGTTGAATCCTTGTCTTGAATGCAACACTTAGCCTTGAATGGAGACTTGGAATGCTCAATTGCTTGAAGGAATGCTTGAATGCTTGAATGTTTGAATATCGCTTCCACTACGTATGTTTTTTTCCTTTTTCCATCTACCCTTTCTGAGAGGAGAAATTTAGTTTATATACTTGTCAATTAGGGTTAGAAGACTAATTTTTCCGACCTTAGGCTAACCTAGGAACATTATTTATCAAATTGCAAACTTGAAGACTCGATGCCCAAAAGGAGACCGGGCCCAAAATAGGACCAGGGACTAGGGTGCTGGGCGCCATGGTCCTGAGGGACCAGGGCACTGGACGCCATGGTCCTGAAGGACCAGGGCACTGGGTGCCATGGTCCCACCTCCCGGGACAACAGGGTGCAAGGAGGATAAGGCCAAGGTGCAGAAAAGATGCAGTTTTTGATGTTGTAAACAGGTTTCGGGGTCTCCATTCAGGTTCAACATTGCGCCGCCATCGTGAAGACCCAAATGTAGTTGAAATTGCAAGTGTCGCAATTTTAGGATGCTACATTTAGCCCCCACTTTAGCTGGAGTATAAGCGTACGCCCATACTTCCGGTAAAGTACAAGGAAACAACATTTAAAGACTTTCACCACGTCAAGGAGGCAAGATACACCAAGCCCCCAATGGACTAAGGATCTTACGACTTTGATTGACAAAGTAAAAGGGAAGATCATGAGGGAGAACCATGACTATTAGTAGTAAGGTTCCCTCACTATGAGTCATGCAAGAAAAATACCAAAAATTTTCAAGGCAAAGCTAAGTTCGTCAAGAAATTTTCAAGTATCCTGAAGGGATATGGACGGAGTGTATGCCCCCTACATTAAAGTGATCGCATACGCCTCATCGGGGGTGATTGCTTTAAGGTAGTAATACACATAAGAAATGAGAAGGGAAAGGAGCACGTTATCACAAAGATTTAGCCCCCAAGTGTGAGATAAACCCAAGGATAATAGACACAAAACACAAAGCATGAGGTGACTTCCCTTTCCTCGGGGTTAGTATGCTGTATGATAATTCATGTATATCATATGTATGTATGCATAATTGTTCTTCATTCCCCAATCAAGGAAGGTCACCTAGAAGAAGGGAACACATGTGTCTTTTGAGTCAACATGAGAGAGACCAAAAGAGATCTCAATGCTTTGCATCATCCTCAAGTAGACAACACTAAGGACAACAAATAGAAGAATGAGAATAACACATAGAAGAAGTAACAAAAGATATCAAGAGAGGAGGAGAGAGTCTGTTGTGCTAATGAACTAGTCTAGCATGTCATCCACCCCCCGATCATGCTGATCAATATTTTGGGAAGGCAGGGAACACACTAGAGGAGGAACATCCAACACAGTAGATGGAGCTATCACAAGATCCAAACAAGGGCTATGTTCATGTTCCAAGCCACGTTGTTCTTGTCTAGGAGCTAGGATAAGTGCTTTAGAAAATTCGTTAGATAAATGGTTATCAACATCAACATATTCATATTCACTATCAGAAGCAAGAGAAGTAACATTTTCATCATGAATAACATTTTCATCTATATCATCTGTAGTACCCCTACCCTAATCAATTTCTAATCTTGGTTTAATCTTGGTTAGTTTATCTTAATATTATGTTATAGTCAGATGTTTGATTTAATGCACAGCTATTGATGTGGTTTTCATGCTAGTTGTATGCAAGTTATTCAGTGTTCCTATTTCGTGGTATTAATATTGGGCTAACGCTTTCATTAAGTTTATATATGTATGCATGTATGACTCTTGGTTGCAAGAGATTTCAGGTACAACGCCGCATGAGTGCGAGGTTCGTCTTCACCTGGATTTGCAGGTTTGAGTGTACCTCTTTAATCCTTAGAGTTGGATTAGGTGGTCGTAAGACCCTAGTTGACCCTAGTCATGCTCAGGTGAGCATCGTCAGTCATTGTCGGTAATCCCTTTTTGTTCGGGTTTGCAAGTCATCTGTTTGGTTGCCCTTCTCGGTTTGCATGCTTGGTGTGTATGGTTAAATTGATTAATTAGTTCTTAGTGTTTAATTTGATTAAATATGTGTTTATGCATTGAAGATTAATGGACTAAATTAATCAGGATTTCGTTATGCGATTATCGTTGATATTGGATTGCTCGTTTTAAATTGGGAGCAAGTTCAATTAAATAGTTACTTTAAATATTAAATGCATTTTGGATATGTTGTTGAAAAGAAAGTTTTGTATTTAAGTGCAATAGATTTAATTGTATTCTATTGGCTTTTTAAATTAGAAAGGTTAAATTGAATAAAATGAGGAAATCAATTTGGAATTGAAAAACAATTTAATTTGTTGTTATAGTTAGAAAAGAATTAATTTGGAGAATTATTTTTAAATAAAAATTTTAATTCCAAAAATGGAATTTTGGTCAACTCTTCCTTATAACCTAAATTTTTGGGAAATTTTGGAGGATGGATGTTTTTGGGAAAAATGTTGGTTGGAAAATATTTGGAGGATAAAATTGGGGGTTTTGGGAGGAAGGAAGTTCTTCTGGATCAGGCATGATTGGGCTCTCCTTCAGCTATTCCAGGAATGCGTATGAAGGTAGGAATTACCTTAACTGTTCTTCCTTGTTGCCATGGAAATATATTCTGTTGGTAGAAAACAAAATGCTGGTTGTTAAAGATCTAATTTGTTAAAATTGAATTTTAGTTTTGATTTTGGACTTATGGGTTTAGATCTCTGCTTATTTGCTTATGATCTTCAAGAAAACAATTTGGTTGCATCATTGTGGTAAAAATAGTTCCCTTTTGGCCCATTATGAGTTTGGCTAGAAATTTTATGGGAGGTTTTGTTATCCCTCATTTCTTTGCTTGGGTGGTTTGATATCCCATTTGTGGTTGGATAGAATGAAAAACCACCAAATATTTTATGATACCAAAACATAGTTCTTTTTAAACTGAACTTATTTTAAATTGAAATTTTCAACAAACTCGTTTTGGCATTTTTTTTTTCAGAAGTTTCGGACTGTGCATTAAATCTTTTAAAAAAAATATATTTTTATCGAACTGTGCAAAAAAAAAAAGAGAGTCTTTGGTTGGGGTTTGGAGGGTGGGGAGCGGAGCTCCACCCGCCTCCTCCACCTCTCCCTCGCTCATTCCCCGCTCGCAGTGGCCGCGGCCACACTGCGATGGCCGCAAGGCGCCGTGGCACCTGCGGGCACCACAGTGGCACCGCCCGTGCGGGTTCCTCCTACGGCTAGGGTTTGGGTGTCTAGCCATCCGCGTTGGGAGGTGGGCCGGGCCTTTTCCGCCCCTTTTATAATGTTGTTTTTAAATTAGTTTTTTTTTAAATGTTTTTTTTAATGTATTTTTTTATTCAAAAAAAATATATAATATTTAAATATTATTTAATGGAAATTTTTATTTAATTTTTTAATTTTGAGTAATGTGGCATGAATGTATATATGCTGATGAATTTTTAGTAGATTATTATGCAAGACTTAATTTTAATTGTGTATATTTTGGGAAGATAAAATATTGTTATATTGGAGAATCCTTTTGGAGTTAAAACATACTTTATTCACAAATATATATTGTTTGAATATTTTAATGTTATAAGCCATCTGGAGATATTAGAAATGAATATTTAACCATTGGACATTAGGAATTTAAACAATGTGCTTTTGGGAAGTTAATTTAGTATCATTTGGGAAATTGTTTAGTTACTGATATGCTCATTTAGTAAAATGAATGGTTAATTTATATTTTCCTTTTGTTTGAGAAATAGTCAATGGTACTATTGCTAATTGTGGTATTGTACTCACCTGGTAACGATGATTTCCCGTCAATGCATTTTGAAAACTTAGATCAATCAGAGAATTGGATCAACTGTTATGCTTAAATCAATTTGAGAAAATATTTTCTTTTTTGATTATTGCCTATGCGAGTTTAATTTATGTATTCGCTCTTGATTATGAAATGGCAAGTCGTGCTTTGTTTGATAGGTCCTTGTCGTAGGGAATGATTTGGGGTACCTATTTCAGTCCTCGATTCCGAGTTGACTATTGTATTGTGGTGCTGTCGTAGTTGGTCATATCCTTTGTGTAGGTGTCGAATGATGATTCATGTTTGACCAAATGATGGATGTTTCCTCCTTCTTGAACTCCATTCGTCTGACCATGTGTATTCCCTGGTTTTGAGTTCGTCTGAGTTTAGTCTAGTGTCATATGGGAAAGTGGCTTTCGATTGGGGGCCGCGCCCAAAGTGGCTATTGGGTAACCCGTCGAAAGTGAGTCTAATAAGTGATAACCTAACAGTAGACTAGAGTGTAATCTCTAAGTAAGATAAATGTGCCTCACACATGGGACGAGTGCTAACATAGACTCGACATGCTGTGAGAAGACCTAAAATGGCAAACCATCATCCTTGTCTTCATGAGAGGATGTGTGGGTCCATATGAGGCTTGGATGGGCCGGAAGCTTGGATTAGGTTGCCAGGGTAACCCAATGTATGGGGCCAGGACCTATGAAGACCTACCATGGTAACCGTACCAGGTTGTGTGATGACACTTGTCCCTACGTTCGCTACTGTGTTGTTGTTTTGTCCGGTTAGGAATACCTTTGTGGGTCATCCTTTTGTCTCTGCCCTTGTGAGTGTCGGTTTCATGTTAGACCCTGGGTGGTGATGGCTCAGTCTTGTGGATGCTCTTCTGGACCTTTGTTTTAGCTTTGATTATGTTCAGCTGGATCCTTTCCTTTTCAAGGATCGTTTATGTATTTATTGACCGATGCGGTCATTTGTATATTGTTTATATTTCACCTTGATGGCCGGATTGTAATGGTGTAACCTCTTGTATTCTTAACTTTATTAATTATTCAGAGGGGTCTTGCAGTTGAGCAGACCCAGAGATGTAGCCCTTTAGGGGTGAACTCCAAGATCATTATGGTGTTATGTGATGTTATTCTCTTATGTTTCCCGTATTCAACTCTATCATGTATAGTACCCCTACCGTAATCTACTTCTAACCTTGGTTTAATCTGGATTAGTTAATCGTAATGTTATGTTATAGTCGGATGTTGATTTTACGCATAGCTATCGATGTGGCTCTCACACTAGTTGTATGCAGGTTATTCAGTGTACCTATTTCGTGATTTTAGTATCGGACTAACACTTTCAGTAAATTTTATAAATGTATGCATGTATGATCTTTTGTTGCAGGAGATTTCAGGTACGAAGTCGCATGAGTGCGAGGTTCGTCGTCACCTGGTTTTGCAGGTTTGAGTGTACCTGTGTTAATCCCTAGAGTCGGATTAGGTGGTCGTGAGACCCTAGTTGACCTTCGTCGTGCTCTAGTGAGCATTGCCAGTCATCGTCGGTAATCCCTTCTTGCTTGGGTTTGCGAGTCGTCTGTTTGGTTGGCTTTCTCGGTTTGCATGCCTGGTGTGATTGATTAATTTGGTTATTAGTCTTTAGTAATTTCTTGATTAAATATGCATTAGTGCATTGATGATTAATGGATTAAATTGATTGAGAATTCGTTATGCGATTTTCGTTGTTAATGAATTGCCTGTTTTAAAATTGGAAGTAAAATTTGAATTTATGACTGATTTTGATTTTTAAATGCATTATTTATATATGCTGATGAAAAAGAAGGATTTGTATTTAATTGCAAGAGGTTTAATTGCTTTCTGTTGGATTCTGGTATTTGAAAGGTTAAATTGAATTGATTGTGAAAGAAATCGATTTTTAATTGATTAAGCAAGTTATTTTGTTGATAGTTAAAAAGAAATAAATTTTGAGGAATTAATTGTAAATAAAAGATTTTATTCCAAAATAGAAATGGGGAGTCAACTCTTCCAGATAACCCAATTTGGGAAATTTGGAGAGGATGGATATTTTTGGAGGATTTTTGGTTGAGAAGAAATTTTGGAAGGAATTTGGGGGATTTTTGGATGGAGAAAGATGGTTTTGGACAGCTGGAGATTGTGACTCCTCAGCAGATCTTGCCAGGAACGCGAGATCAGGTAGGATTCAATTCCCAATTTTAGTTATTGGTTAAAATGGAAATGGAAGTTGGATGTTTTCATGTTTTTGGTTGATTTAGTAAATTAACCAGCTTGGCTGGAAGTGTTTGTGAGATGTGTTAATTCCTCCTCTCTTTTTGGGGCGTTTGAAACCCTTGGATGTTTGAATGGTATGAGCAACAATCAAGAAATATGATAGTAAACCCAGTTCGTTTGAACCGAACCAGTCCCTTTTAAATCGAATTTTTAATTGAATCGAATTGCTTATCAAATTTGGGGATGGGCATTTGTTTTAGTTTTCGGACTGGGTGTTTTAAAGAAAATATATTTGTATTAAAACCGGACTGTGTGTTTTAATTAGCAAATGTATATATTTAATTGTGATTTGGGCGTTGCTTCTATTTTCGGCCTGGGCGTTGTTTGCGTTCGAACCTAGGCGTATTTGTTTTGTTTTGTTCGGACTATGGGTCGGGGTTTGGGAGAGCGGGGAGCGGAGCTCCACCCGCTCCCCTCCCCTTCCCCACTCTTCCTCCCTACCGCCCCGCTCGTCCTCTGTGTTTCCCCCCATTGGCGGTGCTTCGACCTTGGCCGCAGCACACTGTGGTGGCCGTAGGGCCGCGGTGGCCGCAGGGCGCCGCGGGCCTGCGGGCACCGCAGGGCACCGCCGCCTGGTCGTGATGAGTGGCGCCGCCCGCGAATTCACCCAGCGTTGCGGCTAGGGTTAGGGCACGGCCCTTCCCAGCTCGCTTCGCCCTAAACTTTTAAATGCGTTTTTCGTTGGTGTTAAAAAAAAAAGGGTTTATTAAATGTTTTTTTTTATGTGTTTTTTTTATCATTCAAAAAAAACATATGATGTGTAATATCATGTTAATATATGTTATCTTAATGCGGAGTTTTAATTAGTTTTTAATTATGATCAAGGGGCAAAAAAAAAAAGAAAAAGAGATAAATGTTAATTGGTATTGTTTAATTGCATAATGGAGTTTATCGATTAAGCATTACTCAACTTCACTTCGAGACCTTGCCCCCTTCTAATTAAGTATTTTCAACTGTAATATTGCAATTTTTATATCATTGATTATATTCTGATCGATCTCGGATTATTAAATCTAGATCTTGCCTTCTAGCTGTTTAGAGCACTTGGCTAACTGAAGTAGTATTGTTTAAAGACAATAGAGAATAATATATTATTGGAAGATCGTTGAAATATGATATTGTAGAGGTCGGTTTTAGACCAGTGTGTTAATGATGTTTTTTTTGTTGGAGATTAAATGTCTTATTCAGTTGATTAATGGTTGTCTGAATTTTATTAATACGAATTGGTTAAAAACTCATTATGGCTTATATGTCTATTTATGCTTTGAATTTTAACGAGTTAGAAAACCAAGAACGACTTATCCCTTGATAAGGTAGATAACTGTAAGTTGTTTTAGATCTTGTAGAAAAACTTGATCGATTTTAATGATTAAATCAATTTGAGAATTCATTGTCCTTTCTGATTATTGCATTGCGAGTTTAATTACTGTATTCGCCTTTAATTACGAAATGGCATGTTTTGCTTGTTTAAAAGACCCTGTCGTATGGATGATTTGGTGTTCCTATTTCAGTCCTCGAATTTTGAGTGGACTATTGCATTGGGATGTTGTCTTAGTTGGTTATATCCTCTTTGAGTGAGCCGAATAATGATTCGTGGTTAACCTTAGTTGTCAGGTCTCTAGTTAGAGTACCGTCAGTAAGTGATTACCCTTGAGTCATGTTTGACCTGATGTTTGTATCTTCTTGAACTCCGTTCGTCTTACCATGTGTATTCCGTGGTTTGAGTTCGTCTGAGTTAGTCTAGTGTCATATGGGAAAGTGGCTTTCGATTGGGGGCCGCGCCCAAAGTGGCTGCGGGATAACCCGTTGAAAGTGAGTCTAATAAGTGATAACCTAAGTAGATTAGAAAATAATCTCTAATTAAGATAATTGTGCCTCACACATGGGACGAATTCTATCATAGATTCGGCATGCTGTGAGAAGGCCTGAAATGGCAAACCATCTTCCTTGTCTTCACGAGAGGATGTGTGGGTCCACATGAGGCTTGGATGGGCCGGAAGTTCGGATTAGGTTGCCAGGGTTACCAGTGTATGGGCCGGGACCTATGAAGACTTGCCATGGTATCCATACCAGGTTGTGTGATGACACTTGTCCCTACGTTCTCTAGTGTGTTGTTGTTTGTCCTGTTTTGAGTACCTTTGTGAGTCGTCCTTTGTCGCTGCCCTTGTGAGTATCGGTTCCATGTTAGACCCTTGGGTGGTGATGGTTCAGTTTTATGGATGCCCTCATGAACTCTTATGTTATTAGCTTTGATTATGTTCAGCTGGATCCTGTTCCTTGTAAGGATCGTTTATGTATTTATCGACCGGTGTGGTCATCTGTATATGTTTATGCATCGCCTTGATGGCTGGATTGTATAGTGTAACCTCTTGTACTCTTAACCTTATTATTTATCCGAGGGGGTCTTGCAGTTGAGCAGACCCGGAGATGTAGCCCTTTAGGGGTGAACTCCGAGATCATTATGGTGTTATGTGATGTATTCTCTTATGGTTCCTTTATTCAGCTTTTCATATATGTTTAACTTATGTTAGAATGGTTAAGTGGATAAATCGAAATTAACTAGTAATGCTTATTTTCAGTCTATCTTGAATGCCATGTGGATCGAATGCATAATTGCTTGAGATGCGGTTTATCGTAATGCATGTGTGAAATCGTCCTTTTAATGCAATGAATTGGATTATGAATGAATGTAACTTAGAGTAATGAATTATACTCAGTTGATGTTAAGTAATTTAAATATGCTTGGAAGGATCTCTTATGTTATGATGAAATCCTAGTGTATTAGAATGTTCGATGTGTGATTTGTAATTTTAAATGAAAAGCTTGAATGAGGAATCATGAATGGATCTTAATGATGAATTCTTGCTTGTGATTTATATTTCCATCTTTGAAAGAAATTATCCTGATTGTGAATTATCTCGTTATTAAGATATTCAGCTTAATGGATTAATTGTGTGAGCTAAGTGTATTGTGAAAATTTAAGTAATCTCGTTGGGAAACTCTTTAGGAGTTAGTTGAAGTCTTCCGCTATGTAATCTGAATCTTGTTATCTTGTTGCATCTTATGTGTTGTAACTTTAAAAAAAATAAAAAAAATTGCACTCTATTCTTGTTATTTTAGCTTATCCCTTCGGGGTTTCCTGGCGGGGCATTACATCATGTATGAATAGCTTATGTTAGAATGTATAAATGGATAAATGGAATTAACTTTAAATGCTTATATGCAGTTCTTTCTTGAATGCCATTTTGATCGAATGCATAAGTGGTTTTGATGAGATGTATCGTAGATGCATGTATGTAATCATCTTTTAAAATGCATTAAATTGGATCATGAATGAATGTAGCTTAGAGTAATGGAATATATTCAGTTGTTGTTAAGAAAATTAAGTATGCTTGAAAAGATCTCATATGTTTATGATGAAATTCTAGTGTGTTAGAATATTAGATGTATGGCTTGTATTTAATGAAAAGCTTGAATGAAGATTATGAATAGATCTTAATGGTTGAATCTTTGCTTGTGATTAATATTTCCATCTTTTGAAAGAAATTATCCTAATTAAGAATTATCTCGTTATTAAGATAATCAGCTTATTGGATTAATTGTATGAGTTAAGTGAATTGTGAAATTTAAGTAATCTCGTTGGGAAACTCTTTAGGGTTAGTTGAGGTCTTCCGCTATGTAATCTGAATCTTTGATATCTTGTTGTATCTTAATGTGGTGTATCTTTAAAAAAAATAAAAAATTATTGCACTCTTTTCTTGTCTTTTGGCTTATCCCTTCGAGGTTTCCTGGCGGGGCATTACATTTGGTATCAGAGCTAGGTTGCAAACATTGGGATCTCTGGTGTCGCGTGTGCCCTCTATTGGTGTGAGGTGTATCGACCATATGTGTATGCTTGTCCTCCTTTTGTATGTGAGTGATTGAGAAGACCGTAACTTGTGTGTAACGTGTGTGTGTTCACACCTTGTTTTCACCTTCTTGATGTTGGTGTTTGAGAGTTTATATGTGCATTGTGTGCTTACTGATGTCTGGGTCTACGATTACGCTTATTTTGAAAGAGAGTCGTATGTACCTTCCCTTATTGAGTGTTGTACTCTTTAGACTAATCCATTTGGGTTGGTCAGTGCTTGTCTGGAATCTGAAGGTGTGTATCATGCTTGTTTAAGATTATGATCTAGCTTAGTGTTGTCCACTTGAAGGACTAGTATGGCAATATGGAATGCTTATTTTGTAGAAAATTAAATGATCATCACCATTTCCCTTTCTCTCTTTCTGGAAATTAAAATGATTAGGATATGTGTAATTATCTTTGATTTGAGTTTTCTGCATTTTGCGAGAGAAAGGTTGTGACTTCTTGAACCCTTGTGTGAGCCTTATGATGCTTATGTTTTTAGATTATTAAAGGGCTTTGGGTTTGGAAAGTTAATATTGGCTATTGGGAGAAAACTGTATGTGTACGTTTAAAGAATTCTCCATGTGTATTTTGTAGGAGTAGCATAATTAAATGTTATCTTGAGTGAGGTGTATTAATATGCGAATAGTTGAATTATGTGAAACCACTTGGTTTGTAGAAGTGTTAAAAGGAGCATGTTATTGTAGCTTCGAGAGAGTATTAATGTGGTTCCCGAAAGATTGTTTTATGTGTTTCATTAAACTAGTTTGATTGAAGGTTTATTTTAGCAAATGCTCCATTGAACTCGCTTTTGGGTATATGTAATTACCTTAATGTGTTTAGAAAGTGCGAAAGAAAAGCTTGTTTGATGTGCATGCATTAATATGTTTTATTCGGGTAATATCTCCTCGCTTACTTTTGATCGTAATGTGAATTCTATAATAGGTTGCAAATTATGACATGTGTCTGTATTGTATTATTATAAGTAAGTGTTCTCAAGAGGGCTAGTATTATCGAAAAGATTGCTTGTCTTGATCTTTGTTTTGTTTGGAAAACTAGAACTTCCTGTTGCAACCATAATTATTGGAAGTGTTTCGTTAGGCTAATTATCATCCTTCTTAACAGTAGCGAAATGAAAACCACGTAATTAAAATGATAGGATTATAGTGAGAAATTTTATATTATAGTGTGATCTTGTGTCTTCGTAGGAAATAGTTTGGTTATCAAACTCTCTTTCCCTTCTTTTTGCCTAATCATAAGATTTTTTTTAGAAATGGTATTAAAGAATGCATTGATTTAAATAGAATGTTTATAAAACATGTGAAATTGTATGTTTGCATTTGGCTTCATAGTGATAGATGAAAGTCCTCTTTGGGAAGAGAATTTGCTTAGTTAGTAATTTAGTTATGAATGCTTAGTGAGATTCAAGAAAACTATAAGAATGATGTTATTTCCTTATGTAATGGTGAATTGTTAATAATTTCAGTACTTGTATCTAGAGTAAACTTGATTCAGTTATTTATGTAGAAAGCATAATTAAAATCTTCCTTGAATAGATGTTAGCGTACTGAAAGGTAGTCCTCATAAATGTGACTAAACCAGTACTGGTGTTTTTGTGTGTATTGTAAGAAACCCGTGCTTATTATATGTGCCCATGGATTGGTGAAGTAATCAACCATGGAGGATATGTTGCTTATGAGTATGGGAAACCATACTGTTTATGTGATGTTGCTTAATTGTTTCCCTACTGAGTACCAAACCTCGGGTTGTGGGTAACTCAGTATGTTAAGGGGTAGTATTCGAAGTAACCGTTCCTTGAATAGTATGGATTGGTGTACAAGTAATGTCGGCGCGAAGTGACTTTAGCTTCTCTACTTCGAGGAATGATATAGTTGTACTATGAAACTATATCAAAGGTGTACTCAATACTTTCCCTTTTGATGAATCTATTTTATAGGTTTATATGTGACAGCTTATTCCTCTCCTTTATTTGAGCTTTTGGATGGTGATTCTTGTGTATAGTGATGGTATAATTTGGAGGATCCTTTGCCTTGTCTTCATGAAAGGTAGGTTTATTCACATGTGCTGCCAGTTAGTATGTGTTGGTGGGCATGTGGGTGGACCCTAGTCATGTATACCTCTGACTTACGGCGAGTATCCTTCTAGATACGTCGCTATGCGGGATGTGACCTGCGCGTGCTTGTTCCGCAAGGCACACTACCATGCGGGATACGTCCATTGTGTGTTTTCTCCACTTGGGGTATTGCCATGCCGTGTGACGATGTGATGCGGGGTGATGTCAAGGTGCACACCGCCATGCCATGTGGGTAGTGTGACTATGTCGCACCACATGATGAGCTACTACAATAGCTAGTCAGTTGTTCCTTCCTTCCTCGTTGGTGGCTAGATGCTAGTCACATAGTGATGTTATGTGCAGTTGTGATATTCTTATTATTTCTTTGGGGATCAGCAATTTATTTTACTTTGACTTTGAAGGTTTAGCCACGATCTTGTGATCTTTTGCACTTTTGATTTGGTGTTGAAATTCCGGATTATTTTCTTTCCTTACTGTTGGAATTGATGATTTATTACCTTTATTCATCTGTATTTTGGTGGCTAAACTGGTTTATCCTTATTGTTTTCGGATGTTGGTTTTGTGTCGAAATGTGAAATTCCTCTCCAAGGATGTATGATACGGAATTGGTAGAGTGTGTGCGAGGAAGTAGATGTAGGGAACCTTGAGGATGGGGGTATGTGAGGCTGTGATGTAGCTAGGATCCACTACCTACCTATGTGTGGTGACTATCTCTTGAAGGCTAACCACCTTGCTCAACAAGGGATATTCACAAAGGTCTTGTATGGAAGGTAGCACCGCTATGGTGTGCCTAGCACCATCGAGCCTTTGAGTGAGATATTGGATATTTATGATCATATTGTTGTTCTGAGATCAAGGATAGAGATGCTGATCATGCATGTCATCTTTGACCGAGCATTAGACATGCTCACATGTGGCCTTTTCTGTTATGCATTCCAGTTTTGTGGATGGTTATTATTTGTATCATGGAGTAAATTGTGTTAACTTGTCACTATGTTATGGGACATAGTCTTTGGAAAGGTGCTCTTATGCCTGGCAAGTGTAAACAATTGAGTTATTTATGTTGCTCTTATTTCATGAAAGTCAATTTGGTTGTAGAAATTGATATTTTAAGCTAGTTCTATGTTATAAATTTTATGATAAAGATGTATTGGTAAAGGAAATTGATCTTGATGGCATGTTTTCTGGTCATGTTTGATAGATGATTATGGTAATTGTTGTTTACCTCCTTGTAATGCTTTAATTTGGTGTAATGAAAGGGAGAAAATTCATGTTTCTTTGCTATGATTGTGGACGATTTCTAGGATGTTATAAGAAATGTATGAATTTAGATGTAGCTTGCCAATGGATAATGGCATTTGTAAAGGATTTTGCAATAATATTTCATTTGATTATGGAAAGATTTCTATGTGCAATTTGATCTTTGTTGAATGAGTTTCAGGGTTGATGCGTACGACATGTTCTTCATCTAGCCTTACGACTTCCAGGAGTAAGTCGAAACCTAGGGGGGAAGAATGTAGTACCCCTGCCCTAATCAATTTCTAATATTGGTTTAATCTTGGTTAGTTTATCTTAATATTATGTTATAGTCAGATGTTTGATTTAATGCATAGCTGTTGATGTAGTTTTCACGCTAGTTGTATGCAAGTTATTCAGTGTTCCTATTTCGTGGTATTAATATCGGGCTAACGCTTTCATTAAGTTTATATATGTATGCATGTATGACTCTTGGTTGCAGGAGATTTTAGGTACAATGCCGCATGAGTGCGAGGTTCGTCTTCACCTGGATTTGCAGGTTTGAGTGTACCTCTTTAATCCTTAGAGTTGGATTAGGTGGTCGTAAGACCCTAGTTGACCCTAGTCATGCTCAGGTGAGCATCGTCAGTCGTCGTCGGTAATCCCTTTTTGTTTGGGTTTGCGAGTCGTTTGTTTGGTTGACCTTCTCAGTTTGCGTGCTTGGTGTGTATGGTTAAATTGATTAATTAGTTCTTAGTGTTTAATTTGATTAAATATGTGTTTGTGCATTGAAGATTAATGGAGTAAATTAATCGGGATTTCGTTATGCAATTATCGTTGATATTGGATTGCTCGTTTTAAATTGGGAGCAAGTTCAATTAAATAGTTAATTTAAATATTAAATGCATTTTGGATATCCTGTTGAAAAGAAAGTTTTGTATTTAAGTGCAATAGATTTAATTGTATTCTGTTAGCTTTTTAAATTAGAAAGGTTAAATTGAATTAAATGAGGAAATCAATTTGGAATTGAAAAACAATTTAATTTGTTCTTATAGTTAGAAAAGAATTAATTTTGAGAATTATTTTTAAATAAAAATTTTAATTCCAAAAATGGAATTTTGGAACTCTTCCTTATAACCTAAATTTGTGGGAAATTTTGGAGGATGGATGTTTTCGGGAAAAATGTTGGTTGGAAAATATTTGGACGATAAAATTGGGGGTTTTGGGAGGAAGGAAGTTCTTCTAGATCGGGCATGATTGGGCTCTCCTTCAGCTATTCTAGGAATGCGTATGAAGGTAGGAATTACCTTAACTGTTCTTCCTTGTTACCATGGAAATATATTCTGTTGGTAGAAAACAAAATGCTGGTTGTTAAAGATCTAATTTGTTAAAATTGAATTTATTATTGATTTTGGACTTATGGGTTTAGATCTATGCTTATTTGCTTATGATCTTCAAGAAAAAAATTTTGTTGCATCATTGTGGTAAAAATAGTTCCCTTTTGGCCCATTATGAGTTTGGCTGGAAATTTTATGGGAGGTTTTGTTATTCCTCATTTCTTTGCTTGGGTGGTTGGATAGAATGAAAACCCACCAAATATTTTATGATACCAAAACATAGTTCTTTTCAACCTGAACTTATTTTAAATCAAAATTTTCAACAAACTCGTTTTGGCATTTTTTTTTTCAGAAGTTTCAGACTGTGCATTAAATCTTTTAAAAAAAATATATTTTTATCGAACTGTGCAAAAAAAAAAAAGAGTCTTTGGTTGGGGTTTGGAGGGCGGGGAGCGGAGCTCCACCCACCTCCTCCTCCTCTCCCCCGCTCGTTCCTCGCTCGCAGTGGCCAAGGGCACACTGCGGTGGCCGCGGGGGCCGCGGTGGTCGCAAGGCGCCGCGTGACCTGCGGGCACCACAGTGGCGCCGCCCGCGCGGGTTCCTCCTGCGGCTAGGGTTTGGTCGCCCAGCCATCCACGTTGGGAGGTGGGCCCAGCCTTCGCTGCCCCTTTTATAATGTTGTTTTTAAATTAGTTTTTTTTTAAATGTTTTTTTTAATGTATTTTTTTATTCAAAAAAAATATATAATATTTAAATATTATTTAATGGAAATTTTTAATTAAGTTTTTAATTATGAGTAATGTGGCATGAATGTATATATGCTGATGAATTTTTAGTAGATTATTATGCAAGAGTTAATTTTAATTGTGTATATTTTGGGAAGATAAAATCTTGTTATATTGGAGAATCTTTTTGGAGTTAAAACATACATTATTCACGAATATATATTGTTTGAAGATTTTAATGTTATAAGCCATCTGGAGATATTAGAAACCATTTAACCATTAGACATTAGGAATTTAAACGATGTGCTTTTGGGAAGTTAATTTAGTATCATTTGGGAAAT
This sequence comes from Cryptomeria japonica, assembly GCF_030272615.1. Classification (NCBI taxonomy): domain Eukaryota; kingdom Viridiplantae; phylum Streptophyta; class Pinopsida; order Cupressales; family Cupressaceae; genus Cryptomeria; species Cryptomeria japonica. The sequence goes on from NC_081413.1 coordinate 627,428,456, forward strand.
TGTTTAGTTACTGATATGCTCATGTACTAAAATGAATGGTTAATTTATATTTTCCTTTTGTTTGAGAAATAGTCAATGGTACTATTGCTAATTGTGGTATTCTACTCACCTGGTAATGGTGATTTCCCATCAATGCATTTTGAAAACTTAGATCAATCAGAGAATTGGATCAACTGTTATGCTTAAATCAATTTGAGAAAATATTGTCTTTTCCGATTATTGCCTATGCGAGTTTAATTTTTGTATTTGCTCTTGATTATGAAATGGCAAGTCGTGCTTTGTTTGATAGGTCCCTGTCGGAGGGAATGATTTGGGGCACCTGTTTCAGTCCTCGATTCCGAGTTGACTGTTGTATTGTGGTGTTGTCGTAGTTGGTCATATCCTTTGTGTAGGTGTCGAATGATGATTCGTGTTTGACCAAATGATGGATGTTTCCTCCTCCTTAAACTCCATTCGTCTGACCATGTGTATTCCCTGGTTTTGAGTTCGTCTGAGTTTAGTCTAGTGTCGTATGGGAAAGTGGCTTTCGATTGGGGGTCGCGCCCAAAGTGGCTGTTGGGTAACCTGTCGAAAGTGAGTCTAATGAGTGATAACCTAACAGTAGACTAGAGTGTAATCTCTAAGTAAGATAAATGTGCCTCACACATGGGACGAGTGCTAACATAGACTCGACATGCTGTGAGAAGGCCTGAAATGGCAAACCATCATCCTTGTCTTCATGAGAGGATGTGTGGGTCCACATGAGGCTTGGATGGGCCGGAAGCTCGGATTAGGTTGCCAGGGTAACCCAATGTATGGGGCCGGGACCTATGAAGACCTACCATGGTAACCGTACCAGGTTGTGTGATGACACTTGTCCCTACATTCACTAGTGTGTTGTCGTTTTGTCCGGTTAGGAGTACCTTTGTGGGTCATCCTTTTGTCTCTGCCCTTGTGAGTATCGGTTTCATGTTAGACCTTGGGTGGTGATGGCTCAGTCTTGTGGATGCTCTTCTGGACCTTTGTTTTAGCTTTGATTATGTTCAACTGGATCCTTTCCTTTTCAAGGATAGTTTATGTATTTATTGACCGATGCGCTCATTTGTATATTGTTTATATTTCACCTTGATGGCCGAATTGTAATGGTGTAACCTCTTGTATTATTAACTTTATTAATTATTCAGAGTGGTCTTGCAGTTGAGTAGACCTGGAGATGTAGCCCTTTAGGGGTGAACTCCGAGATCATTATGGTGTTATGTGATGTTATTCTCTTATGTTTCCCGTATTCAACTCTATCATGTATGAATAGCTTATGTTAGAATGTATAAATGGATAAATGGAATTAACTTTAAATGCTTATATGCAGTTCTTTCTTGAATGCCATTTTGATCTAATGCATAAGTGGTTTTGATGCGATGTATCGTAGATGCATGTATGTAATCATCTTTTAAAATGCATTAAATTGGATCATGAATGAATGTAGCTTAGAGTAATGGAATATATTCAGTTGTTGTTAAGAAAATTAAGTATGCTTGAAAAGATCTCATATGTTTATGATGAAATTCTAGTGTGTTAGAATATTAGATGTATGGCTTGTATTTAGTGAAAAGCTTGAATGAAGATTATGAATAGATCTTAATGGTTGAATCTTTGCTTGTGATTAATATTTCCATCTTTTGAAAGAAATTATCCTGATTAAGAATTATCTCGTTATTAAGATAATCAGCTTATTGGATTAATTGTATGAGTTAAGTGAATTGTGAAATTTAAGTAATCTCGTTGGGAAACTCTTTAGGGTTAGTTGAGGTCTTCCGCTATGTAATTTGAATCTTTGATATCTCATTGTATCTTAATGTGGTGTATCTTTAAAAAAAATAAAAAATTATTGCACTCTTTTCTTGTCTTTTGGCTTATCCCTTCGGGCTTTCCTGGCGAGGCATTACATCATCATCAAGATTTATAAAAATAGGATCTTTAACTCGCACAGGATCAAAACCATCATGCATCTTATGCTTAGGAGATTTTGGCTCAATTTTCGGCTGAGAAAATGGAATAATACTAGCTGAAGGTGTTTTTGGGGATTGCAAAGTTTGAGAAGTAGCTGCACGAGTTCTAAGATGATGCTTTTGTCAGCATTCATGCACAAAATGATTTCATCTAGTCTTAGTAGGAAGTTGAGAAGATTGAGGAGGAGGAATGTTCTCATCCTTAACACTTGGGTGTTTAGGTTGTGGTCTCTTAGGTTGGATAATAGGAGAAGAGGAAGGTCTCTTCTCTTTATAAGAGGAAGGAGGAGGAACTGCTCCATATAAAGGAGGAATATTTGGTTTAGGAAGGAGACCAAGTCCATCATGACGAGGAGGTATAGCTCTACTTTTAGAAAGTTTATTAGACATAGACATAGTCACATCCATAGGAATGGGTTGGGAATCTTCTTGAGGAAAGACATTAGTTTTATCTTTCAAAGGAAGAACTTCCTTCTCAAGAATGATAGGAATATCAAGTTTGGGTGTTCAAGGTTCACTTAGAGATAGGATCATATCTTTTTTCCACTTTTGATAAGATTTGAAAAGGTGATCACTTCGCGGTGGAAGAGATTGGAATTTTTTAGGCCAAAAATAATCAATAGGAATGCTAGAAGTTCTTTCAGCTAGTTATTGACATTAACAACTTCACCATTATGAGGAAATTTCAAACACTTGTGAATAGGAGAAGCAATAGCTTTCATTGAAAATAGCCAAGGATAGCCTAGCTTCACATGAAATTGTTCGGATGATGGAATAATAGAAAAGCTCACATCAAGGGATTTGTTATGGACCTCAATAGGTAATGTAATAGAACCAATTGCAGGAGAAGAAAATGCATCAAATAATTTCACAACCACATTTGTTTTGTCATGGATCACTTGATTCAATTGCAAAGTAAAAAGAAATTCTTCAGTAATAACATTAACCATGCAAGAAGGATCAATAAGCACTCCACGGCAAGGTGTATTCTTGACTTTTGCAACTATATATAAAGGACCATCAGGTGTCCTGATAATTTCACTGGAATCAAATGTGATGGAGGGTTCTTTAGGGATTTTCTGCTGCTCTACAAAGTTAATCACATTCGGAGTCATAGACATAAGACCATCAGGTGAGAAAGAGGAACCATTAGTCTTAATCACATTAGAGGTATGAGAAGGTAATGGATCAGTAAAAATCTTAAGATTTTGGTTAGGAAGAGCTACAGATGTGTTGCCTTTATCATTCACACCTGAAACAGAGATAGTATTATTATCAATCAAATCTTGAATTTTACCCTTTAAAGCAAAACATTTTTCAGTATCATGCCTAGGTTGACGATGAAATTGACAAAAGGATTTGTTATCAAAATAGGGTGAATTAATGTTTGCAGGATCTATTTGCTTTATAGGAGGGAGAGTAAGCACATTTTTTTCCAATAACTTATTCATAATACTATGCAATGATTCATTCAAAGGAGTAAACTCTCTTTCTTTCTTCAAAAACTTAGAAATGAGAGGCACACCTGATGCTGCATTCACATTGTTGTTGATGATGTTTTCATTGAACTTAACAAACTCTCTATTCAGTTTAAACTTCCCAAATGGTTGTTGACTACTATCACCCTTACCACTCGGAGCCATAGGATTTGCTTGTTCCATTTGACTCACAGTCAGTTGATAATTGTGAAGAGTTGCACACAACTGTTGGAAAGAAGTAAACTCAGAAAACAAAAGTTTTTCTCTAATATCTTTTTGTAAATTAGAAATAAAGATTCTTTGAATATCATTGTCAGGTACTGGAAAAGAAATTTGAGTACACAAATGCTTATATCTACCAATGAAATCAGTCACTTTTTCTTTAACACCTTGTTTACAATGCATTAAATCAATCAAAGTAACTTTAGGACCTATATTGTTTTGAAATTGTTGAATAAAACCATTTGCAAGTTGTTGGAAAGAAGTAATAGAATAGGAAGGCAATGAGCAATACCATTGTAAGGTCTTATCTCTTAATGTTCTAGTAAACAGTTTTGCAAGCAACCTTTGGTCATGAGCAAAATCAGTACATATTGTTTGAAAGGTCTTAACATGTGTTAGAGGATCACCTTTACCATTATAAAGCTCCAACTGTGGGATTTCAACATGCTTAGGAGGGATAGCTTGAATAATGTCAAGAGAAAGTGGGCTTGCAACATCAAATGTGGGCACACTAAACTTAGATTGATTCATAGAGGCAATTTGTTGCTGTAAAGAAGAGACAGTTTGTGCAAGATTCTTAATGGTTGCTTCAGTCGAAGAGTTCATATTAGACGTGTTAGATTGTGATGGAGGTATTATGTTATTGAAAGAAGGTATTGATTGAGAGTAAGGTGGCGGGACACTATGATAGTTAGTCATAGGAGATGATTGGAAAGAAGGAACACTACAAGGAGGAATGGAATGGTTGAATGAATTTCCCCCTTGCATCATGTTCATCTGTGGAAATGTAATAGGAACACTCATTGAAGGAATGAATGAAGAAGTTGGATTGAATGAAGGAAGAGGGTTGATTGAAGAAGAAGGATTGCCCCCATGACTAGTGATCATAGGTGGAATGTTTTGTATTGAACTAGTCATTATGTTTGATGTAAAAGTAGGTATACTAGCAATAGAAGTTGTTAAAGGAATAGAATGATTGACGTAAGTAGGAGGTTGTGTATAACCTAAAGTTTCAGCACAACTCTTCATAGGTATCACATTCAAATCCACAATGTGTGCAATACTATGCAAAATATCAATTCCATTCTTATCACTTTGAATCATACGTTTTAGACCCTCTATTAATGAAAGAGCTTGACTATCAGGGTATTCTTGAGACATCCATTGCTGAAAATCATTAAATTGGTTATCCAATTTTGAAAGTTGTTCTACAGAAACCTCATGGGGAGCTTCTTCATCATTAAGAGGATTAGAGGAATTACCTGTGTCCTCATTAAAAAGGCCATTCAAATTAGGTTCCATCTCCTCGGTAATTAAACCTTGGAAAGACTTAATTCTAAGGCTTCGTCTAATGGGAATAGTGTAAGTAGGGCTTATTGTTGTAAAACTCATGCACTAGAGAGAGAGAGAAGATTTTGAATTTTGAAAATAAAGTTGGCAAAATTGAACAATGAGATAATGATTATCCAATTTGAACTTTGTGAAAGAAGAGGGAAAAACAACTTCCGAGAAAGGTAGGCACAATTGAAAAATTAGGGCCAAGGGCGTAGCACTTAATTTTAATTGTTATCTTGAAAATTGAAATCTTGAATTTTGAATTTATTTTCAAATTTAGAGGTAGAAAATTTTAATAAAATCAGCCAATCTCCTAGATTTAAGCTATTAAATGCAATCATGACAATCTCCCGAAATTTTGAAAAAAATGTCAGGGACCATGGCGAACGGAGTGCACACGGTCCTCGCAACTTTTTTCAAAATTTTCAGGGATGAAGGTTATGATGATTTTAAAGCTAATCTGAAAAAATTTAGTGATTTTACGATCTGTAGATAGGCCAAATTAAAGTTGCAATCTCAAAATTGAATCCTACCAAGATTGTTGAAAAATGCAAAATTTGAATTTTGAAAAAGAGAGGGAAACTAAAATTTTGAATTTTATGATTTTAGAGGGAATACCAAAAGCAATGCAAGCTTTAAAATTTAAAAGTTGACTCAATTTCATGCAAAATTTAATTTTGAAAGCAGAAATCAAAGTTGTTGCAATCAAACCCTTAATTTCAAAAGTCACAAATTGCAAAAATTTGACTAAAACACTGAAACTTTGAATGAATGCCAACACACCTTTCAGATTTAGGACAGTAAGAAACACAATTTTGACACAAAATTTCAATTTCAACAATTTTTGAAAGATTAGAAGCCTTAATCCAAGCAATCACTAGACCCACTTTGACTTTAATTTTGAAAGTGTTAGAATTGATGAAATCAGCCAAAATTCTGGATTCTAGCAGAAAAATATAGTAAGATCTAGCTCCCGAAATTTCAGAAAAAATGTCGGGGACAATGGCGCTCGGGGTGCACATGGTCCTCGCAACTTTTTCCAAAATTTTTAGGGATGAAAGATATTATGATTTTGTTGTGGAATCCAAAGTTACAGCCGATTTGGAGGTGTTTTGATCAGTGAAATCATCGGTCAAAGGTTGAATCAAGACGGTTAAAAATTAGGGTTTTGACACTTAACCATTTAATTTTTAGAATTAAGGCACAAATATGAATTGATAATTTGCAATAGAAGGGTAGATCTGAAACAAGCATTAACAATTAGACATTTCACAAGCTCAATTACTAAAAAGAAAATTTAGGGTTTTTATGCAATTAACCTCTAAAATTTGCAAAAGATCAAACATGGAAATGTAATTGAGGAGGAGGAGGAGGAGGAGGAGGAGGAGGAGGAGGAAGAAGACAAGAATGATAATAGGGACCTACATGACGATGGGAAGATGAAGGATAATTAGGACACTAGCCACCATCTGATGAACAAGAATGGAAATAAAATAAATCTATGTTTCTCTCTTTGAAGATTCAAGTTGAGAAGCTGTAAAAATGGGTGATTGGGCTTGAGGAGAAGCTTAAGCAAAAGGACTTTGATAAGTTTAGCAAATTTGAAAATGGCCTAAATACTATTGTTGAGATTACCAATGGTATTTACAACAAATTTTTTAAGCTCCAAGGTAAAAAAAAAGGAAAAAATAGTGTTTGGACATTACCAAAGATAAACATGGAGATTTTGGAACAATTGATAGGGAGGCATAGGAGGAAGCTCTAGCTTCTCTCAAGGCTAATTGGATAGCTATTATATTCTTTATGTTTTAAAAGTCTTGTTATTTTATGGTTGACCTATGCGCTTACTTTTTTCATTGTTTCTTGGGATAATGCTCTTCGTTACTTTTTTAATTTAAAAAATCCACTTCTAGTTGTTCATATATATACTATGACCCATTGCTTCTTGTAGGAAAAATACAAATGCATCACATCTTGATTTTGTTAATTATGGAGAGAAAAGTATCAATAACAAATTAAATCTTCACAAAAAGGTCTAATACCCATTTTCCAATAAGCTTCAACAACTGACAATTGAAAATTAAATAAAAACTTAAAAATACTTCACATCACAAAATATATGAATTAATAACTATAGACACAACAACAAATATTAATAAAAAAACTTATCATAAAATATAATATTATGAAAAATACTAAATAACTACCTATATAATTTTGTAATAAGAATTATTTTAGTGTTATAAAATGCTATGTAAATAAATATCAAATATTTTACAATTACAAATGTATAGAAGCTCTTTTTCAAAAGTATATATTAATTTATGGAAGACAAATTAGTCATGGACGCCGTATGATACTTGTCACAAAGATTTATAAGTGGCATATGTATTTTATATTGTCATTAAAATTCTGCAAATCTCTACACGGCAGCACTGTACGTGTCTTTATTAATGTTGGTTTATTGAGCTATAAATAATTTCATTTTGTCAGAAATTGGCGAGGTGAGTTGCAGTAGAATTTTAATGGAATACTTTCTCTTCATCGTTTTTCTGATGATCTAATTAAAAATATTAAGGTAGGTTTTTATTACTTATTATTGAGCCTGTGTTTTTTCTTCCAACCATTTAATAAATTTTATTTGTCAGTTTATTTCTAAATAATTTACTTTTGTAATGTTTAGTAAAATTGATTTTATAAGTATTTATTTAATAATTATAATTATGATTGTTTTAGATTATATTCAATAATTAAAACATTAAAAATAGTAATATTTTATTAGATCATTTTATTATAATTTATAAATCTTTGATATAATATGAATTTTTTATAATTTTATTTATTGTTATTTAAATATTATATTATAAGAGTAAATTTCTATGTGAGTTATTTTTCAAATAAATTTTTGAGCATATAATTGTGAGTTACCTCAATAATCATATATATTGACAATTTGATGTTTTGGTTTGCTAACATTTTGAAATTTTGATTTGTTTTTCAAATATTGCTATTATTCTTGTGTGAAATTTACAAATCATCACAACAAAAAGATGAAATTGAATTTGGGTACCAAAAGATGATCCTTCTAAGTCTAAAATATGATTGGTAGATCAAGCACTTAAGGATTTAGCTCCTAAACTATATCTATTTTTTCAATATTATTAAAAATATGTGTTTTTTCTTAGTATTTTTTAAGAATTTTTAAATGTTTCTATTCTATTAATAACAATTATTTGGTGATAGAATATTTCAAATTTTTAGAAATTTTTCTCTCATTATTTTTATTTGACTTTTATTTGATTTTTAATATAAAATAATAATAAATTAACGTGTCTTTGATCAAGTAGTAAATGATATATATCATTAGATCATGTTTAAAAATAATAAAAATGTTTACATTTTTAAAATTTGATATTTTCAATTGCTTCCTATAAGATTTTAAATATAAATGTGAAAATGCAATAATCTATGTTACTATGATAAATAATTTATATATATATATATATATATATATTTTCCATCTTAAATATTGACTATTTCATTCATTATTTTACATCTAACCTTGTTATTACAAGATGATTTTGGGAACTTACATCTAACCTTGTGAGTATAAGATAATCTTTAGTATTTATATCTACCTTTGTCAATACAAGATAATATTTGAAAGTTACATTCAGCATCATTGTTGAGGCGCTATATAATATCTAATATGATAAATACACTTTTATTATTAGTATAAATATTTTAGATATGTCTATCTAAAAAATTAAAGAAAGAACTACTTTACACACCTAAAATTATGTTATTTTATTTTGAAATTATATTTTTTACTATTTATATGAAATGGATATAAATATTAATATTTTGAATTTGTTAACACATATTCCATTTTAAAATGCTTCTTGACATTGAATGTTATTTTAGTAAATACATTCAACAATATTACATAGTCATTTGATTATATTCACCACAATTTCAAACACCTTATTATACCATTTCACCTTGGAATTTTAAACATGAACCTCAATGTATGTATGCTTTACCATTTGAAGTTATCTTACGATTTATAATGATTAGTTTTTTTGTTTTTTTTCTACTTCTCTATATATGGGGTTGATTTGCTGCCATTCATGTCTTGTAGACTTTAATTTTTTTTTGTTCAAATATGTTATAAAGGCCAATATAAAATATTGAAAAAAAAATAACTAATGAAAAGTAGGTTTCTCTTTCTCACACATACCCTTTATAACTCTTAATTTAGATTTGAAATTTACAATTTATTTTATTAGATAAATTAAAATAAAAATTGAAACTTAAATTCTAATTCTATTAAAAAACATAATAATTTAAATAAAATGTAAAATTTAATTTAAAAAAAAATTAAAATAGAATAAACCAAATACAATGTCAAAACTATCCAAATTCAAATATTGATCAAAATATTAATTGAAAAATAATAACAAAAAATAAACTCATTAAGTTAATAACTAATTAAATAAAAAAAATAAAACTAAACTTTTAATTTATTAAAATTGTAATTTTGACAATATTAATTAGAAATATAATTAATATATTTCAAATAATATAAACATGAACTAAAAATAAACCTAACATTAAAAATATTATTAGAAAATTGAGCCTAAATATAATTACTAAGTAAATAAAATCATATTCAAAATTACGAGTGGTCCTTAAAATGACTTACTAGTCCTTAAAATTAACCCAAAATAGTTTTAAGCCAATTCAAAGTAAATTAACCCAAAATAATAACGGAAGTTGTGCTTTAATTTGTTAATATTCTGAGAAGGATAGATACACCCCAATTTCACGTAGAATTCAATACAATTTTTACAACTCACTATAAGTTTGGTATTTTTAGCTATTTAAATGTTATAGTTTATTAATTATGGAAAACTGCATTAATATAGTCAAGAAAGATGCTTATCATGCCAAGTCTTTGAGATTTCTTATATTAAACTTATCTCTCATTCACTATTTAATTGAAAATACGAATTTTTTTTGCATTTTTTACAATAATATCAATTGTTTTCAAATTTTATTTTATGATTTTTGTTTTTTCAATAATTTAGTCATATTATTTTTCATTGCAATTGATATGTGTTTGATATGTACTTCTGATGTTATATAGGTCAAATAATGTGGTTGACAGTAGCAATAGGACCAGGCTATCTAAATTCACTACATGGAAACCCACGACTGAACAAAAGAGCCTTCTTCAAAAGTTGTTAATGAGATTATAGTCCACCTCAAACAATATAGCACAATAGAAGGAAATAATATCTTCTATTGGTTTCAAAATTACCAAGCTCAAGAAAAAAGAAAGGACGAATCAAGGGAACCTTAAGGTTTTGCAGCCTTATAGTTTATGCTAGTAAGTTTTAGTGTTTTTTTAATGTTTTTTGTTTTTTTCATTTGATTACTCAGATCATTATTTCTTAAATGTTCTTAGCTTCAAGTGGCTTGCAATGTTTCATTCAAAGAAATGAATTGGATTCTATGGTTCAAATAAGCTATCTTACAATGGTTTAAGTACAACATTCAAAGTATAGATTTTTTTTATTGACTTCTCTTTGTATTCTATTGTGATGGAGATATAAATATATAAATGGTTATTAAATTTTATTAGAAAAAGTTTCATAAATCTATTTTATTAGTTTTCAAAATTGAATTTTGATGATAGATCGTTAGAGTTTGGTCCAAATTATTGATGGAAAATGTTTACTAATCAATTTAAAAAATATTCAAGATCACATATTATGACTTTGAAAATTTAGTATTTGTAAATTTAGTCCTACTAATATGTATGCATCACATCTTAGTTCAAAATTTTGTTGTTTACTATGCAGGATCAAGAGCATGGCAACAAACAAGTTACAAGTGATCCTAGAAGCAACTTATCAATGGTGGCTTTTGACGTGAGAACTAGAACTTATACCAGGGATCCTAAGATCCTAGAAGCAACTTATTAGTGGAGGCTTCTGATATAAGAACTTTAGAATTGTTTCCTTTATGGCTTGATAGAGGAAGTTCTCAAGCTTCCAAGAAAAAATAATGCTCATCACTTAGGCATGTACACTTTGCTTAATAGTCTATCATGACATATGTTGTCAATGATGATTTTATTTATATAGAGCAATTTTTTCCTTTTTGTCATTTTGATTATGATTATGCAATATATGCATTTAAGAATTTTACTATTCTCTCTTTGACCACAAATTCTCTTTCTCCTTACAAGAAAAAAATATTTAGCTACTATTTTTAACACTTTATATCATGAATATCAACTTTCTTTTAACAACACCATGGAGATGCATTAAGAATTGTACTATCCTCTCTTTGACCACAAATTCTCCTTCTCCTTACCAAAAAAACAATAGTGAGCTACTATTTTTAACACAATACATCATGAATATAAACTTTCTGTTAACAACACCATGGAGAGGAACTTGACAACATGTCCCTCCTTGGTAGAAGAATAATAAATCGTATGGAAATAATAATTGACAAATAAAAAAAAATTCCATTAAATTACTTTAATATATAATATAATATTATATTGAAAAATTTAATTATAAATTATTAATTTTTTTTTGTAAATTTCCATTTCAAAAGATAATTCAATAATTTAATAAAAATATTAAAAAAATATTTTTCATAGTTTAATTTCTTGGTTGGTAATCAAGGTGATAAATTTTACTAAATCTAAGATATAATAATATAAATATTTATCAATAATAAAAAAAGATCTAATAAAAAATTAATAGTGATGAAGATGATGCAGAAAATTTTTGTTTAAAATGGTGTGTCATCATAATGGATCCATAAATCCCTCTATAGAATCAATGTTCTGGTCAATCCAATAGTTATAAAATATTTTACACATATTTAAACTTAGAGAAATATGTATCCATAGATCCCTCTATAAGAGTCAAATTTTTGATCAATCAAATGGTGTTAAATTATTTTATACAAATTCAAAACTAGAGAAATATGTATTTAAAACATATATAATTAGATTTATAATAAAATAGAAAAACTGTTAAGTTGTAATTGGTTCAAACAATTGTTTTAATGACTAGTGAAAACTACAAATTGTGAAACCATTGCTATAATACTAACCTATTGCAAAAATCTATACCAACATTAAAGTTTTTCTCAGTGATCTCCTCTCTAATAAATAGTTTCTTCCAATACAATGAAAAGTTATTCAAACGGAAAAGGAAAAGGACACGACAAATGTTTAGAAGGCCTCTAATGGTACACAAATGGAATTTAACCAAATCATTTTATTTGATCAATATTTGATTATAATATACTTCATGCCTCTATTAACTTATCCACGGTATCTCTTTGTACTTTTTTCTGTTCTAAAATTCTCTATTCATATAAATAAAAGAAGGGTTATTATGTAAAATATTAAGATTTATTAGAATATTCTAATGAAACGTCAATTAGTGACCATTTCTTCTTAAGGTCAGGATAATGCCATCTTTCTCTTTTGATACTTTTTTAAGTGTTTCCAAATATTTTATTTTGATCATTATATTATTAGAAAGAAGATGCCTTTCTCTACTTTGTTTTTTAAATTTAGTAAAAGTGGAGATCTGGAGACTATTAATGATCATAATTTTTGGTAATGGAAAGAGTACCTTTTCCTTAATCATTTATTTTAAGATAACTATTGAGCCACTTAATTAGCAAATAAAATAATTTATTCCATAGAAGTTATACTTTATAGTTGAAAATGGATTCAAGAATGTTTGCCAGCCTTGACATTATCCGATAAGGAGACCAAATATGCCCAAACCTATTAGATATTATCTATGATTGTCATGAAAAGTGGGTTGATACTAAGTTAGGGAAATCCATTGTAGGTATATGCCTCTTAGTTTCGGTTACCAGAAGCAAAAGAGATATATCAAGAACAAGATGACTAAAAATAGAAGGCATATTTTTTTACTTTTCTCTTCTTCCTTTTTACGAGAAGCAAAAGAGATGTATCAAGAACAAGATAGGGCATAAAAATATTATGCCAAGAATGTTTAGTTATGAATCTAAGAATTGCAAAACATTTAGAAACCTTCCCTTTATAAGATTAGATGGATCTATTGAAAATTATTATGATATTATACTTTAAGACTTAATTTTGTATCTTGGACATAGATTTGTTTTTGTATCTTGGACATAGATTTGTTATAAATATGATTCAAAATCTTTTACAAGTTTGAAAATTTGATTTATAATTGTCTACTTCTAATACTAAAATCATATTTTTGATATTAAAAATAGCAAAAACAAAGTGCTGACCCAAAATACAAAACACTACACTATTAACTGCAGACTGCAGTAAAACGATGAACCTAATAATAGTAAAGACCCAAACAAAAAACACTAAACACTAGCAGTAAATAGAAGACATTCGTCAGTCCTCACTTAGGAACTTGTAGAGTTCCCTTTGGCTTCCTCCATCTGACCTATGCATAACTCTGAGCCCAAATCTTGAGACTGGTCCCATTTTTCTTTCAATGTCGTCCACACTCTCTTTGGTTTTGGCCAAATCAGCTTCCAGCTCCACACATTTGGAATAGCTCCCTTCTTGAACAATTTGACAGGTCCCTTTCCGATTTTTTGGTTGTCTCCTCCTCCTCTTTGGGAATCATCTTCTATGATAGGTGTAGGGGGCCTTCTTTGGCCGAGTCCGAGACATGAGTAGAACTATTAACAACGACTCTTTAACAATTTCTTCGATATTCCTTTCATCATCCGCTTAAGAGTCCGACTTGTCAATGATCCTCTTTCTATGTTATTCCAAAGATTTTAATAATATCTCTTGCTATGCTCAATCATAATATATAATCTAGATGTATATTCTTGTTATTGCTTGTTGTGCAAGTTATTTATTTGTATATACATGCTATGAATGTTCTATGCCTATATCATTTTTCATTTTGTTTTGTAATTATTCTCAAAACAAATATGAATATACTTATGCAATGTTAAACTCATTATTCTAACATATAAACATGCTTATTAAACATTCAAAATATATATTATATACTTACCAATTACAACATTCAAAATATTTTTTTCAATAATCCTTTCTCTCACAATTGTAAGTTGTAAACATTGTAAAAAAATAACCATCAAATTGAAGCAGTGGATACATTTTTCTTTTTCTAGGAAGTGTTGGGAGCTGCAGCTTCAAAACTATATGGTTTATAACTATTCTTTTAAATATTTCATCTTTGCTTGGCCAACGGGGGGCAAGCATTCAAAATGGGGAAGCTTGCGGATCACTAGCCCATCATTGGTGGTCTGGCATGTGTGGAAGGAGAGAAATAGAAGGATTTTTCAGGGAGGAAGAGTTGGAGGTCAATATTTTGATCAATAAAATTCGAGTGGCTATAGAAGAAACAATCAATGGTAAGATCTTCGGCAGCAAATTTAAATACTATTCTAAGTGGGATATGGAGATGGAACAAGTATGGAAGCTTAAACAAAGTAGTAGCCATACCCAAGGAGTCAAATCATTAGAGCGAAGAAAGGTCAAGTGGAAGCCTCCCCCTATCGAATGGAAAAAAATGAACTTTGACGAAGCTAGCAATGGAAACCCATTATTATCTAGCTTTGGAGCGGTTGTCAAAGATGAGGAGGGCAACTTAGCTGGGGCAGTATGAGGCCAAGTGGGATTTGTTTCCAATAATATTGCAAAAATCACCACTATACAGGAAGGGCTTAAATGGGTGACTGCTAATGGTATCATGAAGGTGGTGATTGAAGGGGACTCAAAAGTCATTCTTAGCGGGATCATCAAACAATGTTTCATGAACTAGCGGTTAAACACTTGGATCCCAAGTATCTATTGCCATTTACAAAAATTCATGGATTACCACATTCAACATACCTTCCGCGAAGGCAATGAAGTAGTGGACCTCCTTGCTAATCATAGGTTAGCTAAGACACTGACAGTAGTCTTGTTGCCTACGAATGCAGGAAACAAAGATCTTCAGCAAAGATTGGTCGAGGATAGCACTCATATTCCAAGGTCGGGAATAGGATGAAATTTATGCCTTTTTTTTGTTCTTAGGATAAGAGGGGTACGCTCTTATATGTTTTGTTCACGAGGGTTGGCAGAAGAATCTACGAAATTCACATTATCTTTTTCAAATCCCATGAGAGGAAGAAGAAGGCAGTGGAAGGGGACTGGAGGGTTCTAGAAGCTTTAGATCTTTTTATAACAAAGACAAGCTAGAGCGGAGTGCATTTTTATGAATAATCAAGATGGTGCATAGGTTCGGTCTAAGATGCCTCTGCCGCGAAGAGACCCTGGAAGCCCAATGTGAATGTCTATTTGATATAAACAACGAAGGCCAAATATCCATTCAAGGATTGCTCAATGACAAATTGAGTGAGGAGAGGCACTGGTGTGATGGCTATGTTTACTAGATTATCTTGTGCCTATTGGTTGATGTTTTGTCATTGAAGGAAGCTTGCCTGGAGAAACTGGAGGGATTCATAAGGGAAGAAGATGTGGAAGCCATGGGGGGAGCGGTGTTGGAGGCAGATGATGAATTGGCCAGCATACTTGGCCCTTATTTCAACCCCGCTGCTATTCTTTTTGATGCGGAGTGTTCGGACCCAGAGGACAAAATCCAACTTGCTGCTGAAGCCCTCAGACTAAGCAAAGTCTAATTTATGCTTGAAGCATGGGAGGTCTTCAGAGTTGGAGTTAATAATGCAGATATGGGTCCGTTTAGAAGGATTATGCTGAAAGAAGACGGTTGGTTGTCAGAAGGGAGTATTGACAAGGTGGTGACCATAGGCATGCATGTGGCCACCATTTTAAGGCTCATTTAATCTTTTTTTTAGTTTGTTTTGGTTTGATCAATCAACTACTATATGTAAGCTTTTTCCGGATAAATATAGGGTGCTATCCCCACCTTGATAACACTTGATGAAAAAAGAAATATCATAAATTTTATAATTTTGATAAATATTATAACTTGAATAATTTTACTCTTTATGAATTTATAAGTTCACCAATTTTGTTTATTAATTTAATATTAAATTTTAATTTAATTTATAAACATTCTGCTAATATTATTATTTGTGTTAATAATTAAATTATAAGTTAAGATGTATTATATAATGTTAATATTATTTATATTTCATTTATAATAACTTGATTAATATTAAGTTATCCATAATGACCTAGCATTTGTTACTTTAAATTTTTAATAATGTAGACATTGATGTGATTAATGTGATTAATGATTTAAAATTTATTACTTTATAATTCTATAATATAAATAATATAGATATTGATGTGATTAATTCCATTATGTTATCATATTTGAAATTATTAGTATTAACTGCAAATAAAAAATTTAACATTAAGATATTTTCAATATCATCATATAAATTTGTATGAAGGTTCCTTTTTTTAATAATTTCATAAAATTATTATATTATTTAAGTTTAGTATTAAAGAAGTTGAATTAATTTTGTTTATTTTTTTAATAAAATAAATTTAAAATTTATTTAAGCCTTTAATAAATTTAGTCTTAAATTTATTTAAAAACTTAAATAAATTAATTCTAATATTAATAATTTAAATAAAGTTATGAAGTTACTATATTTATTATTAGAAAGTTTGATAAATTTCAAAACATTTAATAGTTACTAAATTTAATACTTAATTACTAATATTAATATTTATTCAATAAATAATTTTATAATATTAATAAGTTTCAAAACTGTATTCAATTAACTTTAATAAATTTAATAAGTATAATAATGTAATTTTAACAAATATTATAACTTAAATAACTTTCTTTAAATACATTTTATAATTTTAAATTTAATTAATTTGAAAATAATGAGCAAAATTCTCATTCCACATTCCCAAATATAAAATTTTACAAATTTTTGTGGCTACCATATATTCACCCAATCTAGTGGAGAAATTATTGCCATCCTGTAAATTGTCTAAGGTAAATCAATTTGTAAAGGATACCATTTATTTATTTCTTCACCTTCTTTATCATCTTTTTCTAACTTCCAAATTGGATGATATTCTTTGTCAACCAACACTATGCAATTGTCACATCTAGCTATTTCCCAAGACGTAGTTAAACTTTTCCAACCATAACATCATGATAGTTTTCATAAAATTTTGTTTATACTTCTTCAGAG
This sequence comes from Cryptomeria japonica, assembly GCF_030272615.1. Taxonomy (NCBI): domain Eukaryota; kingdom Viridiplantae; phylum Streptophyta; class Pinopsida; order Cupressales; family Cupressaceae; genus Cryptomeria; species Cryptomeria japonica. The sequence continues at coordinate 627,445,692 of NC_081413.1, forward strand.
GCAAAATATGCAATTGGTGTGTACTTTATAGTAGTATCTACTTCCAAGAAATATTATAAGTTGATTGCTGGAGGAGACATAACTTGTTGTCATAAAACTAGTACATATAGTTGTTGTAACTTGTCTTATAGAAGAAAGTTACAACATCATCAAATTTCAACGTATTTGTACCAAAGACAAAGTTACTTACAAACCTATTCCAACTTTCTTGCAAAGAACATTAAATTAAAAGAGCCCCAACTTCTTCATGAAATTTTATATTCATAGAATTCAATTGACGGGTAATTGTATTAAATTCATTTATGTGATTTTCTACAGATCCTCCTTCACTCATTTTCATTTATAACAAACGCTTCATAAGAAATACCTTATTCAAAGGTAAACGTTTCTTGTACAACTTATCCAATGACTCTATTAGGGCTTCCATCATTTTTTCTTTTAATATATTGAATGCTATAGATAGTGCAAGTTACAATTGAATGATCCCCAGTTCCTTTCTATCTAGAATCTTCCAATCTTCATCTAACATTTTTGTACATTTCTTTGTCAAACCTTTCGATGACCACCACAGATCCTTTTGATATAGGTAATCCTCCATCTACTTTTTCCATACATAATAATTTTGATTATTGAATTTCTCAAACTTGAATTTGGTTTCTTCCATTGTCTCTACTAAAATTTGAAAGTCCTTACCAATTCATATCTGCTCACCTCAAGTTACTGTAACATATGCATAGGAGTCATATATAGGAATATGGAACAAATATTCTATAACATCCAAACAGATATCAAGGATAACATTGTTGAGATGGCCCTAGCCACTCCTTTCATTAGGCTTGTAATTGCATGCACATTCCATTATGGTGGGTTCTCTTTACTCTAGAATAATTAAGACCTAAAACCACCACCAAAAGAAAGCTATTCCATCTACCTATATACTCCAAGGATGGTGGGGTTCCAATCAATCCGTACAGAAATGTACAAGTACTGCAAACATGTAATTTATGGGAAAACTATAGTATTCTGTGTATTATTGATTCTCAAACTCCAAATCCAACATCAACAACCTTGGGAATTATGCCCAAAAGGATTATAAAAATCTCAAATAGTTTCCTGCTAAATTTGGAGTAGGTTGGAGCCATTCAAAGGCTTCCCCCAACCAATTTACAAAAAGTTGCACTTTTGCATTCAAAAGTTGCATTTTTGCAATTTTGCACAAAAAGTTGTCATACTCTCTAAGGTTGTGATCCACATACTTGTACCAACCAAACACCTATAAAACAGCTCTAAAACCTATCAAACACAAATTTGGGCCATCTATTACCCCTTTTTACCACATTATCCTAATTGGCTTCTCAAACTGCCTAATTGGTGACATGGGCTTATATGGTGGGGTTTATTGCATACATGAAACACAAGACACACTAACACACCCTAATGATCCAATTCTTCATCCTTAGGGTCATGAATAGATTTTTGATGAGGTTGTCCTACAACATACTCTTTGGGAGAAGAGATCTCAAGCCCACTTGAGATCAGAGTTTGTAAATATGCACCATGATTGGATATTTTATGCCTCAAATTATGTTTTATCCTGCCAAGCCACTAAGTACTCAATGTACTCCTTGTTCCTTTTCTTCTTGGTGAGTCTAGTGTCTATCACTTTTCTCAACTTGGGTGATTCCTGCCTTGGAATGTCATTGTCTGTTGCAACCTACATTTGTTCTTCTTCGTGATTTCCATCAGCTTTGAAAAGTGTAAGAACACACACATTAAAAAAGTATGATAATCCAAGATCGAGAGGAAGTTGGATCTCATAGGCATTTTTTCTCCACTTCTTCAATATCTGACATGGTCCAATCTTCCTCTGCATGAGTTTGGTGTATTTTCCTTTTGGGAGTCTCTCCTTCTTCAAATGTACCCATACCAAATCCCCAACATTAAATTGTACATCTCTCTTCTTCTTATCAGCATGAGCCTTATACTTCACTATAGATTGTTGGAGATGAGACTTGACTTGGTCATGCACCTCTTTTATGGCTGATGCAAAAGTTTCACCATCTACACTAATGGCTTCTTATTTGGGTAAATCTCTTAGCTCCAACACTCCCCTTGGGTGGATGCCATAAATAATCAGGAAAGGCGATTTACCAATACTCCTATTTATGGTGTCATTGTAAGAGAACTCCGCCTGTGACAAAATTTTATCCCACTTCTCTCCATGTTGCCCTATCAAACACCTTAATAGGTTTCCCAATGACCTATTGACGACTTTAGTCTACCCATCTGTTTGAGGATGTTAGGCTAATGAGAAAGATAGGTTAGTCCCCAAATTCTTCCAAAGAGTCCTCCAAAAGTGACCTATGAACTTCACATATCTATCTAAAACAATGTTTAGGGGAAATCCATGTATCTAGACTCTCTTAGAAGATTAGGTCTACATTTGTATCCTTCCCCTTGGTTTTCTGACATATGACACATGTCTCCACAAAATTTCTTATATCTGACTGCAACTTAGGCGAAAAATAATGTCTCTTCACAAGGTCTAGGGTCTTGTCAAGGCCAAAATGACCTTCCATAGCTTCACAATGCTTCTCCCTAATAATATCAAACCTAATGGAACACTTAGGAATACACAACTGTACTCCTTTGAACAAGAATCCATCTTGTATCAAAAATTTAGAAAACTGAATATGATACTAGTCACCCAAAGTTTCACATACCTTGTAGATCTCTCCAAAGTCTACATTAGCATCAGACATACTCTTCAAGGAATCAATACCAATACTCTACATCTTAATTTGGTTGACAGTTAAGACCCTCTTGCTCAAAGAATCTACAACTTTGTTCTTGACTCCCTTCTTGTGTTTGAGGGTGAATGTGAATGCTTGCAAGGTCTCTACCCACTTCATGTGCCAGTGGTTTAGATTCTCTTGGCTATTTATGAAACTGAGTGCCTAATTATCAATAAACAAATATAATCTCCTTTGGCAATAAATAGTGCCTCCACTTCTTCAAAGACTATACTAGAGCATACATCTCCAAGTCATAAGATGAGTATCTTTTCTTAGCATCATTTAGCTCTTCACTGAAAAAAGAAATAGGTATTCCTTCCTAACTGAGCACTACTCCAATAGCCATGTGGCTTGCATCACATTCCACCTAAAATATCTTGTTGAAGTCTGATAAGGCAAGGACTGGTTGTTCTACAACCTTCTTCTTCAATGTCTCAAATGAATCATCTACCTCTTTGGTCCAACTGAACCTACACTTTTTTCCTCCCTTTATGGTGTCAAGCATGGGTGCACAAAAATGACTAAATCCTCTCATGAACTTCCTATAGAAAGTTTCTAAGCCATGGAAGATCTAGACATCATTCATAGTTCTAGGTTTAGGCCAAGACAATATAGCACTTACCTTCTCTTGGTCCATTTTCAACTCACCTTGTGAGATGACAAAACCCAAGTAGATGATCTCCTCCTACATGAACAAACACTTATCCAAATTGATCATAGTTGATCTTCATGTAACCTCTTGAAAACAATATCTATATGTTTGAGGTGCTCTTCCCTTGTGTGACTGAAGAGTGAGATATAATCTAGATATACTATGACAAATTTTCCTATGAATTCCACCAAAACTTCATTCATTAACCTCATAAAGGTCCTAGGGGCATTGGACAACCCAAATGGCATGACTTTCCATTCAGAAAACCCTTCATTAGTTTTAAAATTTGTCTTCCATTCATCCTCTGGCCTTATTCTAATCTGATGGTATCCACTTTTTAGTTCCATTTTTGTAAAATACTTGGCACTCCCTAAGAAATCAAGTAAATCCTCTATTCTAGGGATTGGGAACCTATACCTTATGGTTATCTTGTTGATGGCTTTTGAGTCTATACAAAGCCTCCAAGTGCCTTCTTTATTGGGTGCAAGGACTTCTAGTACTACACATGGGCTTAGACTTTTGCCAGTCAGTCCTAATTCAAGCAACTCTTCAATCTACCTTGCCATTTCTGCATTTTGGTCTGGGGTGAGCTTGTAGGTTGCTTTGTTTGGAAATGTAGATCTAGGGATCGTACCTATGCAATGAATGATGTCCCTTACCAATGGTAGGGACCTTGGCATTCCATTTGAGATGAAGCATTGATGCTTATCAAGCAACTGTATCATTGTCAAGTTTATGTGCTTTGGTCGTCCTTCTTTCTCTTCTACAAATTGTTCTTTCCTTGCTACCTTGGGACTAGGCATGAGGGCATAGAAAACTCCACCTTTCTCTACAATCTCCTTCATGAACTATTTACCTTCTACTATCATCACTCTTGTATCCTTCCCTTTTGATTCCATCTCTTCCTCTATTAGAGGTAGGAGTTCTATCACTTTCCCATCTTTGGTGATTGAGTAGGTTTTTCTCAACCCATCATCATGAGCTTTCAAGTCATACTGCCATGGTCTCCCAAACAAGAGATGGCATGCATCAATTTTGGCTGTGTCAAGTAGCAATCTATGCTTGTAAGATCCAATATGAAACTCCACCCAAGCTTGCTCTTCCACCAATGCTTGTTGACCTTGGGTGAGCCATGAGACCTTATAGGGGTACGGGTGAGGCAACTTCCTAAGTTTAAACTTTTCTACCATTTCAAGTGATACAAAATTTTCAATGGATCCAAAGTATATTAGAAACTTGCATACCTTTCCTCCTACCTTGCAAGTGGTTTTGAAAAGAGATTTCCTTTGTGTAGGCTCCTTATCAGGTATCTTCATGGTGGTTACTACTCTCATCATCATCAAAGCCTCTCCTCTTTTAGAATAGCCATCGCTATCAAGAGCATTAATATTTTCATAAGTGTTTGCACTTGCCACACTTTGACAATCAGATTCCTGTACCAAATCGCTTCTCCTTTCTCCCATGGAGCTAGAAGCCTTCTCCGTACATCTATTGGCCATGTGCCCTTCTTGGTTCTAGTTGTAACATCTAAGAGGTCCTCTACTTTGGCATCTTCCTCTAGAGGGTGGTCTCCTACCCCTAAAGTTTCCTCTTGGATTGTAGCCCCCTCCTTAGTTGTAACTATTCTCTCCTCTATGGCCTTCTTGGTTAGAGTCTCCTTGGTATCGAAAACTATTTCCTCTACCTCTAAAAGGGCCTCTTCCTTCTCTTTGTTGTCTCCCTTTACCTCTACCATTTTGGTCCTGCCTTCTCTTCAACTTGTCCTCCACCTTGAGTGCCAATTGAGAACACTTTTGGACTGTCTCTGGGGTGTGGAGATTCAAGTCTTCTTGGATTGTAAATATCAATTCATTGAGATGCCTTGCTACCTTCTCATCTTCACTCTCTTTCACCTTAGTACTCACACACAACTTCATGAGCTCTTTGGTATAGGAACTCATGCCCACCTCCTTTTGTTTGAAATTTTGTCTCCTCCTATGCAATTAGATATTTTAATCCATTGGGACATAGGCTTCTTTCACCAAAGCCATCATCTTCTTCCATGTAGCTACTCCTCTTTCCCTATTTCACCCTCTCATCCTGGATGAAAGTCCACCAAGTTAGTGCAGCCCCTTTCATTTTGGATTGGGCCATCTTCACCCTCTGGTGATCTGGTATGTCTTCACTTTCAATAAAATTGTCCAAGGAGTCTATCCACTCTATCAGTATATCAGGCTCCATCTTGCCTACAAATACTGGTAGATTCATCTTCAAATCCATTCCATGGACTCGAGGACACTCATCAGGGGTCTCTGGTCTATAGGTACCTCTAGCTCTTCCTGCATAGGGATCTCCTCTTCATCCCCTTCTTCTCCAGAGTCTCTCTCCCCCCTCTCCATTTTGTCCTTCAACTGGTCCATCTCATTTCTCAAGGCCTAATTCTCAGCCCTGACTGTTCTTCTCTTTGCCATCTGCTTCTTCACTAGGAAATTCAATTCTGCATTGGTGATTCTTAAAGGTGCCTCATGGGATCCTTCTTCTTTTGACATCATGTTTTCTCCTTCTCTTCCAAAGGACACTCCTATGCTTTGATACCACTTGATGCAAAGGCCTACCCAAACTCCTAATTACAAGTCCAAACAAGGTTAGTCTAGTGACTCCCCTACCTACACACAAGGGTCCTAGAAGGAAGGACTCTACACCTTGGATGAAACTACACACACATTCACTAAGCTTATGCCTACTCAAGATGAGTAAAAGGATTTAACTCCTCAAACATGCTTTATCGATGACCTCTACTCCTTGGGATTTTGAATTTGACCAACAGATGTCATCGAAGGACTCTTTCACACACTGGTTTTTGTTTAGGGCACCAATTCATTACACCTCCTTTGTAAACCTACCCCCTTGGCTTGTAGCCCTATTTGGCGATAGTATGGACCTTAAATTAAAAATGTTCCATAGACACATATAAAAAAATCATAATTTGAGACACCCTTTTGGAATTTATATTGATCCCTAAAATGGGCTAGTCAAATCTACAAGTACAAGTTCTACTCCCTTTAGAGGCTAAGAGACCTAATAGGGGCAATTAACCCTATTTTCCAAAGAAACTACCTTTACCGATACACCAAATGGAAACTAAAATCTATAGGAATTTGGGGGTAGTTAGAAACCTATAATTCCAGGGTTACACACTTGGAATCCACCACTATGACAGCTTATGATGACTAACCTAGAACTTGTCCTAAGTAGTCACATAGAGATGCCTACCTAATATTTCTCTTTTCTCCGCACAAAAATTTTTTCCCAAATACACACCATGAAAAAACTAAAGTCAGAGGCTTATCTTGCATCCCTCCAAAGGAAGGGTCTTCTAATGGATTGGAGTGCAAGATAAGGCCATTTCTGTTCAAAACCCTCTCCAAACCCTCAATTTCTGGGTTACAATTAGAAGAATGAGGCGTTCTCTCTACTGCAAAATAGTTAAGACCTAAAACCACTATAAAAAGAAATATATTCCATCTCCCTATCTACTCCATGGATGGTGGGGTTCCAATCAATTCGTATAGACACGCACAACTCCTGCAAACATAGAATTTCTTGGAAAACTATAGTATTTTGTGTATTATTGATTCTCAAACTCCAACTCCAACATGAGAAACCTTGGGAATCATTCCACAAGGCTTATAAAACTCTTAAATGGTTTCCCACCTAATTTGGACTAGGATAGAGCCGTTTAGAGGCTTCCCCCAACCGAGTTACAAAAAGTTGCACTTTTGCACTCAAAAGTTCCATTTTTGTAATTTTGCACAAAAATTTGTCATACTCACTAAGGTTGGGATCCACATACATGGACCAACCAAACACACATAAAACATTTCTAAAACTCATCAAACACAAATCTAGATCATCTTTTACCCCTTTTTACCACATTGTCCCAATTGGCTTCTCAAATAGCCTAATTGGTGACATGGGCTTACATGGTGGGGTTCATTCTATACATGTAACACAAGACACACTAATATATCCTAATGATCCTAGTATTCATCCTAAGAGTCATGAATAGCTTGTTGATGAGGTGCTCTTACACCAAATGCCATTGTCTTCAGTTTCTGAATCACTAATATTTTCATTGTTTTCTGTAGTTATTGTTTGCTCCACATGCTAAGGGCTATCATTGAGTGACTCCCACTTTGATATTATGGTGTCATTGGTGTCACCTATATCTCTTTCCATGTCACAAAATGGCTTGTAAAGTAACAATTCTGATAAACATAAATCAACAATTTTTTTAGAATCACGTGAAGGAATGGATAGAAACCTTGGAAACACTCTGACAATAGTTATTATTTTTGTAAGCTTCCATAGAAAATGGCCTTGTCCTATATCCATTAATGAATGATTTCATTTGTTCTTCATTGTTATCTTCATCACATACAGTAACAGGTTTGAATACTTCACGTGAAACATTCAGAATAACAATTCTTTTTCTACTCTCAACCGAGGGAAGTTCTAAGAGCATGTGGCATGTTTCCTGAGCTCCAACATCTCTTTCTATAATAGTTTTCAATCAAGAGCTTCCTATATGCCTTTGCTGCTAGATCATCTAAGTTTCCTATATTTGCAAGACACATTAGCATTTGATAGTAGGTTTATGAGCTCTTCTCTTCTTTTGCTACATACTTTGCAATGTACTTTGTCACTGCATGTTTTGAGAGAATTGGTTGCCAATATATATTATCTCTCCACAATTTTAGTATTTAGTGGTTGTGTGAATTGACTCTACCATTATTTCTTGCCAGCTGAAAAAAAAAATCATGACTCTCCATGTCTTCATATAATTTTGATCCATGTAAAATTACGACCCAGGGTGCATTGCTTCTGCAATTTTATTCATAAATATTATTTAGCATGTTTTTTCAAACTTTTACATTTCATGTTTATATAAAATTATTTATTATAAAGTAGTTACCTACAAACCATTCTTCCTTGTTTCTTTCTTAAACATGCACCCTCTCTACACATTATATATCTTTGTATTGTGTTTAGAATTTCTTTGTAATCCTTATCAATATCTGTCTCGGCAAGTTGTCTTGTTTTTTTCAGACATGGATGTTGACCAAATATTTAGAATGCCTGCAATAGTAAAGATGAATGTATTAGTTTCTTATGTAGAAAGTATTAACATTCATATTGGACTACATAAGTTATGTTTGAAACTCATTGTAATTATACCTGTACGTTTCGTTGATAAATATCTACTCTCGGATTCCATGCATGCAATGAAAATATCTTTCAATAGTCTTTAATTCTTGTTCATTAGACCAATCTATACTGTCCATATTTGGTGCTCCATTTATCCATAAAAGACCATGCACATGTGGTAATCCCCTATGTTGCCATTCATATCTACACCAATAGCCTTTAACATTACATCTCTTTTCTAGTATTTATTTTCTAAATATAGAATGTCTTAAGTGCATATAGTGGATGACTATATGAGGATAGTTGATCATATTTTGTTTCCTCCAAATTTGAGCTTTACGTGGATTTGTTGGTGCTATTCTTGTAATTAGTACATGTGAATTTGGCCAATGCAAATCCACTACATTGAGTGTAAATAATATTGTTGATGTTCCAATTTGATGAATCATGTCAGATTATTTTGCTCGACATTTTGTCCAATATGATCTGGTTACTCTTAATATTTTTCTAGATCGTATCAATTTATCAGCTAGGTGTGAGTTTGGCAAGTTCTCCATCTATTCACAAAATTCATTTATTATGATAGGAAACTCTTAAAAGTTACTTTATTGCAAATACAGTAGTTGAATATTGTGCTTTGTTCCTCATTATCATGTTCATCATGTAGTATCAAAACCTTGGGTGTTTTCCAAAGTGGTGGTCTCTATAGAAAATAAAATGCTTCACATACTCATGTAGGTGTACTCATCTTATTCTTGGTCCCAACCAATCACACCCACCATTAGCAAATAGAGTTCAAAATGCCATGTCAAGTAAACCCGATGTTGTATATTCATTGATAGGAGATACGTGAATTGTAGGCCAATCAATCAATCTGGGAGGATCTACATTTGGATTATTAACCCATGCTTGGATTAATTCCATTTCTCTTTTCATGTTCGGTGGTTTTGAAGACATTGATGTTGTGTGATCTATGATATTATAATCATCTGTTTCTAGAATTGGACCAACAAATACAATTTGATTTGAGTCAAAATGAAATTCTATGTGCATAATCCTTATTTTATCAAAGATATTGTGACCACAATATTTGTCCAAATCATGCAGAGCATTATGATCAATTGTAACATCTAAATAGAACTCTATTTTGTATTTTAATGCTTAATAGACACATTCTCTATTTACTATAAAGTTGTAATTTTGACACGTTGATCTTTTCTTTGAATAATAATTATTGGCAAGTCTTTGATTGGATGTGGCAGAATCTTGGAAATTTGTTCAATATGTTTTGGAAAACTTATTGTGTGTCCTTTATACTTATATTGACCCCCTATTGCCTATGTGACTTTTAAAATTGGAATTACACATGCAATCAACGTTTCTTTTACTTGTGTCAGGTTCGCAAGTTCTTGTGGCTGTGGTCCTGGATCCATATTGTTTGAGGAAGAGAATTTGTTATTTCCTCATTCTTGACGACACCTATCACATACAAGACCTTGTGAAGTGTGATACACTTTTATTCCAAGGTAACATTCTTGACATATATAACACATTGCTGGAGAAACAAAGTTTTCTAATCGGTGTCGAAAAGCAAGTTGAATATTTTTCAAATCATTTTGAAGAATTCCATTAGGATTGCCTATGTTTTGTACATTATTTTCCATTCCTCCATTTCTTTCTGGTTGAGCAACATGTATAGTATTTGGAGGTATATACTCAATAAATGTTGATTCTTCATTTTGAAAAATCATTTGAATGTTTGCATCTGATTGAAATTGTTGCACTTTTATTGATTGTTGATGAACTTGTTGCCTATCCTCCCTCTGAGAATGAGATTGTTTTTGACAAGTTCATTGACGACCACTTCCAATTGTATTTTTACCTTCTCTATTATGAGCTTCCAATTCTTCTATTGCTACTTCTGCTCTACGTCTAAGATATCTATGCCTTTCAATTGCATTATATTTTTTTCTTTGTTTCTCCCTTTTAACGTCTGTCATTTGTTCACATTGTCTTCTATGATATTCTCTTTGATAATCCGTTCGATATTGCCTCTATTGTTCCTCACATTCAAAATTCATTCTTTGTCGTGGCATAACCACAGGACATTTTATATTTCAAGAAAATTAATAAATGTATTATAATTTAAATAACATGAATATTGTAGATTGAAACAATACATTATATTTGTGAAAGAGAAGTTCTAAATACAACATTTCACAAAAAGATACATATGAATGATGCAATTATTAAAGAAAAATTGAATAAAATATTTTTTTATCATACATCCAATTAAATCTACATATTTCATGTATACATTTTATCGATCTATATAGGTGATTTACAAATAGAAATATGTATATATATATGAAATTATCCAATTCACATCCTAAAGTGCTCTATAAATTATAGTGTAACAAATTAGGCAATTTCATCACATTTGTAATGTTTGAATTTTATAAGGTTATTGTGAATGAGCATGATTGAGAATTACAAAAAGGATCTCAAGGATTTCATATATAACAACGGTACAATACAAAATGTATCATATAATTTGTGGAAAGTTTTGTTGGAAATCATCGATAGCTGCATTCAAGAATACTGCATCTGGAGCCATGTGATATTTCAACTTAATCCTTTGAGAGAGAAATTTTTATTTGATCTTGTTTGGAAACTCTGCAAACTTTGCTAAGTCTTCTTCAAACTTGAGTAATGCAGCCTTTCTCTTCATCATTTCATCGATACCTTCTTCAGACATTTTCATATGAAGGGATGATGTGAACTCTTCTATGATAAATGTGTATGAACCAGTGATAAATGTTGTATGAACCAGTGAGGATGTTTCCCAAAAAGTACATTGAAGATCTTTCACAAAATTTTCTATGCTGGCCATAATGTTATCACTAGAGTTCTTGATCTTGTTCAACTTGTGCTTACATTTTTAAAGTGTTTTCATCCTTAATTTGCTAGCTTTGAACCATTCAGGCATCAACTCTTCATATTCATTCAAAAAAATGGTCAACTTGGCCAAATCAGTGTAACGTGTGGCATTCATTTTTTCCAAAATTGGGATGCGCTCATCCCACATCAATAATTCTTTATTAATTATTTCTATCAATTCAATTGCTAGACTGGTCTCATCACTGATGATGTAATAAGTTTTTATTTCTTTCGTTATTACTCTGTCACCAAGAGCCACCAATGCTTTTTTCCATTATGTAATTACATTCAGAACTCCTTCTGGGTTTGTTTGTTGAGGATCTTTGTTTAATGCACACAACAAATTTGGAGCAAGTGTAGCTAAATCTATAGGTCCAACCAACTGATTGATAAATTAAGTTAGTTGTGCCACCTAAGATTTTAGTTCTTCTTTTGTGTTTTCATCTTTCTTCATCCTTTCAATTATGGTTGAGATAGCTAACTGTAGTGATTCCTTCTCATTTTCTCTAGTTAACTCTCCCAAGTTAACTTGCTCAATTCTGTGTAGTCTGCAACGGTCATCTCCATTTCTGATTTGTCAGCCACTGGCATAGCTATGTGAGCTATTCTCGTATTCTCATCATCAACTGTTATTTTATGTAGTCTCCTTGCTCTCTTATTGCTCTGTTGGTTTTTGAATAATTCTGCTATTGATCAAAAAATTTCTTCCTCCTCTGCATATGATCTATTTCTCTTTTGTACAACATGATTAAGCCAAAGTGGAAGACTTGGAGATGCAAGCTATGAATATGTTAAGGATAACTGAAATGTTCAATAGTAGAAGATTATTTTGGAGGAGAAAAATGAGTTGGTGAATCATGTGGGGGAGATGGTCTAGCCTACATGCGTTGGGGAGATGATGGAGGTGAAGGATGCAGAGTGGAATTCGGTGACATCGACAACGATGGTGTAGCTGATATCTTTTGAGAAGATGATACTATTGAAGGATGCAAAGGTGATTTTGGGGACATTGCACTATAAGAAATTTGTCTAGCAACTGATTTTCTTCTTATGAGAGGGACATTATCTTCTTCACTATCACTCTCATTTGCTTGCACAGGAATATTTATTTTCTTCTGCTTTTTTCTTTGTTGCACAAAACATAGATTCACTTTTGTCTTCCACTTCTTGTATTGTTAGAGCTGGACATGGTCCCTATTATGGATTCTGATGGTTTATCATAGGATAACGTAAGAGCAACCACTCCATTGACTCTGCTACAACATTTATCCACCCGTTCTCTATTGATGGATCTTCTACAATAGACCAACCACTCCATCTATTAGTTTATCATAAATCCTCTCTATGTTGTATTTTGGATTTAAAAGTTTTTCATCATCTGCCAAATCTTCTGGTGGTATTTGACCAAAATTGTTTGCCCTCATCATGTTTACACTTAATCTACTGATTCTTACTTCATGCTCATCCAAATAGTTAGTCCAATGATCCTTAATGGCAGGTTCATGTTTAAAATGTGCTCTTATTATTCGACTGATTCTCCCAATAGGATCAAATCTTGTTCTGACATCTCCAAGTAAATCAATGGCTAGAGGAGCCATATCAAGTTTTCTTGTCTTTGTTGCTTGCATGTTTGGACAAGAGTATACACCGACCTTGATGGGAAACAAAAATGCTGACTTATGCTTGTTGGCAATCAACTTATAAACCTCTGCCACTTGTCTGCAAATCTCTAGCAATATTAATCTATCTGAAGGGCACCTTGGTAGCTTGTATGGTGCTTTGTCAAATCTTGCAACTCTAATGTATGTGAATTTTTTAAATTGCACATACCAATTTCCCCAATTGGCTAATTCCATTGTTGCTTCTGAACATAACCTTTTCCCCAAATCATTCTCAAGCATCCTTATTATATTGGGGGTCTCGAGCAGTATTTCTCTACTCGTCTGTATGCGTGTGGACTTGTACTGTAGTTTGTGAGTTTCATACGCATCAAATTGGAGCATGGAAAATACCGATTCTCCGACAAAGGACACTCAATAATTGGAGCATGGAAAATCAGGTGCAATGTGAAGAGGGATAAAGGCATCTTTCATTTGGTATCGGGACTTCTGGGATTCATATATTTACAATTTATTATTATGTAATGAGTGTTTTGAAGATCGGATACATACCTTGAGCAAAATAATTTCCTATGATATGGGGACTTCTGGGATTCAAGGTCGGATACATACCTTGAGCAAAATAATTTCCTATGATTTGGGGACTTCTGGGATTCAAGGTCGGATACATACCTCTGACTCTCCGAAAACCTCTATTTAAAATGCAAAGGTAATAACAGAATATACATTGTTCAACGTTTGTTTTATTTCTTTTAATTATTTCAGAAGCAACTCGTTTGGAATAATCAAAATAGAAATTATTAATATTGAACTACTATGATTCCGTATTTCAGAGGACTGTATACTCTCTTCTTCATGGCGATGTCAAATAAAAATATATCTAATGGATAAAAAAACAATTTAACAATGTTATTGGAACAAATGAATCAAAAGTTGAGCATGTAAAACATGTCATCGGGTGTCGGAGTTTCTATATATGTAGCATTCGGTATGTATGGAACCAACTTTCCGATTTATCGAAAGCAGAAAAAAATGTTCACTTATCCACAATGTAATGTGGACTGCCGATGACGGGCACAAGGAATCTCAGTCGGAGTTTGGGAGAATTCTATATTAGCTTCTCACGGCTACATGGAAAGATCTCCGATACATTGAAAATACTTTAATGTGGTATCGGGACTTTGGGGTTTCATATAAATGTCTGATTCCTTGAAAAAAACAAAACAAATATCAAGCCTATGCAAAAGCCATCAAAGTTTGAACAATTCAATCTCATATCGGGTATTCGGAGAGTTCTGTGCTCCCTTGTCATGGGATTCCTGCGACAAAGTAAAGTGATGTGGAGTTTCCGTGAAATCTATATTTTGTTGTAACGACAATGTAGAAAGATCTTCAATGCATGGAAAGCCCTGTTGTAGGGAGATGTTCGATGCATGGAAAGCCCTGGTTTTCCAACAAACCATTTTAATGTGATATTGGGACTTAGGGCTGTCATATATTTGAAATTTATTATTCTGTAATCAGTTTTCAGTTTTGAAAATATTTCTAGTTTTGATATAATCTTAATATTTAATTATTTTTTAAACAGAGAATATTATCTCCACGTGCAAAGCAGGTAGAAACTATCAATATGCTACCAAGCTGGACAGTTTTGATTTCCAGAAAACAATGACATTACTGTTTCTTTTTAATTTTCAATCACACAGAGAACATGAGAGACATGCATATGCTCAAGTTTTATGAAATTTTGATTGTTTTATTATGCTCCATGGAATAAATTTTAGAAGCAATTATCATAGTGTAGCGGCAGGGGATTCCTTAATATATTGTTAATATTTATGTTAATGGCTGTTATCATTGATTATATTAACTTATTATTTTATCCTAATTACGTCCAGACCAGGGGAGTGAATTAGTATGAGTTTTAATTTTGATTTAGATGCCCCACCTATAACAGGTAAGAAAAAGTATTGCATTTACGATTCTTCAATTTATTTTGTCAATTGATTTACAAGTGGTTTGAAATGAAAAATGCAAGGAACAGGGAAGAAAAAAACAAGTTGCAACTCCAATAATGTAGACCACAAGTTAAGAAGATTGCATGCTTGCTGCCCATGATTTAATTGATTAAATTTTATTGAATAGAACAATAATATATTTTATAATTATATTATTTATTAAAATTAAAAAATTTAAACATATTTTTTTATTTAAATTTTATAAAGGTTTTATTCATATCTAGATTTTTGTTTCAAATTTGTTCTTAAATTAATTGTTTATTTATTTATAAATTATAAAAAAATAGTTTAATTTTATAAATTAAATTATTTTGCATGAAAAAAAAAAGTTATTTTAATTTTATAGTATAAAATCATTTTCATGCCAAAAATAAGGTAAAATAGAATAGAAATGTTAGTTAGGAAAAAAATAGAAAGTTTTTTTTTACATGCAAAAAGGAAAAATAGAATAGAAATGTTGCTTATATATCTAATTCAAATTTAGAAAATTTTTATTCATATCTATAATTTCGTTTCAAAATTTATTCCTAAATAAATTGTTTAATAATTTATAAATTAGAAACATAGTTTAATAATTTATAAATTAGAAACATAGTTTAATTTCATAATTTAAATTGATTTGCATGAAAATAAGAAGTATCATGGATTTTTGTGTGTAAAAGGTCAATAAAGCTTTTAGAAATTACTATTATAATTTAGGGTTAAGTTAAGATTACTATTATGATTTGAGATCCATAAAATTGTATAAATATAATTTATATCTAAATAATTATATTAGAAAAACAATCATTGAAAATAAAAATATATTATTTATTAATAATTCATCATCTTAAATTTTAATAAACTATACTTAAACTATTGTGTAATTTTGTCTCTATAAACTGTATTGTGTAATTTTTCTTTTAATCATATATTTATATATACTTTATAAAAAAAAACCCTTCAAATAACTAAAAAAATATAACTAAATAGAGATTAAAATATCAACAACCCTTTAAGTTAAAAGAGGTGTAAAAGGTAAAATGAGCCTTTACAAATTACTAATATAACCCTAATTAAATCTAATATAACTTAATTGAACCCTAATAACCTAACCCTAAAATTAATCCTAACCTTAATTAAACCTTATCTTGAACAACAATATAAAGCTTAGCATACTCTTAACCCCTTAACTCAACAAGTGACATTGACCTTGACCCTAATTAAACCTTTATGCTAATGTAACCCATTACTTAACCTAAGCCTAAATAAATTAATCCTTATTATATATTAACCCTAACCTTAAACTCAAGCTTTATTATAGAACCCTAACCCTAACAACATGTTTTATGCTTTAAACCTAAGGTTATTTGAATCATAAGCATAAGCATAACTATAATCCTTAGCCCTAACCCTAACCCTAACCATAACACTAATTGTAACACTAAACCTTAACCCATTTAATCTTACCCTAACTCTAACCATGATGTGAACCCTAACCTTAACCATAATCTAAACCCTAAATCTAACTCTAACACTAACCCCTAATCCTAAATCCTAAACCATAATTATATTCCAACCTAACCTAACCTAACTCAACTTTGACCTCATCCCTCATATGTATGCTAATGTAATCCTTAACCCCAATTAAACCTTAATGGTAACCTTGAAAGTGAGCCTTATTATAGAACCCTATAATTAAACACTACCTACAACTTGAGCCCTAACCCTAAACTAAACACTAACCATAGTTGAACTCAAATCCTAATTGAATTCTACCTAGAACCATAACCCTAATTGAACTCTAATCCTAGTTTAACCCTAACCCTAACACTATTGTAACTGAAGCATAACCTTAATTTTAACCCTATTTGAAATCTATTACTAACCCTGAGTATAATTTAACCCTTGTCAAAATCAAACCCTAATTGAATTCTACCTAGAACCATAACCCTAAACCCAATTGTAACCCTAAAATTAAAACTTAAATACAACTTGAACCCTAACCTAACCATAATCGAACCCTATCCCTAATTATAGCCTAAGCTTAATCCCAAACAAAATCTTACTATAATTTCAATCTAAGCCTAAAATTAACTCTAATCCTAGAATTAAACCCTACTTATAATATGAACTATAATCTAACCATAATTGAACCCTAACCATAAACTAAGCCCTAACCCTAATTGAACCATAATTATAGTCATATTCTACCCCAAACCCTAACCCTCAATTAACTGTAATCCTAATTTAACCTTAACCCTAATGTAATTGAATCATAACCCTAATTCTAATGTTTATTGAAGTCTAATACTAACCCCAACTATAGTTAAACACTTACCATAATCAAATGCTAGCCCAGATAGTATCCCTAAACTAAATTAAATTGAATCCTAACCCAAATTGAACCTTTGGGTTAACATAGTCATAACCCTAATTAAACATTAACTCTAACCTTAAAATCAAGCTTTATTGAAGGAGCCTAATCCAAACATCATGCTTCATACTTAAACTCTGACTATATTTGAATCCTAACACTTACTCGAAGGGTAATAAAACCCTAATTAATTGAACCCTGACCATAAATGAAAAATTATGTGTATAACCTTATTCAATACTTATCCTAATCTTAACATTGATTCTAACTAATCACCCACCCTAATTCCACACATTAACCTAAAATAGTAACCTTAATCATAACCTAACCTTAACACTAATCTCAATATAGCCTTATCTCTAGCCCTAATATAACCCTAATTTAACCCTAACCATAACTCAACCTTAAAATTATCCCTATTCTTAACCCTAACACTAATCATGATGTAAACCTAACCCTAAACACAATCATAAAAATAACAATATCCCTAATCCTAATCCCAACCCTAAGCTAACAGTAACCTTGAACCCTAGCCATAGAAACAATCCTTTTTCCTAACCCTAAAGATTAACCCTAACCCTAGCAATAATCCTTTTTCCAAAACCAAAAGCCTAACCCTAACCATATCCCTTAGCCATAACCCAAAACGTATCCCTATCCCTAACCCTAACCATATCCCTTAACCATAACCCAAAACCTATCCCTATGCCTAACCCTAAAACTATATCTAAACTCTATACTAATATCTTAGCCCTAAACCCTAACCGTAACCCTAACAATAATGTAAAACTAAGCCACCCATATACCGAAGCATAATCCTTAGCCTCAACCCTAGATGTTAACCATAACTATAACTACTATATTAAATCCTATCCTTAACCATAACCAAAATGCAAAATGTAACCCTAACCCTAACCATGATGTAAATAGTATCCCTAACCCTAGCTACTATGTAAAATATAACCCTAAAATTAACTTAACCATACCCTAAACCATAATTCTAACCCTAAACGTGGGTGTAACCCAAACACTAAACATAACCCTAATCCTAACCATTTTGTAAACCCTAACCATAATCCTACTCCTTGACCCTAAAC
Source organism: Cryptomeria japonica (assembly GCF_030272615.1). Taxonomy (NCBI): domain Eukaryota; kingdom Viridiplantae; phylum Streptophyta; class Pinopsida; order Cupressales; family Cupressaceae; genus Cryptomeria; species Cryptomeria japonica. The sequence goes on from NC_081413.1 coordinate 627,464,356, forward strand.
ATAATCCATAAACCATAAACCATAACCATAAACATAACCATAACTCTAAACCCTAACCCTCATCATAATCCTAACAATAACCCAAACCAAATTAAAATCTAACTTTAACTCTCAAATTATTGCTAAATATGACATAAACCCTAACCCTAATCAAAACCATATTTCTAACTATGATCCTACCATGATCCTAACCTTGACCCCAACTGTAACCATGATGTAAATCTGTACCCTATCCATTATTTAAATCCTAACCATAACTTATCCCTAACCCTAACCTTAACCCTAACCATAATCATAATCCTAACCCTAACCCTTAACCCTATCCCTATCCCTAACCCTTATTATAATCCTAACCCTAAACTTGACCCTAAACTTCATCTTACTATAATTGAAACCTAACTATACCCTAACCTTAGATTCCACTCTAATCCTAGAATTAAACCCTCTTAAACTATAGTCCTAAACTAAACCCTAACCCTAATTCAAATGTAAGTTTAATTGAACTTTAATCCTTGACTAATATTAACCCTAATCTAGCCAAAACCCTAACTATAAACTTAACCCCCGCCATAACCCTAACCATAATCCTAAAACTAAAGGAAAAGCAAACCTTGATGCTAACCCTACCCATTATCTTAACCCTTACACTAGCCCTAATAATGATGTAAACCTTAACCCTATCCATAATACTAACGTTAACCCTGACACTAAACCCTAACTCTACATTAAATAATCATAAATCAAGTCATAATCCTAACCCAACCCCATTTATAATCATAACTATAATTATGGTTACCCTAACCCTATATTTGATATAAACTCTAAACATAATTGAAACCCTAACAATAAACCCTAACCCTAACCCTAACCCTAACCATAAAATTAACCCTAACACTAAGCCTAACCCTAGAATCCTAACAGTAATCCTAAATCCTAACACTAAACATAATTCTAAACCTACACCAAACCCTAACCTTGATGTGAACCCTAACCACAACCCTAAAAATTATGGAATCCTCAAGTCTCACCATAATACTAACCTTAACCCTAGCCCTATCTGTAACCATAATAGTGAGCATTAAATAATGTTTTATACTATCACTAAATAAAAGTCTAGTAAATATCTTACAATTTTGTATATTAGAGATATCAATTTTGTATATGCTTTAATCTTGTAACACAAATATTTATTAAAAGGAGTCTAAATGGATATATACAATTTCATATATCTCAACATAATAATATAATAATATTATAATACTATAATATAATTCAATATGCATAAAAAGATACTATATACTTATATATTGCATTTATTTTATGTTTTTCATGTGGCTTGGCCCAGCTACTACTAGCTTATCTACCTTCAATTTTAATTTAATCTATATAAAGTATGCCTAAAGATATCCTTCTCGAGGTACCTAATTTTTTATCAATTAAAATTTAAGATATATAAGCTAGTTTAATAATATTTTTTTATATTGATTGACATACGTGGTTTAAGGGATTGGGATTTTTTTAAATTTTTTTCATTATGCTATAAATGTTTTCAATGGTGCTCCCTCTATAGACCTCTATAGACTTCGTAAGGGATAGAGAGATACATAGTGTCATAAGCTTGAATAAAGTGATGCTGGGCAGGAAGCATCATGACCACGTACATTGTACAGCAATAGATAAGAGCAAGGGCTTGTATAAACTTTATTTATTAGTTTAGTATAATAAAGTTACTTATATTTCAGTTGTATAAAGGTATCTTTAGTCATTAGTTTACTCTAATAAAGTTAACTATATTCCGGCTCTATAAAAAAACCTAAGAGTTCATATATGTGAAGAAGAGTTCATAAATTGTGGCATTTAAGTATTATGGCATGTCAATATGATAGATTTTTCCTGCAACAATAAATTCATTCATTGTAGTAATGATTTATGAGCTATAGTCAAATTCTTAATTGCATCGATATATTGAGAGATTCATATTAAATTAATGATAATAATAATAATTATATGGATAGAAATCAATTATTATCAAATTGATTCAATAATTAAGGAGAGCTCTGCATTTGTTCGCATAAGCTGTGGTTAGCGAGTGGTTACCCCTGCTTCCGCCGCCAACATGGTGGCTCCCTCATCAGGAGATCCGGGTGGCAGACGCCAGCTGGACTCCTCGATCCTCAGCAATGTACCTGACATTCCTACTTGCAATGCCTCGACTGCCCCGATTTGTGACGAAGTGATGGAGGAATTTAATGTCGCCAGCGCACAGTTTATTCGTGGTAGCCCGCGGAGCAGCTATGACAAAGTTATTAATGCTCCTCCCAACAGCAATCGCTCGAAATCTTTTTCTGAAGCAGTGTCTCGCACTGCGGATCTTAACCCCAAAGCCAGGTTTGATCAGGTTTGCCCTAGCTCGAATGAAGAAAGTGCAGAACACGGTAAGAGCCCTTCGGCTTCCCTCGCATCCTTCTCTGTTGTTCCTAATTTGGAAATGCTTAATGAGATTTCAAAGGAAAAATCTAGGTTGAGTAACACTGCTATTTTCTTTTCGGTTACTGAGTTGGATAAATGTCCGCCGAGGAAATTCATGGATGACTGGTTTCATAATTTTTGGAATAACAAGCTAGGGTTTCATATATCATTTTGTACGCAGTTACAGAAAGGATTATATGTCATCTTCTTTGCCAATTCTGATGCTCAAAAGGAGGTCTTAAAGAGGCAATATTGGGTTGTGGGTTCTACCTCTTTTAGGGCTTTAGCCTGGTCTCCAGAGGTGGCTCACGAAGAGGTGCTTTCTTTGGCGGCACCCAGGTGGATTCTTGTTAAGAATGTTCCTCCTTTTTTGTGGAAATTTTTACCCCAATTGATGGAACCCCTCGGCAGGACCATCTGAATAGATGACTCTGTGAGGTTGGTCCCGCACATGGATGCTCGGATGTTGATTTCGCTCCTGCCGGGTATTGAGGTTCTGGAAAACATTTATGTGAATATCTTAAATGAATCTTTCATTTGCTCGCTGGAAGTTTTGGGGGGGCTCAATGCGTGCTTCCTCTGTCACAAGGAGGGGCACCGCAGAAAGGATTGCCCTATCATTAAGAAAAATTTGGTGAATAGCCATAATGTTGCTAATGTTAATCCGCCTAAAAAAAATAATAAGGATTCTGCTGGTGCGAAGATCTCTCCTCCCTATAAAGATGATTGTTCTACTGAGGCCAATAGGTCGTCCAACCCTACTTCCGTTTCTAAGAACCTTGATCCCATTGTTCTTCCTGTCCCCCCTGCTAATGGTGTTGCACATCCCAAGGATGCCCTTATCCAGAATCTTAGTGTAGTTCCCCCCCTCTCGGCTCTCATTTGTCTCCCATTGAGAACTCCGGCATCGACCTCAATTCCGATGACGGTTTTATCGTTGTGCAGGAAAAGAAAAAACGAAAAGGTCTTCACATCTCGCGGCAAGAGAAAGTGGCCTCTGGCTCTGTTAAAAGGTTTGTCCCCAATTCGCATCAAGTGGTCAGCCCTACCATAGGTCGCTAGGATAAATTACCTGGTAACATTGATTTGAACTCAATCTCACAAAGTGGGGTGGCCTGCGTGTGCTCCCCTCCCAATAACGTGGGTAAGAAACTCCCACAGAAAGTCTTCAAAGAAATAGAAGATGAATATGTTCTTGAGATTATACCTACAGGTGCCTCTTTAGATGGGTCCACTGTCTTACCTTCCATGGAGGTTGACGCGCAAGTTATTAACAAGGATGTTGATGCGTACTCTAACTCTAACAAGGTTTCCCTATGAATTGCTTGTCCTGGAATGTTAGGGGGCTAGAATCTCCCGACAGAAAATTTGTTATTAAATGTTTGTTGTCTTCTTTGCATTCCATTGATTTCCTAATGATGCAAGAAATAAAAGCTACTGGTTTTATATTAGAGACTAATCTTAATTTTATTTGGAAAGATGCTGTTAAAATTTTTACTAATCATGAAAGAGGTAGAGGGGGAATTGCCCTTCTAATCGACCCTAAATGGAGAAACTATATTGCTTGTCATGGTTGCTCCCCGTGTTAGAGAGCTGTGTGGTGTATTATTGAGCATGACAATCATACTTTTGGCATTTGTTCTATTTATGCCCCTAATGACTCCCGTGAAAGAAGTAACCTATGGGTTTGGCTGAATACTCTCCCTGATATCCCTTGGCTTTTCGGGGGGGATTTTAATATGATTGAGTCACAGGATGATAAAATTGGAGGTATCCCGTTCCATTGGAATGATAATGAAGGGTTTCATTGGAATAGATTTGTTTATAATAAAAACCTATTTGACCCTCTTGCTGGGAATAGATCTATCCACCGCGGCCTCTGGCAGACTTGGTGTAATTTTCAACAGGGCCAATTCAGAATATACTCTAGGTTCGACCGCTTCTATGCTAACAAGCATTCCTTCTCCTTCCTTCCCTATGATGCGGATAACATTATTAAGACCATCGCTACCCCTCTCTCTGATCATCATCCTATCTTTTCCTGTGTTAATTTTATCACTATTCCTATTGCTTCTAGAGTTAGGAATCACAAATTCATTCTTAACTCCAGTCTTCTTTTGGATGATAATGTCCTTGCTGCTATCTAGATCATTAGAGGCATTAATAATTATAATCTGCAACATTGTTCTCATTTGGAAAGATGGCTATGTAACACGTCAACCTGGAAGAATTTCCTTCAAACGATTGGTCAAAAGAAGGCCAAGGATTACAGATATATTGAAAAACAGTTATGTGCTAATTTGCAAGTTGCCGAGAGTAACATTCAAAATAACTCTGCCGATCTCGATCGGTTGTCACAGGTTATGGCTGCTAAAGATGCCCTTAGAAGTCACCAGCAGGTTAAGGTTAAGGGTGCGCGAATTCGGTCTAGGGCCCATTGGCTCCAAGTCGGAGACAGAGGGACTAAGTTTTTCTTTAATCTTCTTAAGAATAGACATTGTAAAGAGTCTGTTGATAAGCTATCGATTGACAATCAAGACATCTCTGATCCTGTTGCTATCGCCAATGCCTTTGCGGATTTTTACAGAGCCTTGTTCTCCTCCGAAGACTCTTTGATAGCTGAAGCTGCTAGAAATAAATGTAAATCACTTATTCCTAGCAAGCTTGACTCCAGTGATATCCACAGGCTATCTAAGTCTATTTCCATTGAAGAGATTGAGACTGCTGTTAAAACCCTTTGCAATGATAAGGCCCCGGGCCCGGATGGTTTTCCGATTGAGTTTTATAAAGCTAATTCAAATTGGATCTGTAAAGACCTTTTTGATCTTTATAACAAAGCCATTGCTAATGGCTCTTTAGGCCCGGAGATAAACAAAGGTATTATTAAATTACTTTCTAAGGAAGGGAATAAGGCTCTTATCAGGAACTGGAGACCTATAACCCTGCTGAATGTTTCGTATAAAGTCCTGGCGAAGATTTTGGCTCTTAGGCTCGTCGATATCCTCCCTAAATTTATTTGTCCCTCCCAAACTGGCTTTATTAAGGGAAGGTATATTCTGGAAAATCTGATCACCAGCTGGGAAGCTATGGACTGGGCAAAAAGTTCTCACCAGAATATTGCCATGTTGCTTTTTGACTTTGAGAAGGCCTATGACAGAGTCGAATGGAAATTTATCTTGATGATGTTGGAAGCCTTTGGCTTTCCTCCCTATTTTTGTCTTGCCATGCAAACTCTTCTTAAGGACACCTCGGCTTAGATTGAAATTAATGGAGTTCTTTCCCCTTCTTTTCTGCTTAGTAGATCTATCAGGCAGGGTTGCCCCCTTGCCCCTGCCCTTTTTGTCATCGCCTCTGAAGCCCTATTTTATATTCTCAGAGATTCTTCCTTGTCTCCTGAGGTCAGAGGTCTATATCTCCCTAATAATGATGAGCTTATTAACTGTCAGTTTGCTGATGACACTGCTTTGTTTTTTGAACTTTTTGAAGTTAACTTTAGAGTCCTTCAAGGGAAGCTTGACCTATTCTGTTCTGCCTCTGGTGCTCGCATTTCCCATACTAAGTCAATTTGTCTTGGATGGGACGAGCACCCCCCTGAGTGGTTTTCCAATTCAGGTTTTCCGTGGGGAGGCCCCAACAAAACCATTAAGTACCTCAGTATCCCCTTCTCTGTGGATCCTGTTCTTAAGAATATGTGGCTTTGGATTAAAGAAAAAATCCTTAATAAACTTAACAAATGGCAGAATAGAACCTTGTCGTTAGTTGGCAGAATTCAAGTTTGTCAGAAAATCGTGTCTTCTTACAGTATCTACTATTCCTCGGCTTGGTTGTTTAGTAACTATCAAATCCAAGAGATTCAAAGTGCCATCAGATCCTTTCTCTGGTTGGATGGAAAAGGAAACAAGAAACATCATGCTGTTAAATGGGCCTTGTGCCATGCTGACAAGATCCTTGGGGGGCTTGGGCTTAAAGATCTGAAATTCCAAGGTATTGCCCTTTCTGCCAAATGGATCTTTCATTCCTTGGAGGGTAACAGCCCTTGGAAAGTGCTTGTCAGGCATAACATTGAGAGAGGTTTTCCCAAGAAAGCTAAGTCTTGGAAAAACCTCCCCTTCGGTGATCTCCTCCTGGGTAACTTCCCTGTCTCTGTTCAAGGTTCTTTGGTGTTCAAGTCAATATGGAAGGCCTGGGAACAGGTCAGGGAGCACATTACCAACAAGGACTAGTACCACCATGATCAACTCCATGGAGAAAGATCTATTTGGTGGAATCTTGCCATCAGCGGGAAGCCTCTTGTCCTATCCCAAGGATGCTCTGCTAGATCCTGGGCTAAAAAAGGTATAAACCAATTTGTGGATCTGTTTGAATCTGATTGCCTCCCGTCTTGGGATGCTATTAAGTCCAAGTATGATATTCCTGATTCATAGAAAAAAACTTATAATATGGTTCTTCAAGCCTCCAGAAGTATCCCGTCTGCTTGCAATGTGGATTCTCTTAGACACCTTAAATGCAAGTGGCCGGGGGGTGTTGCTTTGGCTAGCCTTAAAGCCAAAAATATTCACTCTGTTATTAACCAGAATAATGACATTATTAATCATGTGAACTCTGTTTGGCATTCCTCATTTGATATTAAGATTTGGAATAAATTGTTTCAATGCTTATGGAGAAGTCTTGTTGAGCCAAAAATCAATTGCTTTAAGTGGCTTGTTTTACTTGATAAGCTTCCTCTCAAAAGGTTCAATTTTGATTCTGATTCCTGTAATGATCTTTGTAATCTTTGTAGGCTCCCGGAAACTGGGAGACATATTCTTTTTGATTGTCTTCTTGCTAAAGAAATATGGAGCATGTTTGGTATTATCTATCCTATTAATGTGAGCATTCTTGACATAATTACTGGTTATATCCCTGGTCTTCCCAAGGATTTGAATTTATTTTGGAATATGCTGTCCTCTAACATTCTTTGGCAGATTTGGAAATGCAGGAACGAAGAGAAGTACCAAGGTAAGCCAAGGGCTCTTACTGAGTTTTTCAGAAAACTCACACATTTCAAAATCTTTTTGCAGGTTCATGTCACCATGATAGGTGAGAAAAAGAAGCTAAAAAGATTCCTCCAATGCGGTCATGCGTCTTTCTACTTCCATGAGCTGAAAAATGGCTACCTTTGGTGGAGAACGCTGGATGATCTTCATGCTTTTGATGCTTCCTGTGAGAAGCTTAAGAAAGATATCAGGAAGAATGTGAATCCCAAGATGGATGAACTCTCCTTGCTCGCTCAAGTGCAAGCGCATAAGAACTTAGTATGGATGGAAGGCCCCCTTGGTTGGATTGCCTGGGTGGATGGTTCATGTGACATTCTGTATTAGCTATGTATATGGCAATGTATATGTATATGTCATTTTTGATGGTGTGAGGCATGGCCTCTAAACTCTGATACTCTGCAGTCTGTTTGTATATTTGATCTCCTTATATCTAATACAAAAAAAAAAAAAAATTATTATCAAATTAATATGATACAAATTATTTATTATAAATATTATAATATTTTATTTGATAATAATTAGATTAATTATTTAAACAATAAAAGATGTCAAAACTTATTATACTAAAAATTTATTATTTATATAACTGCATTTGATATAAACTTAAAATTGACTTATTATTAGTTTTTTAATGAAAATTGATATTAAAGATTATGTGAATTATTGTAAAATGTATTTCTTTATGAAATTTATATATTTTAATAAATTTGTATGTATGTGTAAACACCCAAAATTGTCATGTCTAATTGAATAAATATTTTATTTATTTAATTATTTTATCCTATGTTTTCTATTAATTAAATAAATTCTTATTTATTTAATTAATTCATTAATCCTCTTCTAAGCTTTCCTCATTGAAATAAATACTTTTATTTATTTAAATTGTCATTTTTCCTAAATTAAATAAATATTTAATTTATTTAATTGATCCCACTTCTTCTATTAATTAAATTTTTTTTTATTTATTTAATTGATTCATTAGCCTTTTCTGCCCATGACACATGTCACTCATCCCTTATTTCTTCTCTCACGTATCCCCTTTATCATTTTATTATTTCTTCTACCTATGCTTTAATCCTAGCCGACCATTTATCTTTACACCTCTTAATCTTATCCCTTCATGTCCTACAGTGTCTCCTATATAACAGAATGCTTCTTTCATTATCAACCCTAAAAAATTCTAATCGTTTAATTGTCAAATACCTAATGCAATCAAGCCTTCATGCAACCAAGCCATCAATCACATTTCCGTTCTTTGTTGAGCTCTTATGCACACATAAAATCTGAGAGAAAATATATCCAACAAGATCAATGGAGATAGGAAGAAATGGAGATTGAAAACCTACTAGACATGTGAATGGTATATTTGATTTATTTTTGTTGATTTGCATGGTCTTAGGTATCTTCATTAGTGTATGGTGGATTGCTTTCATTGTTAGGCTAGGGTTTTGTGGTTGGTCCTTGATAGTCTTTCAATATTGTTATTCCCATTATCCACTTTTCACCATATACAATGTGGCATGCCCGATGAGACTCTTGTCCCTTTATTTTGATATTTTATGTTTTTTAAGGTTGCACATTCGACATTGCAATGATTTTGCATTTTTCTACGTCTGTGACATATCTGATCACGTCTACATTATTTTTTCACATCTGCCACTGTTATTTTATGTTTCTAATTTTCTACTGATTTTACAGATCTATCACACTGAATTTGTGTCTGTGTAGCTTCTTATCATGTTTGTGTTTTATTAGCATGTTTATGTTGCATAAAGTTGCATTTTTGTTTTTGCAGGGTTTTTGCCTAACTTTGCATTTGCAAGTTGCTGAAATTGCGTCTATGATTTGTCTTGTCACGTCTATGCTCAGATCTCATGTTTATGTAGGTTTTTGTCACGTTTGTGTTTTTTTTGCATTTTCAAGTTGCAGATCTAGGAAATTGCATCTTTGTCTTATCATTCTATGTCTGCATCTAGTATAGTTGCATCTATGTTTTTAGTTTTTCATTTTTTAATTTTGATTAGGGTTTTAGATTTGTTTTTTGGGACTAATATCTTTTGATCTGACTAACTAAGTGGTGTAGCTGTTTAAAAGGGCAAAAAATGTCTTGTCAAAGGTCCCTATTTCACAAAGTCTTTTGGATTTAAAATTTACCTAACTTGTGTTCTTGCAAGAGGGGTATTATTTTACAACTACTAACAAGTTTTCTGTAGTACCATTGGTAAGGATTTGATTTTAAAATTGCTTGTTTTGCCTTCTTTAGTCTAGAAGACACTTCCATTCGTGTTCTAAAATTAGCAAGTGTCTTTTGTGTCTTGAGAAGTAGGCTTGTTTTGCATGTCTTCTTAGAGGGCCTACCTCGGGAGTAGCCCATAAGGCCATGTGAGAGGGAACGATGCAAGTGGTAACAAGCTAAAGCCAAGCTCTTCCAAGCCACTATAACTAGATATATTTGTGATGAAAGTTGCAAGCAATGGGTGTTGATTAGTTCATACCGATAGTATGTCTCCCCATAAACCCTATAGAATGCAATCTCTATAGGTTGGGAGCCTTCCTTAACAAAGCGTATGCCACTACATGTATGGCCACTCGAACGGATGCCTTTACCAAACACCTTTTGTGTTAGAAGCCCAAAACCTTCTAGTTGTTGGTGTAGGAGGTCGAACCTCTAAAGCGGCTCACATTCTTATGGTTCTTAGTAGAGATACAAAGTTCACCACAAGGATTTTTCATGGGGACAGATGCTTGGTTGCCTCAGAGAAGTGAGTGCCAAGGGTGGATCTAGTGAGGTCAAGCACCTAAGTATCTGCTCTGAATTGCATAGCTCGAGTAACCCCCCACATGAGATTCAACAACTATTGTCCCGACCAGCACTAGGATTTGTGCTTGCATGATCAAAACACTCAAACATTTTCAAACAAAATAAAGAAACGTTGTGTATGTTGTGTTTTCAAGTGTATGCAAATAAATTTTACATCACACTTTACATTTGGGAACATTTTTGGATTCCTTGGACAAGAAAATTTCAAACATTGAGTCTTTACTATTATTGTGTTCTCTTTCCATGAATAGAGTCAAAATATTGAGATTTGGTCACTTTAAACATCCTAAAAAATTGGACAGAGTTGAGCAAAGAACTAGAAACTATGTCTATGACTATTAAAATTGCGTCTATGTCTAGAAACCATGTTTGTGTAGTTTAGTAATGTGTCTGTGTCTAGAAACCATGTCTGTGTAGTTTAGTAATGCATCTGTGTCCAACAACAAAAGCATCAACAAAAACTTGTTACATTTATCAGAAATTACATCTGTGTCAATTGAATTCACAACTATACTGAAAAACCATGTCTATGCAAAACAAAACAGTGTTTTTAATTTTTAGGATAATATTGTCATTATCATCAAAAAACCATGTCTATGATCACTATAACTATGTCTGTGAGAAGAAGTCACATCTGGGTTAGATAAAATTGTGTTTGTGCTCACAATTGAAATATTACAAGAAAACCCTTGAGAATAATAAGGACTTAACTTTTCAAAACTAAAGAACATCTAAGGTTACTTCCTAGAGAGGTTCATTTTTTAGTCAACATGTCTTGGTCACACATACTCAATCATTTTCCTTCACTTCCATTTCCCTCATACATATATTCCAAATTTGAGTCAAAAGGTTACTTTTCTTATCCTCATCAAATTTTTCAAAACCTACTACAACAAAATACTAAGTGAGTCCCTCATCAAGATCTATCATCTTAGGGTCTCATTTGGTGTTCTTGAGTCAACATCAACTTACCTCATCAAGAAATCCATCATCTCTTTGGAATCCACACCTTACTCTCAAACATACATACCTATAGTCAACATCAACTTACCTCATCAAGAGATCCATCATCTGTTTGGAAGCCACACCTTACTCTAAAATCATACATATTTTAGTCTTACACTCTTCTATATTACAAGTTTACCCTAGATTCATCTACATTTCATACAACTCTTGGTCTTCCATTCTTTGCATAATCATCCTACCTTTCACTTTATTCAAAACTTTAGCCCATGGTTGAAACCCATTCACAAAGGTCTAGAAGGGAAGTCGAGGAAGCATTAAGGTCTTTAAACATGAGTACCTATGAGTTTGATGGAGACAAATTCTACAATCCATTTGAAAACCATAGTAATATACTAGATAATGACAAAAATGACAACAACAATGGAAATAATAATCACAATGACAATGCATCTGTAGTTTCTGCTCAAGTTGAGGAAACTATCATGGATCCCCATTTTAATAGTTGTGCAGGAGCACCTAGGTCCTAGTTTTCTTGTTTTTACAAATTTTGTCTTGTATTGACCCTAGACAAGTTAGTAGTTAATAAGGACTCCAAGAGGGTCTAAGAGTGATTATTTTTTCAATGTAGGCCTAGGTAGAGTTCATTTTATCTAGGTTTGCATTGTTGTGTAAATAGTGTGTTTTAGAAGGTTTTTGGCCTTTTGGTTTGTCAAAAGTGTCAAATATTGTCAAAATACTTAGAGAGGGTCAAATAGGTTTTAGGAATATTTTAAATTTCACATGTGATGACTAGTAATAGGTCTCTTAGGTTGGAGAGATAAAAAATGTAAAAAATCAAACGTTGCAAAAAGTTGTCATGACAACTTTTGTCCTGAAATTGGTTCAACGTTGAAGCTAGGGCTTTCTCAACACAATGGAAGGAATCCACATGTGGTAAGGTTATATAAACCCTCTCTTTCATCTTTACAAAGGTTGGTGTACTTGGATTTGGGAAGCAATAATCAAAATACAAGATTCTAGATTGCACTTTTCATTGTTTTTGTCAATTTTTGCATTCTTTGAAGGTTTAATGGATTGAATCCATGAATCCAATGATATATTGAGGTTTAGTAGAGTTTTTCACGGTAGGATTTTCATTTTAAGTCTTTTTATTTAGCATTCACTACAATTTAGGTGATTTGATTCACAAGTAGCCAGTTTTGGCTTGTAATTAGCAGTTTTTAATAAAATGGGTGCCCCATAAAATCCCACCTTGTGTTTATCACAAAATTTTGGGAAATGGTAGGAAACCCATTTTAAAGTTTACATATGAAAGGAGAAGGTCTGAAAATTTCATTTTATATTTTTAGCATCTTGCCCTAGGCGAGACCAAGAGCAACTCGACTAGAGTTGGCAAGATGAAAAGTTAGCACAAATTGCAGAGGTGGATGTAAATGAAAGCCCCAAGATTTTGGGAAGTTGTAATAGGATATTAAAGGTTTTTTTGTGTAGAAGGAAGCCTCAAGAGTTCCATTTGAAGGTCCAAAGATAAGATTTACTTGCTGCTACTAGTCAAGTGCCTAGAAGCCCTTGAAATTCTCATTTTGGGGTTTGTGTATGCAAAGAAGTGTTTGAAGCTTAAAACCACTGAAATAATTTGTGGTTGACTGAATCTTTGAAGAAAATCCATTTTAGTTTGGGGTTCCTTTGGATAATTTTAGCCGAAGATCTGAAAAACTGGTTCTAGGAAGCCCAATTGGGGCTCTTTCACTTGTAGCCTTTTCTAGACCAATTTTTGAAATCGGTAAGAAACCTTTGGATTCCAAACCACAAATGGACCTTGAAACCATCTAAAAAAATGAGAGAAGAACCCTCTACACCTCTGCAACATCTCAAGACAATTGGAGGGCAGTTTGATGAATTTGAGCCAAGAAGCCATCATTGAGCATATGGGAAACATAAAACATTTGTAGGGTTCCTAGCAAGGAAACTTGAAGAAATCACCTTGGAGTGAGTAAGAGAAAGCCCTAGAAGATATTGAAAAGGACTTGTAGGTCTAGAAAGCAACTAGTCCTAGTGAGTTGGTGAAATTGAGCACCATCAACTTGGTGAAGTGTTGAGCAGGATAGGTGAACTCTATCAAATAGATTGGTTAAAGAAATCATGGAGAGGGATAGACAATATTTCCTACAAGTTATGGCACACAGTGGGACAAGACTACCTCATTATTTTTATATATCACAAAATTTGGAGAATGATACAAACTAGATAAAACAAGTTAATACAAGACAAAGGAGGCCCAATAGTGGTGGTAAGAAAGAGTGTCTCATGCTTGAGTCACCTTCATCCCTATTTCAAAAACCTGAGATTCCAAACACATAAACTCATTCGCATGTCACTTATGATAAAACCTCTCATGAACAACCCCACAATCATCATTTCTCATGGAGAAGAACTACCATCATGCATGACCATGATGATACTGAAGATCTTCCCAATGCATACAATTACACTCAAGCAAATATTATGAATCATGATACGAGGAGACCTCATGTCAGATTTGGAGGAAATATTATGAATCCCCATGGTCATGACATGTATCGACCTAGACATAGTTCTCCTCACTATAATACCATACCAAGTGGTCCATATGCAAGCTATAACTATGTCCCTCCTCCATATGAACACATTTATGATCAATACCATCCATATATGCATTATATTCATCCTCCTCTGCCCCATGGCTCAAGCATGGGACTAACTCAAAGAGAAAAGACACCACCCAAGAATGATTTTTTGATAAACTTATAAGGAAATGCAAAGGGGGTAAATCAATGCAAGCAAAAACAATACAAATATAATCACCAACTTGAAAAACTTAAAACTTGACAAGCACAAGAGGAATATCACCACATAAGATAATGCCCAATAAAAAAAATTCCACATAACACAAGATATTTATACGTGGAAACCCAAAAGGGAAAAACCATGGTGGGAGTTAATACCCACAAGATTCACTATCTACATAATAGAAATCTTGATCGGTTAAGGTCTTACAAATATGCCCTGTTAGGAGTAGACCCGATTAGGAGTCACACAATTAAGTGATTTAATATGATGAGCCCTATTAGGGTCTTTAACCTATATGGATCAACCTCGCAAGAGGATTTAAGACTTTTATATAGAGCTACCCTATTAGGGGATTTATAAATTAAGGGCCTATTAGGACCTACCCAGTTAGGGGATTTTACTACAACCGTGGACCAATTTCCTAGGCTCAATGAATCTAGACAAGCTATCATTGCATGTCAAACATATGTCATCCATCGATGTAACAAACTAAAAATAAGACAAAAACTGTGTAGTATCATAAAATTGTGGCCCTAGAAATTTTCAACTGCAGTAGGGTCGTCATGCATGCCAGATCAAATCCTCTAGCCTGATCGGAGACCGGATATTGCTTGACCCTAAGAAACAACTTCTTTCTTGGCCTCTAAATCAACCCATCCACACTCTGCCCTAGAGAAAGGGGTAGGATAGGGGCATGGTACTACTGTTACCACTTGGAAAGGGGCGTGGCACCATTGTCCTCCTAGGAAAATGGCGTGGCACCCCTGTCCCTACCTTATTTTGGGGGAGGACACTTCCTAGGGTTGCATTGTTTGTTGTGCATTGGGCGGGAAACTCCCTTGGTATCGACTTGTGGTGAAAATAAAATACACTAACATGTATTTAAGGGGCATCCATCCTCTCATTTTCATAAGTTGGATAGGTTGAAGTTGGATAAATTTAAGTTGGATAAGTGATCAAGCATTCAAGAGCATTCAAGCATTATTTTCCAGCTTTGAGCATTCTCAAGTCTCCCTTCTAGGCTAGGTGTTGCATTCAAGTCAAGGATTCAACCATTGAAAAAGAGATTGATTTAAACATTCAATTCCACACAAGAATTTCTATCAACATTTCTACCGCAACCTCCCTTAAGGTTATTTACAATTCAGTCTTTTGTTTATAGCTACTTGCAAGTACTTTCTTTCATTACTTGGTTAATTCCAAAATTGGGGTTTGACCTAAAGGCAAATCCCCAATCCCAACCCATTTTCCTCTCTTTTCTATGTGTAGGTTGGAAATGCACAACTATACTTTTGTATTCGGGCTCCATTTGCAGAGGTGGAAAAACCCTTTTGTGTCACAGATTTTTTAGATGACCTGTACGTTCTCGCAACGGTCTAAGGAAATTTTCCTCAAATTCACAAGGTGACTTCATCTCGACATATTATAGCTAGATCCAAGTGCACATCTTCATCCCATATTCCGATCTCAAGTTAAAATCAGTTATTTGTCACTTTTGTACTACATAATTCAATCAATTCCTTTCCATTTCAAATAAGGAAGAGGGGATCAACTTATAATTCTCATTTCATTCAAAATTCAATCTTCATCTTTGAAGGTTGAATATAGTGAATTCTCCTCTCCTCTTCCAAATGTAATTTGGTGAAATGTGTTTGAAGGGTATTCAATAGTGAAACTCACATCTCTCCTTGGAGGGAAAGAGTAGTTTTCCTCTTGATCTCATCATTCACCATGTTTCCACATTACATTTTGGTGAACCCAACGTCTTGCATGCTTTCCTTTGAACAAAATTGCACATTTTTCATTTACAAGTTTCAAATTTCTGCAAACTTAGTGGTTAAATTATTAAAAACCCTAGCTTTTAAATTTAAAATTGAACTTGTAATTTGCAAAAAATTGCTTGTGGTTATCTTAGATCTAAAAATTGTTTTGATTGTCAAATTCAATTTCCTCATTGTCTTGTTTAATTTGCAATTAAAATTTACAAAATCATGAGGTTACTTGTTAAAACCCTAATTTTCAAAAAACATCTTGAACATGAGCAAAAATTGGATTTCCATTTAATTTTGATATTTCTGATTGTTCTCAGATTTGTCTTTAGTCTTACAATTCAATTTTTTAATTTCCCCCCTTTTTCCCAAAATTCAAATTTTAAAATTAAGTGGTTAGGTCATAAAACCCTAATTTTCAAATTTAATTGGATTTTGTGCAAATTTCAAATCAATTTCATTCCATCTAGAGGTCGTAAAATTCACCAATCTTTTGGGGTTAGCTTTAAAATCATCATAATATCCATCCCTAAAAATTTCAAAATAATTTGGTCACACCATGTGCGTTCCCACCATGGTCCTCGACTTTTTTCCCAAAATTTCGGGAGATTGTTATGACTATATTTAATAGCCTAAATCTAAAATATTGGCTGATTTTATCAAACTTTTATCCCTCTATAATTGGAAATACCTCTAAAATTCAACATTTCAAATTTCAAGAAATTGTTTAAAATAAAGAGGTTAATTATACTCTGTCGTGGTTTTAAAAATTCTGATTTTAAAATTAAGTGGTATTCCCTTGGCCCTAATTTTAAAATTCCAATTTCCTTTCATTTTTAGAAATTGTGTCATCCTCCTCCCTCAACAAATTTCAAATTGTGTAATCATAATTTTTAAAAAAATTTCATTAATCAATTTTGTAAGCTTTGTTCCAAAAATTCAAAATTCAAACATTCCCTCTAGTGCATGAGTTTTACCACTATTTGCCTAACCTATCCTATCCTCATTAGATGAAGCATTAGAATTAAGGCTTCCCAATGTTTAATTACTGAGGAGATGAAGCCTAATTTGGGTGAGTTCTTTAGTGAGGATCATGCTAATTCTTCCCATCCTAATCATGTGCCTATTTACCCCATTGATGAATCCCATGATGAAGAAGAAGCTTTAACTAGGGTCTCTATAGATCAACTTTCAACAATAGATGTGCCAAGAATACCCTAATAGTGAATCTCTTCCATTAATTGAAGGCCTTAAACACATGATTCAAAGTGATAAGAATGGAATTGATATATTGCATGGAATTGCACATATTGTTGATTCTAATGTCATGCCTATCAAGAGTTGTGTCGAAACCCTAGGTTATTAATAGCCTCCAACACAAGTTAATCCTTAAATTCCTTTGACTACTCTTATGAATAGTATTCCTACTTTTACCTCCAACATCATGGTTACTTCAACTCAAAATGCCATTCCTACAACCATTGGTCATGGGGGCAATCCTTCTTCTTCATTTAATCCACCATCTTTACCTATGTCTTCCATGAGTGTTCCTATTATTCCTCAACCAATTAGTCTAGCACAAGGGGGCAATTCCTTCAACAAATTTATTCCTCCTTTCAGTGTCCCTTTTCCTATCCAATCATCACCTATGCCTACTTATCATAATGTCCCACCACCTTACTCTTAGTCCATGCCTTCTTTCAATAACATCACACCACCTTCTCAATCACCTATGTCTAACATTAATTCTTCTACCGATATGACAATTAACAATCTTGCCCAAACCATATCTTCTTTACAATAAAAAATTGCTTCTATGAGTCAATCCAAGTTTAGTGTGCCCACCTTTGATGTTGTGAGCCTTAAAGTCATGCCCCCTAAACATGTTGAGATCCCTCAATTGGAACTCTATAATGGAAAAGGTGATCCTCTTACACATGTCAAAACATTTCAAAACCTTGTGTATTGATTTTGGTTATGATCAAAGATTGCTTGCAAAATTGTTTACAAGAACACTACAAGATAAGGTTGTACAATGGTATTTCTCTTTTCCTTCTTATTCCATCACTTCTTTTCAACAATTGGCAAATTCTTTCATCCAACAATTTCAAAACAATATTGGTCCTAAAATCACTTTGACTTATTTAATGCATTGTAAACAAGGTGTTAAAGAAAAAGTGTTTGATTTCATTGGTAGATATAGGCATTTGTGTTCTCAATTTCTTTTCATGTACCTAATAATGATATTCAAACAATTTTCACTTCTAATTTACAAAAAGATATCAGGGAAAAGCTTCTTTTGTCTGAGTTAACTTCCTTCCTGCAGTTGTGCGCAACACTCCACAATTATCAACTGACTGTGAGCCAAATGGAACAATCTACTCCTCTGGCTCTGAGTCATAAAGGAGAGATTGTTTAACAACCATTTGCAAAGTTCAAACAAACAAAAAGTTTCATCAAGTTCAATAATACAATCAACAACCACAATGTGAATTCTACAATAGGCTTGCCTTCTATTTCTATTTTTTTCCAAAGAGAGAGACAATTTACTTCCTTGAATGAATCTTTACATAATATTATGTGTCAGTTGTTACACATATATATTATTGAAATTCCTCCTATAAAACAAATTAATCCTTCTAAACTTGCATCCCCTTATTTTGATAACAATTCATTTTGCCAATTTCATCGTCAGCCTGGTCATGATACTGAGAAATATTTTGCATTGAAAAATAAGATTCAAGACTTGATTGATAATAATACTATATCTATGGCAGGTGTGATTGATAAAGGGAATAAATCATTAGCTCCTCCTAATCAAAATCTTAATATTTTAACTGATCCCTTGCCTTCTCATACCTCTAGCATTATTGAGATTGTGCCCATTTCTTTCTCTTCTCAAGATTTCACCTCTATGGCTCCAAACTTGGTTAATATGGTAGAAACACAAGATATGCCTAAGGACCCTTGTATTAAATTTGACCCTAGCAAGACCATTAGAGCACTCGATGTCCCTTTATACATAATTGTGAAGGTTAAGGATATCCCTTACCGTGGTGCCCTTATTGATCCGCCGTGCATGGTTAATGTCATAACTAAAAAGTATCTTTTCATTTTAGGATTGCATAAACCAATATATGATTCTTCTCATGTGGTTTTCAAGTTTTTTTATGGCTTCTCTTGTCTTACCATTGGTTTTATTACCTTGTTGAAGTTCATACTAAATCCATTGATGTTGACTTTGTTATCATATCTTCTTCTGAGAAATTTCTTGTTAAGTTGGGCTATCCTTCGCTATCTTCCATGAAGGCTATTGCTTCCCCAATCCATAAGTGTGTGAAATTTCCTCACAATGGAGAAATCATAACTGTGAACTATAGCTTATTTCATCCATTTGAAAGAAACTCCAGTGTGCTTAATAATCTCTTTTGGCCTAAACAATTTCAATATCTTCCATCAAGGAGCGATGATGTTTTTCAATCTTATCAAAAATGGAAGAATGTTGTGATCTTATCCTTAAGTCAACCTAGATCTCAAACACTTGACATTCCTATTATTCTTCAAGATGAGGTTCTTCCCCTCATGAATAGAACTAATCTCCCACCAAAGGAAGATCGTCAACCTATAACTATGGATGTGACTTTACCTTCTCTTAAGGAGAATGTAACAATATTCTTCCTAAGGTTATACCTATACCTCCTCCTCATGATGGACCTGGTCTCCTTCCTACACCTTATATTCCTCCTTTCTATGGTGCAGTTCCACCTCCTTTCTCTTATCGAGATAAGAGGCTTGCTTCTCCTATTGTTCAACCTAAAAGACCTCAACCTAAACCTTCCACTATCAAGGAGAGAACATTCCTACTTTTTCAAGTATTCCTCCTCCTTCTCAGCCTTCCACTAAGACTCAACAGAATCGTTGTGCGAGAGAACACCGACAAAGATGTTGGGTTTGAGCTTGTGAAGGTATCCCTCAAAATACTCAATCTCCTTAGACTCTGGTAGTTGACATGATTTCCTTTTCTCCAAAGCAATATGTTCAACCTACATCTCCAAATCATAAGTTGCATAAAGCATGTGATGGTTTTACTGCTATTCATCTTCTTGCTCCTCTTTCTCTAAACTTTGATGAAGAAATGGGTGAAAGTGTTATTCATAATGGCAATACACCTCCTAATTCTTCTAATAGTGAGTATGAGTATGTTAATGTGGAGAAGCATTTATCCAATGAGTTTTCACAAACCTTAATCCTAGCTCCTAGAATCAAACAAACTGACTTACAATATGAGCATAGTCCTTGTTTGGATCTTGTGATATCTCCATATACTATTCTCCATGTCACTCCTCTAGTGTGTTGCTCCCCTTCTCGAAATAATGATAAAAAAAGATTGGGAGGTGGATGTCATGCTAGATTACCAATATTATCATTTTAGATCTTCTCTCTTTCTCCTTTCTTTCTCTTTTGTGACCATGTTCTTCTATTTTTCCCATAATGTATATCCATATTCTTCTATTGTTCCCTTAATGTCTACTTGAGGATGATGCGAAGAATTGAGATCTTTCCTTGGTCTCTTTCATGTTGACTCAAAAGACATCCTTGTTGAAATGTGGTGACTGATCATAAAAATTTTTTTGTCATTTTTGTTGATGAAAACCAACATTGTAATAAAACCCTAAAAAGGCCGACTTTGTTTGTTACCCTAAAAATGCATGTTATAAGTGGCTGGGATGCTTAAGGCATTGGAAGGTTGATGTACTATTTTTGATGGATAATAAGAAAGATTGGACGACTGTGTATGGTGGACATAACCCATTTTGGGTGAACCACATTAAATCTCTATGTTATCTATGTCCTGTTTTATTTCTTTATCTTTTGTATTTAAATTTGCATATAATTGTTAGTTTATATTTGCTTCAGATCTGCTTGAAACCCTAACAATTGGTATCAGAGCGAGGTTTTCTGTAAATTGGTAGGACTTTCAGATTTGAGTGGGAGCAATGGAGGATTCCAAATTCAAGGTCGAAAAGTTTAACGACTAGAATTATTAGTTATGGAAAATGCAGATGGAGGATTACCTATATCAAAAGGATTTGTTGCAGCCATTGGAAGCAAAGGCAAAGAAATTGACCACAATATCAAATGAAGAGTGGGACATTTTAGATAAAAAGGCACTGGGATCCATTTGATTATGCCTTGCGTCATTTGTAGCATTCAATATAACAGAAGCAAAAACGATTGTAGATTTGATGGCAACATTGGCTAAGTTGTATGAGAAACCCTCAGCTTTGAATAAGGTATTTCTTATGAAGCATTTGTTTAATTTGAAAATGAGTGAGGGAGGATCTATAGCAGAGCACTTAAGTGAATTTAATACAATTACTAGTCAATTGTCTTCGGTAAAAATTACCTTTGCAGAAGAGGTTAGGGCTCTCTTGATTTTATGTTCTTTGCCAGAAAGCTAGAATAGCTTGGTTATGGCTGTAAGTAACTCTGTCTTTGGTAAAAATATTTTGGTATTTGATGATATTGTTGGTGTTATCCTAAGCGAGGAAATGCAAAGGAAAAGCATAGGTGAGACTTCAACATCATCGGGTAGTGTTCTGAATGTGGAGAACAGAGGAAGATCAAAGGAAAGAGGAAAAGGCCCTAGGAATGAGAAGTCACGAGGGAAGTCAAAGAAAGGACGCTCTCAATCTAGAGGAAAGAAAGATTGCTGGTACTGTGAAAAGCCTGGTCATCTAAAGAAAGACTGTTGGTCTCAGAAAAACAAAGAAGGAGACAAAAATGAAAATGACAGTAAGGAAGCTAATATTGCAAGTAATACTTTACAAGATGCTTTAATCTTATGTTTGGATAATGTTAATGATTCCTGGGTAATAGATTCTAGGGCTTCATTTCATGCTACACCCTATAGAAAATATTTTCTAGATTATGTTCAAGGTGATTTTGGACAGGTATATTTGGGTGATGATGAGCCTGTCAAATTGTTGGAAAAAGAAAGATAAAGATCAAGTTGTAGAATGGTAATGACTGGTTTCTACAGGAGGTAAGACATGTTCCTAATTTAAGAAGAAATTTAATTTTTGTAGGGCAACTAGGTAGTGAAGGCTACATAGTTACTTTCTCAGATAGTATGTGGAAGGTCACTAAAGGATCATTAGTAGTAGCTAAAGGTGCGAAGGTAGGCACATTATATCTGTGTACTAGTAACACTTACTCTACCTTAGCTGCTATAGATAAAGTTACTATAGGGACAACAACAATAAATGTTGCAAGAACAGATTCGATAATGTGGCACCATAGGCTTGGGTACATGAGTGAGAAAGGGATGAAAATATTTCACTCCAAAAATATATTGCCAAGACTAAAGAAGATTGATTTAGAGTTATGTGAAAACTGTGTTTATGGTAAATAGAAAAGAGTTAGATTTCTCAAGGTTGGGAAAGAGAAGAAGAGTGAGAAGTTAGAGCTTGTACATTCAGATGTATGGGGACTAGCTTAGGTATCATCTCTTGGTGGCTCTTGTTATTATGTTATTTTTATTGATGACTCAACCAAAAAAACATGGGTATATTTCCTAAAACAAAAATCAGATGTTTTTGAAACTTTTAAGAAATCAAAAGCTTTGGTTGAGAATGAGACAGGAAAAAAGTTGAAGTGTCTCAGATCAGATAATGGAGGTGAGTATTGTAGCAAAACATTTGAAGATTACTGTTCCTTAAATGGGATTCGAAAGCAGAAGACAATTCCAGGAACTCCACAGGAAAATGGTGTGTCAGAGAGAATGAATAGGACTATCATGGAACGTGCGAGAAGCATGAGATTGCATGCTGGATTGCCCTTACATTTTTGGGCAGATGTTGTACATACTGCTATCTATTTGATAAATAGAGGACCTCCAACCCCTTTGGATGGTGGTATTCCACAGGAGGCATGGACTGGTAAAAAGGTAAATTATTCTTTACTAAAAACTTTTGGTTGCGAAGCTTTTGTCCATGTTGATAAAGAAAATAGAACCAAGCTTGATGCTAAATCTCAGAAATGTACCTTCATTGGATATGGGATAGATGAATATGGCTATCAGTTATGGGATTTTGAAAATAAGAAAATAATTAGAAGTAGAGATATTATATTTAATGAGAAGGTTATGTATAAAGAATAGATGTAGGAAAAGAAGCATGAACAGGACAAACAAGAATATGTGGTGTTGGATGAGATTCCTAAAAATGAAATGCCACAAGTACCTGATGCTCAGCAACAATAGATTGTCCCACAAACTCTTGCAAGTGTTAGACATTCTACGAGGACAAGTAGACGCCCTGAAAGATTTTCTCCTTCTTCGTATTCTATTTTATTAACGGATTCTGGTGAACCAGAAGAATATGAAGAAGCAATGCAGGTGGATGCCAAACAACAGTGGTAACTAGGCATGAAAGAGGAGATGGACTCCTTGATGAAAAATGAGACTTGGGACTTAGTCCCTTTACCTACAAAAAAAAGAGCCTGTCCTAGCAAATGGGTTTATCGGCTGAAGGAGGAGGAGGGAGGTCAGAAAAGATATAAGGCCAGACATGTGGTAAAAGGTTTTGCACAAAAAAAAGGTATAGATTATGATGAAATATTTTCTCCAGTTGTAAAAATGACTTCAATTAGAACTATACTTAGTCTTGTGGCTGCAGATGATTTACATCTTGAACAATTAGATGTCAAAATAGCTTTTCTCCATGGAGATTTGGAGGAGGAAATTTACATGTTGCAACGACAGGGATATGAGGTCAAAGGTAAGGAGAACTTGGTGTGTAGGTTGAAGAAAAGTCTATATGGCCTAAAGCAAGAACCCCGACAATGGTATTTAAAATTTGATAGTTTCATGGCTGAACACGGTTATCATAGATGTCATTCTGATCATTGTGTATATTTTAAGAGATTTGATAATGGCAGTTATATTATCCTATTGCTTTATGTTGATGACATGCTTGTTGCTGGGTCTAACATGCAACATATAAATGATCTTAAATAGAAATTAGCCAGGTCATTTGCTATGAAGGATTTGGGTGTAGCTAAGCAAATTCTCGGTATGAGGATTACATGGGACAAGAAAAATAGAACCTTGAATTTGTCCCAAAGTGAGTATATAAAGAAGGTGTTGAAAAGATTTAACATGCAAGATGCAAAAGCAGTTAGTACACCTTTGGCTAGTCATTTCAAATTGACTAAGGAGATGTGCTCAAAGGCACAGGAAGAGGTTAATAAAATGTCTAACATCCCGTATTCATCAGCTATTGGCAGTTTGATGTATGCAATGGTATGCACAAGGCCAGATATTGCGCATGCAGTGGGAGATTGTTGAAATGTGGTGACTGATCAACAAAGTACTGTATAGGAAAAAAAAATTTGCCATTTTTATTGATGAAAACCGACATTGTAATAAAACCCTAAAAAGGTTGACTTTGTTTGTTCCCCTAAAAATGCATGTTATAAGTGGCTAGGATTCTTAAGGCATTGGAAGGTTGATGTACTATTTTTGCTAGATAATAAGAAAGATTGGACGGCTGTGTATGGTGGACGTAACCCATTCTAGGTGAACCATGTTAAATCTCTGTGTTATTTGTGTCTTGTTTTATTTCTTTATTTTTTGTATTTAAATCTACATATAATTGTTAGTTCATATTTGCTTCAGATCTGCTTGAAACCCTAACAATCCTGTCATCCCTTTCTTCCAAGGTAGTGTGCTTTAGGGAATGACAATTATTATATGCATATGCATACATGATATACATGAGTTATCATACAACATACTGACCCCAAGGAAAGTGACACTACCTCGTGTTTTGTGTTCATTATTCTTGGGTTTATTTCTCAATTGGGGGCTAAATCCTTGTGATAACATTATCCCTCCTTATCTTTCTCTTGGGTGTATCCTACCTTAAAGAAATCACTCCCAATAAGGTGCACGTGATCTCTTTTATGTGGGAGCATACACTCTGCTCATATTTTCCTTCTTTGATACTTAGAATTACTTAGTGAAATTTGTTTTTCTTTGTAAACTTTGGTATCCTTGTAGTCATGGTTCTCCCCTTCTCACTCTTCCCTTTTACTTTGTCAATCAAATTCATATGATCCTTGGTCCACTGGGGGCTTGGCTCATCTTGCCTCCTTGATGTGGTAAAAGTATTTGAATCTTGTTTCCTTGAACTTTACCAGCTTGATGTAGTGTCATAAAAATGCAACCCTAGTAATTTTCAAATACATTAGTGTCCTCACACATGTGAGATTGAATCCTCTAGCCTGATCAGAGACTAAAGATTGCTCAACCCTCAAAAATAACTTCTTTCTTGGCCTCTCCATCACCTCATCCGTACTCTTCCCTAGAGAAATGGGTAGGACATGGAGGTGGTGCCACTATCCCCCCTTAGACAAGGTCATGGTACCCTTTTCCTCCCAGGACAGGGGTGTGGCCTCCTTTTCCCTGCCCTATTTTAGGGCAGGCCCTTCCTAGGGTTGCATTGTTGGTTGTGCATTGGGTGGGAAACTCCTCCGATGTCAGCCTGTGACAAACATCGAATCCACTAACATGTATTTAAGGGGGATTCATCCTCTCATTTTCATAAGTTGGATAGGTCAAAGTTGGATAAATACAATTTGTACAAGTGATCAAGCATTCAAGAGAATTTAAGCATTCAAGCATTCTTTTCCAACATTTAGAATTGTCATATCTCCCTTCAAGGCTAGGTATTACATTCAAGTCAAGGATTCAACCATTGAAGAGGAGATTGATTCCAACATTCAATTCCACACAAGGATTTCTATCAACATTTCTACCACAACCTCCCTTGAGGTGATTTACAATTTAGTCTTTCATTTATAGCTACTTGCAAATACTTTCTCTAATTACTTCGTTAATTCCAAAATTGGGGTTTGACTTAAAGGCAAACCCCCAATACCAACCCATTTTCCTCTCTTTTCTGTGTGTAGGTTGCAAGTGTACAGATGTACTTTTAGATTCGGGCTCCATTTGTAGAGGCAAAAAACCCTTTCATTTCATGGATTTTTTGGAGGACCGTGTACGTTATCACCACGATCCGAGCAAGTTTTCCTCAAATTTGTAGAGCGACTTTGTCTCAACATATTACTGTCAGATCCAAGTGCACATCTTCATTCCATATTTTGATCTCAAGTTATAATCAATTCTTTGTCACTTTTGCATTACATAATTCAATCACTTCCTTTCCAGTTCAAATAAGGAAGAGGGGATCAACTTATCATTCCTATTTGATTCAGAATTCAATCTTCATCTTTGAAGGTTGAATCTAGTGAATTCTCCTCTCCTCTTCCAAATGTAATTTGGTAAAAAGTTTTTGAAGGTTATTCAATAGTGAAACTCTTATCTATCCTTGGAGGGAAAGAGTATTTTTCCTCTCGATCTCATCATTCACCAGTTTTCCACATTATAGCATGTACCGATTTACTGATTTAACTGACTTTATCACTACCAATTAACTGTTCATCAGAGTGCCTTCTCTGTACATCAAACTCACTTGTTTGGTTGAATCTATCAATGTGGTCATGAAAAAAGCTCCAAATACCTGTCTCCATCATTACTTTAAAACTACATCATCAAACTCTTCAAAGATTGCTTGTACTAGTTGTTTAAATCCAACTCTATCTTTGTTTACTAGTTGAAGTCCTAATTACCAGTTCAATGTTAAACTGTCTTTTGTACTAGTTATACCTTACCTATTGGCTTCCAAGACTTAGATGACTACCAAAACATTATTGCAATAAATGACAACACAAGACTTAGTCATCAAACATAAATCTCAATCTCTTCATCACATTCACCAATCAATCCTTTACCGATTGCATATCACCAATAGTCTTTACCAGTCTAGTCAACTTCCAACATTCTCCCCCTTTGTCATTGATGGCAATAGTTAGAAAAATATTTGTCAACCAAGTGTGTAAAAACAAAAATTGACTTCATGACATATACTCCCCCTTTGACAATAATGCCAAACAAAGAAGTAAATACATGTTACATCAAAATGTGCACCAAAATTGCATTAGCATATATGAATGTCTTTACAATGCAATCTTAGAAAAAGAATCACTAAAATGAGATGTGAATTGCTTCACATCATTATGCCACATCTCCAAAATAGTCTCGGTAATCTGCACATGTGTCTTGATTTGTCCAACAAGCTCCTCCATGGCATCTATGGTACTCATCTCTAGTGTTACAAGGATGGCTTTAGTTTCTTTATAAGTTCTCTGCAAGATTTTCACCTCTGGTATCAGCTGTATTTGTAATTCCTGTAGCGATCTAATCCTCTTAACCTATTCATTTTTATAAGCTTTTAGCTTATGCTGAAGTTATACAAATGATCTTCCAAAATTGATAGCAAAGTCATTAAGGGACTTGAATGACACTAAGAACTTCCAGTTCTTTCTCAGCTTCCTCCTTCTTCTTCTACTTCAAATCAACACAAAACAATGAAAATTTGGAAAAAGTTGAGAGGATTTTACATCTGGTTTCAAGTGCCTCTTTTAAATAGTCCTTATTGACAGTAAGAGAAACTTCCTGTTTATTAATTTAAGTCATTAAGTTCTTTGTTCTCTTCTTCTTGTAATCTTTCTCAATACTGACATAAGTTGCATCTTCAAATGATTTCATCTTCTCTCCGGTATTAGAAACAAGTTGTCCAAGCTTGTCAATAGGAGTGGAAAATTTATGAGTATCAATCTATGGTATGAGACCTGACAAAATGTCAACAACATTCTTTATTGTTTCTTCCTCCTACTATTCTTTCATCCTCTTCTTCTTGGCCTGAGATTCAATGGTAGTTTCAATCTCCATTAACTTAGTTGAGCTCAAATTATCCATTTATAGTGGTCCTTTGATGCTTATAGCATCCTCATCATCTTCATCAACAATTTAATTTTTAGAATCAAGTGACAAAGGTGTCACTTTAGGCATGTGCAATATCCTCTATTTTATTTTCTTCAGTTTTCTCTTCTACCTTATCCTCTTTCTTTTCTTCTATCTTCTTCTCTGCATCTTTAAGCTTATCTTATGTCACTTCCTCTTTCCTTTCACTATCTTTATCCTTTTCAGTTTCCTATACTGGTGGGATCTGTGTATCAACAATTTGAGTTACTACCGGTGGCTCCTCATCCTTCTTTTCTTCTTCATCTTTCTTTTCTTCCTATCATTGTTCTTGTTCATGTTGCTTAGAAATTTGAACATCAACATCCTATACATCTACATTTTCAATAGCATCAACATCATCATTATTATCAATATCATCATCATCAGGGATAATTACAGGATAAGTTTGTGTTTTCATTGGTTGATCATCTACTAGTTGATCACCCATCAAAAATTTCATCAGGCTCAAATTTAGTTATTTTAACACTTTTCGAAAGATCTTCATCCTTGAACCTTTCTAGCTCATCCTCCTTACCTTCTTCCTCTTTATCTGGAATCAAACCCAGTACCTTCTTCAAAATTTATTCAGTCTCCTCATGGACTGATTGGGTCCAACCAATTAACATTCTTATCAACTTTTTCTTTGACCTAAAAGATGACTTTGCCTTAGGAAAAATTTCATCTATCTCCTCTCTTGTAGCTTCAGGTTGCAAATTCTTAAGAATAAATTTAATAAATTATCTATCATGTCTCATGGTTGCCTGCCATCTTGTGTCAATCTTATTATATAAAGAATTTGGAATCTACCTGATGCAGAGAGTCTTGGAGATATTCCTATTCACCTTCTTGATTGACTTGCCTTACTCAGCCCTTCAACCACTCAAGCCCATCCAACAACACTTAATAGGGAGTTTTCTATTTATACCTCTAAGGTGTAAATTAGTTTGGCTTGCCTCCAAGGTATAGCCACTATTCTTTGACAATCAACTCCTCCTATTGAGGTTGCCACCTCAAGATCTACACACGACTCCTAAGGCTCCAACAACTCCTGCAAGGATCACAACACACCAACCTCATTCAATGGACTCAAAATACATATATATAGTTTTTTTAAATTATTTTGAGGATTTTAGAATCTTCAAAACCATTGGCATGGGTTCCTAGCCCTTTTTTGTCTCTACTGGGCTCAAATAGGCCTATTTCAATTAGCCCTTCCTTGGCAGTTTTAAGGACTTAGTTTGAAAAGTTCCCAAACAAGGCCACAAATAAATTATAGTTTTAGATACCCTTTTTAGGGTTACAAACAGTTTTTTTAATCTACAGTTGGGTTCTCTGTACACATATTAGAACCAAATTTGTCCTGATTTCAAGGGTTTTCATCTACCCGTATGACTTGGAAATTTGTGCTTCAAATCCTTCACCAGTCAAAACATCTGCTCAAATCAATTTTGAATTCTTGAAGGGAAATCAGAGGGATTTCAAACCATGTGATGTTTTGTCTTCCACTAATCCACATGTACTCAAAATTTGCACCTTCTGCTATCCTAACTCACCAACTCCCAATGGTGAGCCTAGGGCTTCATTATATCTTTTCCACAAAGGCCTGTAAAACAAAAAAACCTAATATAAACTTATGTACAAACCCTAACCTAGCATACCACTTTATTTCAATGGATGCTCAGGTTAGAGTCATTTTTCTCTTAAACCCTACTATGCAAGGGTTTTACACCTAGTTAACAAGAATGGATGATATCTCTGCAACTAAATTCAATGAACTCTCATTTCCCGCAATGAGTTCCTTTTGTCAAGTCTGTACTGGACCATACCAAAGCAACAAAAATGAAGAAAACTATGAAAACGGTGAACAAAATAAGATTCCTTGAAAAGACAAAACTTGTTCTTGCATTCCCGATTCTCCAACTTGTACAATGAAGTATATTTTGGTTTATATTCTAATGGTTTAGGTTTTTCAACCAAATTTTCAATGCCAAATATAAAAAATGCAACTTTTACAAAAACTTGTGAAATGTTGCTCAACAATTTTTACATCTTTTGACACCTGAGATGCAACTTTTCATTCTAGTGCATTTCAAGGCTCCTAAAGGCCCTCAAGCATCCTAGAAAACCTAAAAAACAATAAAATAGACCCCTATTATATGTTAACAATGATCTAGAGTACTACTCCTATGATCTACATTAGCATTTCAACTTCTTAGGCTGATAGCATCCTGAACACAAATGACACAATCAAAACTTGGACAACTCAACCATGGCTCTACTGAGTCCAAAATGGTTGGTCTAGTATTACATCATACAATAAAACACACAAAACTTAGAAGAAAACAAAATTGCATGATTGGAATGTTAGGTGCCTTGCAGCATACTCCCTTGGGACAAAGAACTCAAGTCCCTTGAGTTAAGAGGTCTGCAATCTCTACTCCATGCAGAAGTATATCTTAGTCTAACATCCACATGGTATTTGAATTAGGTAACCCTTCCCACTTGATAAGATAATGCTTGTAGACTCCATTCCTTTTCTTCTTTACTACCTTGGTGTCCAAGATACTTTCCAACTTGACTAGTTGGCTTGGTGGAAAATCCCGCACCCAATCTTCATTAACCTAGGGTAACATGTCCAACTATTTTTGTTGTGACTCTCCCTTGTATGGATAGAGATCAAAAACATTAAAAATAGGAGAAATACCCAAGGTGGGAGGAAGTTCAACTTCATGTGAATTTTGTCCATATTTGTGCCCCACCTTGAGAGGTCCAATCTTCTTCATCATTAGCTCGGTAGGCTACCCTTTTGGAAGTCTCTCCTTCCATAGGTATGCTAGTACTAAGTATCCAACTTTAAATTGCACATTCCTTCTTGTTTTATCAACATGCACCTTATACTACTCAGATTTTTGTTGTAAGGTTTTCCTTACCTTATAATGCACTTCTTTAATACCTTCTACAAAGTTATCACCTTGTGCACTCTTAGGTTTCATAGAACTGAGATCTCTGAGCTCTAATATGCCCCTAGGATGAAATCCATACACTATCTCAAAGGGACTTTTACCTATGCTATAGTTCACTAAGTCATTGTATGTATATTCTTCTTGACTGAGTACTAAATCCCAAGTCTTCCCATGTTGTTTTGTAAGAAATCTTAGCAAGTTACCCAATGATCTATTGACTACCTCTATCTAACCATCTAATTAAGGATGATAGGTAGATGAAAAGGATAACTTGGTACCTAAATTTTCTCCAAAGTGTCCTCCAAAAGTGGCTTAGGAACTTCAGATCTCTATCACTAACAATGCAGATCAGAAGACCATGAATTCTAACTATCTCCTTGAAGAAGAGGCCTGCAATGTAGGTGGCATCATTGGTTCTCTTGCAAGGTATAAAATATGCCATTTTTCTAAGCCTATCCACCACCACATACATAGTATCAAATCCCCTTGGAGTTCTTGGCAAGCCTAACACAAAATCCATGGTCAAACATTCACAAGGCCTCTGAGGTATGATTAAGGGCTAGTATAGACCTGCATTACCTAATGATCCTTTTTCTCTTTGGCAAATTGTGCATTTCTCTACAAACCTTCTCACTTTTGATTGCAACTAGGGCCAATAATAAAACCTACCAACCTGCTCCAAAGTCTTATCTATGCCAAAATGACCTCCGAAACCTCCTTGATGCTTTTCTTGGATAATATTTTGTCTCATAGAGCATTAGGGCATGCAAAGAATATGTCCATTGAACAAAAAACCCTCTTGTATCATATATTCTAAATAAGAGACATGGGAGGTGTTAGAGAAATTAGAACAAACACTATATATGTCTACAAAATCCTTACCAACCTTGTAGAGGTCTTTTAACTCTCTCAAACCCACACTTTGCAATTGTATCTACTACATAGTCAGGAATCTCCTACTTAATTCACTAGCTACCTTGTTTGCTATGCCCTTTTTGTGCTTAATAGTGAAGGTGTAGGTTTGTAGGTATTCAACCCACTTTAGGTGTCTTTGGTTGAACTTATCTTTCCCATTGAGGAAACTAAAGGCATGGTTGTCAGTGAGAACTACAAACTCTTTGGGAAGCAAGTAATGACACCACTTCTTTAATGCTTGTACCATTGCATACAACTCCAATTCATATGTGGAGTACCTTTCCCTAGCTTCATTTAAATTCTCTAAGAAGAAGGCTATAGGATGACCCTCTTGCTTAAAACTACCCCTATTGCCCTTTGGCTAGCATCACATTCTACTATAAATAATTGATTAAAATCATGCAATCTAAGGGTTGGTAGCTTTGTTATTTTAGCCTTAACAATTCAAATCCCTTATTGGCTTCCTCTGTCCACTTAAAATGACATTTAACCCCTCCTTTGATGGTGTAGAGTATTGGAGCACAAACATGACTAAAGTTTCTCACAAACTTACTATAAAAAGATGCCATTCCATGAAAAATCCTAACATCACTTATGCCCCTAGGTATAGGCCAATTAATTATTGTTTCTACCGTACTTGGATCCATCTTCAAACATCCTTGAGAAATAAAAAAACCAAGGTAATCTAGCTCTATTTTCAAAAAATCACATTTTTCAAGGTTGATCTTTAGTTGAGCCTCCTTCAACTTCTTCAAGACCATCTCTAGATGCTTAAGGTGTTCCTCCTTGGACTTGTTGAAGATAAAAATTTCATCAAGATACACATTAACAAATCTACCAATAAACTAAACTAAGACTTCATTAATGACCCTTTGGAAGGTACTAGGTGCATTGGTGAGACCAAATGGAATCACCAACCACTCATATAGGCCTGCATTGGTTCTAAAGGATATCTTCCATTCATCATGATGTCTGATTATTATTTGATGATAACTAGACTTCAAGTCCATCTTTGTGAAGTAGCTTGCTCCACCTAGATTGTCCAATAGGTCCTCAATCCTTGGCATGGGAAACTGGTACCTTATAGTGATCTTATTGATTGCTCTTGAGTTAGTGCACATCCTCCATTTTCCTCCTTCTTTTATGTAGTAATATAGTAGGAACAACACATAAACTCAATCTATTTTTAATGAACCCCTTGTCCAAGAGTTCTTGCACTTGTTTGGTGATCTCTTCATTTTTACTAGGTGTCATTTTATAAGTCTCTTTGTTAGGTAGATTGGCTCCTGGTATCAAGTCTATTTGATGATTCACATCTCTCATTGGAGGCAAGGAACTAGGAATATCATCTCCTATAACTTCTACATATTGTTTAAGTAAACCTTGGACTTCTTCAGGCACTTCACACATTGGATCTGCCTTAGCTTCATCTTTAGGCTTCAACACTATAGCATGGCCCTGATGACCTTCTTTCTTTAATACTTTGAGAAACTCTTTACCTCCCAGTTGCATCACACTTGATCCTATTTTATTTTCATATTTTGGATCAGGTAATGGTTTCGTCTAATATATCTTTCCATTCTTAGTGATGAGATAACTGTTCTTTTCTCCATCATGACTGGATCTCATATCATATTGCCATGGATGATGCAAAAGTAGATGACAAGCATCCATAGGCAATATGTCACATAATATTTTGTCTTTATACTCACTAATTTCAAATTCTACCCATGCTTGTTCATCAACTAAGACATGTTGACCCCCGTTGAGCCATGATACCTTGTAAGGAGTGAGATGAGGTAATCTTTTTAGTTTGAGTTTAACCACCATTTCAACTAAGACAATTTTCTCAGTGGAACCTAAATCTACAATCATCTTACAAATTTTCCCATGTGACTTACAAGTGCTCCTAAACAAACTTTTCCTCTGTGGTGGCTCTTGAGCTTGGGGTATCTTGAGCATTGTTCTTCTCATCATTAAGTTTTCTCCATCTATCATTAGCCCTGCCTTGGTGATTGGAGAGATCTCACTTTGAGTGTCCTCCTCTTGCACCAATTGAGTCCTTCTTTCACCCATGTCTGAGCTTGTTGAACTTGAGGCTTTCCCTGGACACCTACTCATGGTGTGTCCAACTTGATTGCAGTGATAGCATTTAGCGGTGATGACTGCATTTCCTCTTCCTGAGCTTCCAAACCTACCCCTAAAATTGCTCCTTCCTCTAAAGGATCCTCTAAACGTTCCTCTTTTTGAGTACCCACTACCTCTTAAATTCTTACCACCTCTATGTTTCTGATTTTGTTCACTTCTCCTCTTGATCTTCTCCTCTACCCTTAATGCCAACTAAAAATACTTATGAATAGTGTTTGGTGTGATGATGATGATTTCATCTTGTATGTTTTGTCTAAGGCCATTCATGTACCTAGCCAATTTATCCACTAAATTCTCATGCTTCCTATCCCTCAAAATGAGTTTGTGGAATTCCTCAGTGTATGCATTGACATCTAACTCCCTTTCTTTCAAATTGTGTAGTGTGTTGTGGATTTCAACTTCATAATCCCCTGTTAGGAATTGAGCCTTAAGCCTTATCTTCATACGGTCCCATGAAGTTATCTTCTTCTTACCTTCTTCTATCCTTTCTTCTTGCATCATATTCCACCAAACTAATGCTAATCCTCTCAATATTGATTTGGATATATTTAATCTTTTCTCCTTTGCTACCTCGTTATAGTCAAAATGATTATTTAGATCCTCCATCTAATCTAGCAACTCTTCTCCATTGATAATTCCTCCATAGGTGGTTAATCCATCCAAGTTATCTTTGGAGATGGATTTTACTACATCCAATAATAGATTTTGGTCTTGAGGCATTGCTTCTACTGCTTGTTCCTCTCCATCTTTCACTTCTTCCTTTGTCTCATCTCCCCATTATGTCTTAACCTTCTCCTTCTCCTTCTAAACATGTATGGTTCCTTTACTTCCTTCTGCATGCTTCAATCCTTCTATCATCTCTACCACCATCTATCAAATGGCTTCTGGAGTCATTTCCTTTGGAGGCATTAAACTTTCTTTTGATTCTTCATAATTTGATATACACCAAATCTTTCAAAGAATGACTCTAATACTAGTCTAATGCAGAGAGTCTTGGAGCTATTTCTATTCACCTTCTTGATTGACTTGTCTTACTCAACCGTTAAACTACTCAAGCCCATCTGGTGGAACTTAGTAGGGGGTTTTGTATTTATACCTCCAAGTTATAGCTAGTGGTCTTAGACAATCAACTCCTCCTATTGAGGTTGTCGTCGTAAGCTCTACACACCACTCCTAAGGCTCCAACAACTCCTCCAAGGATCACAACACAATAACCTCATTCAATGGATTCAAAATACATCTACATAGTGTCTTTGAAGTCTTTTTTAGAATTTTAGCATCTTCAAGCCCATCGCCATAGGTTCCTAGCCTTTCTTTGTCTCTATCAGGCTCAAATAGGCTTAATTCAATTAGCCCTTCCTTGGTAGTTTTAAGGACAGTTTTAAAACTTCCCAAACAAGGCCACAAATAAATTATAGTTTTGGATACCCTTTTTTGGGTTACAAAAAATGTTTGAAATCTTCACCTAGGTTCTCCATACACATATGGGAACCAAATTTGTCTTAATTTCAAGGGTTTTGGTCTACCCAGGTGACTTGGAAAGTTGTGCTTCAACTCCTTCACCAGTCAAAACATATACTCAAATCAATTTTTTATTCTTGAAGGTAACTCAAAGGGCTTTCCATCCATATGATGGTTTTTCTTCCACGAATCCATATGTGCTCAAAATTTGCACATATTTTGTTGTCCTAACTTAGCAACTCCCAACGGTGAGCCTAGGGCTTCATTGTATCTCCTCCACAAAGGCCTAAAAAATAAAAAAACCTATTCTAAACTTATTTAAATACCCTAACCTATCATTCAACTTTATTTCAATAGGTTCCATCAATGGATTCTCAGGTTAGAGCCATTTTTCTCTTAAACCCTACTATGAGAAGGTTTTACACCTAGTTACAAATAATGGATGATATCTCTACAACTAAAGACAATATTTCCTACTAATCAAACTTATTGGAAAGTAAATTCAATTAAATCTCATGCCCTACAATGAGATGCTTTTGTCAAGTCCGTACTGGACCATACCAAAGCAACAAAAATGAAGAAAACTATCAAAATGGTGAACAAAACAAGATTTCTTGAAAACACAAAACTTGTTCTTGCATTCAAGATTCTCTAACCTATACAATGACCTATATTTTGGCTTATATTCTGATGGTTTATTTATTTCAAACAAATTTTCAATGAAAAACATAAAAAATGCAACTTTTACAAAAAGTTGCAAAATGTTGCTCAACAACTTTTACATCTTTTGACATTTGAGATGCAACTTTTCATTCTAGTGCATTTCAATGCTCCTAAAGGCCATCAAGCATCCTAGAATACCTAAACATAATGAAATAGACCCCTATTACATGATAACAATGATCTAGAGTACTACTCCTATGATTTACATTAGCATTTCAACTTCTTAGGTTGATAGCATCCTGAACACAAATAACACAATCAAAACTTGGACAGCTCAACCATGGCTCTACTGAGTCCCAAATGGTTGGTCCATTATTACATGATAGAAGACAACACAAAAAAATTATAAGAAAGAAAAATTTCATGCTTAGAGTGTTAGGTATCCTGCACGACTACCCTTGTAATTCAATTAGGGCCTTGTTGTATTTATTCATCATGTAAACAACTACATCCTCAATCTTTCTTTGTTCATCTTCATTAAAAATTTCATATAGTTTCTTCACACCATTCAATAAACCATACTCTTTAATGTTTATTATTAAATTTTCAAGAGGTGTGAGCTTGATTACTAGTTTCTTTGAAGATTTTAGATTTAAAGTACCAACACCCTTAGACCTTTTCCCACTGGCCCTTAGGGATTTCTTTTCTCCTCTAGACTTAGTCTCTTCTTCATCAACATCTATTGGTTTATGTGCTTGTTTCTTTTTCCTTTTACCTGTCTTAACCGAAGAACTAGGTGGTTCGATAATGTTACCTTTTCTCTAGAACTGAATCTTTGATGGTTTCTCCTTCTTTTTTTCTATTGGTTTCTCCTTTTTAACAACTGCTGATTTTTCTCTCTTTGATCTTGTCTTTTGTTTCCCTCCTTGCTTCAAGTTCGTGACTCATCTGGATGTTTAGGTAATTTAGCTCTCTCCTCAATTTCATCTTCTCATCATTTATTTTCTCCACCTCATCAACCAATAAACCTATTTTTTCTTCATCAGAAGAATTGCTCTCAGAAAACTCCAACAATTGTTTAGTTAGCTCTCTTCTCTTAGCAAGTGAAGCTTTATACTTTCCTCTCAATATTTCTAGGTCTTCCTTAATTTCTACAAGTTTATTAGACATCTCTCTATAACTCATATCCCCCATGTCTTCCTTAGGGATCCTTCCCAAGTGCATAATCCTCAAGTTTGGCTTTGATACCAATTGTTAAACTTATAAGGCACTGAGAGGGGGTGGTGAATCAGTGCAAGCAAAAACAATATGAATTTGATCACTAACTTAAACAACTTAAAACTTAAGAAGCCTAAGAGGAATGTCACCACATAAGATAATTCCCAATAAAACAAATTCCACATAACACAAGACATTTATACATGTAAGCCCAAAAGGGAAAAACCATAGTGGGAGTTAATACCCACAAGACTCACTATCTGCATAATAGAACTCTTGACCAGTTAAGGTCTTACAAATATGCACTATTAGGATTAAACTCGGTTAGGAGTAACACAATTAATGCATTTAATATGATGAGCCCTATTAGGAGCTTTGACCTATTGGGATCAACCTCACAAGAGGATTGAAGAATTTGATATAGAGCTACCTTGTTAGGGGATTTATAAATTAAGGCCTATTAGGACCTACCTAATTAGGGGATTTTACTATTAGCAACTTTTAGGAAAATAATAGTCAAATGATCTTCATGTAACACCTTAGTATCTAATAAGATCCACTTCAGATCCTCAAAAGTTCAACAACACATCAATACATAGCTTCACTAATCACCGCATAATCAAATCCACATCCTTTGCTAATGATCTCACACTCTTACTTATGCACACCAACTTGATACCTCGTCACAGTTTTTATAAACATCTCTTAGTCAACTAAAACCTTGGAACAATTTCCTAGGTTTAATGAATCTATACAAACTACCACTGCACATCAAACTTATGTCAGCCACCAACATAATAAACCAAAAATAAGACAAAACATGTGTTGGTTTACTGATTGAAGTGACTTTATCACTACCAGTTAAGTGTTCATCAGAATGCCTACTCTGTACATCAAATCTTGCTTGTCTATTTGAATCTTCCAATGGGGTCATGAACATAGCTCCAAATACCTATCTCCATTATTACTTTAAAATTACATCATCCAACTCTTCATCAATCACCTACATTGGTTTCTTGAATGGAACTTTGTCTTTGTTTACGAGTTGAAGTCTTAATTACTGGTTCTCTATTAAACTATCTTCTATACTAGTTATACCTTACTAGTTGGCTTGCAAGAATTTGATGACTACAAAAACATTGTTGCCATCAATGACAACACAAGACTTAGTCATAAAACATGAATCTCAATCTCTTCTTCATATTCACCAATCAATCCTTTATGGGTTACATATCACCAATAGTCTTTACCGGCTCAGTCAAATGCCAACACTTGCAACAACAGATAAAGGATTTACTAAAGCAAATGACAGACATGAATACACCAAAGAAATAATATATAATGAATGAAACATATCCTTACCCATTTGATAGAAGAATTCCAATGCCTCCATTCCCTCCACATTTTATGACACTAAAGTTTGATAAGTACAAAGAAAAAGGGGATCCTAAGGTGCAAATATGATAGTTTTTCACAACCTACATTGAGGTTACAGGAGGAGAAACATACTTGATAGGAATGTTTCCACAAAGCTTAGGCAAACAACCTATGGAATGGTTCTCCCAACTTCCACCTAGAATTAATTCATGGGGTGATCTAGCAGAGGATTTTATACAACATTTCGAATACAACATTGAAATATGTAAGGAAATACAAGAGCAAGGAAAGAAAAATAAAATCCAAGAAAGTTTATTGATGAAGTAAATGTTACCAAGAGAAAAGCAAAAAATATTGGAGCATCACCCAAATGTGAAGAAGGAGGCACAAGAACTTTTGAAAGGGGAAAAGCAAAGAAAAACCCCTTGTGATATTATGAATGAGGCAATGCCTAAAATGAGAGAGAGAGAGAGAGCAAGAAGCTCTTTACAATATTGTCATTAAGAAGAAATGAGAGAGGAGACATCTCTTAAATAGAGATGAGGAGAGGAGTTACAAAGTAACACCCAAATCTATGAATGCCACCATTCATAAAATGTGTGTGCCATGTGTCCACATCCTCTTATGGAGGAAATCTAATATTCCTTAATAAAGGAAAATAAAAGAAATGACTTGTCCTCACACATGTACTAGAGGACAAATTACATGTAGGAATTCCAAAGGAATATCCTAAACTAAATACAAATAAACCTAAGCTAAGTAAAGATTAAATATTCTAACACCCCCCCTTAAGCTTTACTTGGGGAGCTTACATCAAACCCTTCAATGGGTTGTAATCCAAGATTTTTACAATGAAATTGGAACTTTTCTTTACAAAGTGGCTTGGTCAAAATATCTGCAACTTGGTCTTCCCCCTTGCAATAGAGGAGTGAAACTTGCTTGTCTTTAATTTGTTCTCTAATAAAGTGGTGTTGGAGAGCAATGTGTTTTGTCCTTGCATGGAAAACTAGATTTTTAGCCAAGGCAATGGCACTTTGGTTGTCACAATACAATTGAGTTGGTTCGTGTTGAGGTAGACCCAAATATTCAAGTAGTCTTCTAAGCCACAAGACTTCTTTGGAAGCATTAGTGCATCCTTTGTACTCAGCTTCAGTGGATCCAAGAGAGGTAGATTGTTGCTTTTTACTATTCCAAGAAATTGCTCCTGAACCAAGAAAAAAACAATAACCACAAGTAGATTTCCCATCATTGGGATCTCCACCTAGATCGGAATCAGTAAAACCTTTTAAAGTAAAATCAGAATTTGTATCATAAAACAAACCTACATTAATAGTCCCTTTAATATATCGTAAAATTCTTTTAGCAACTTTAAAGTGTGTTTGTTGAGGTTTAGACATGAATCTTGAAACCAAACCAACACTATAAGCAATATCTGGCCTAGTAAGAGTTAAATAATTTAAAGTTCCAACTAATTGTCTATACAAAGTAGGATCAACAAGAGGAGTTTGCATATCAAGCATTAACTTAGTGCCTAATTCAATAGGAATTGAAACATGATGAGCATCATTCATTTTAAACTTATCTATGAGATCTTGACCATATTTACTTTGAGATAAGAAAATTCCTTTAGAGGTTTGCCAAATTTGCATTCCTAAGAAATAATGTAAAAGACCTAAATCAATCATTTGAAATTTTTCATTAAGTTGAAACTTAATATCAGAAATCAAAGTATTGGAACTTGAAGTAAGAATCAAATCATCTACATACCAGATAATAATTATAATATCATCTTCACTATGTTTAATATACAAGTTAGGATCATTTTTACTTCTAATAAAGCCTTGCGAAAGAAAGAATGTATTAATCTTTGAATACCACTCCCTAGGAGATTGCTTTAATCCATAAATTGATTTCTTTAATTTACAATACCTTCTTTAATAAAACCAGGAGGTTGAGACATATAAATTTCCTCATGTAAATCACCATTAAGAAAAGAACTTTTAACATCCATTTGGTGAATAGGCCAATTCATTCTAGAAGCTAAAGCAAGCACAAGTTTAATTGTAGGCATTTTAGCAACAGGAGCAAAAGTTTCAGTATAATCTAAGCCTTCAATTTGAGAAAAACCTCTAGCAACTAATCTAGCTTTAAATTTACTAACTTGATTATTAGCATTCAATTTGGTTTTATAAAGCCACTTGCAAGAAACAAGATTTTTACCATGAGGCAAGGGAACTAAATCCCAAGTTTGGTTAGAAATTAGAGTATCATATTCTTTAACTTCATTTCTTTTTGCCAATGTGGTTGATTTTTAGCTTGATCAAATGTTTTAGGATCATTAGAATTCATAATAGTAGTCATTAAAGCATAATTACAATAATTAACTCTCCTAGCTTGAAATTTATCCATTCTAGCTAAGTATTCATCACTATCTTGAATTAAAGATTTAAACCATTTAGGTCTTCTTTTAGAAGTAATGGATTCATCACTAGAAGAAGAGTCA
Source organism: Cryptomeria japonica (assembly GCF_030272615.1). Lineage (NCBI taxonomy): Eukaryota > Viridiplantae > Streptophyta > Pinopsida > Cupressales > Cupressaceae > Cryptomeria > Cryptomeria japonica. The sequence continues at coordinate 627,505,423 of NC_081413.1, forward strand.
TGAGGAGTAGAGTTATTATTATCATCATCACTATCACTAGAAGGAATAGAAAGAGATGCATTAGGAGTAGGGTTAAGAGAAGGAGGTTGGTCCTCCACAAGCACAACTTTGGTTTGACCAAGTTCGTCATCCTCCACTTTAGAACAATCATGAATGCCTTTTTTTGCAATACAAACATCTCTTGCAACTTTTACCTTGTTAGTAATAGGATTGTAAACTCTATAACCTTTAGTATTTTCATCATAACCAACAAAAATAAAAGGAGAAGATTTAGCATCTAATTTTTTTTGTTTCTCCTTAGGTTTGTGAACATAAGCTATGGAACCAAAAATTCTTAAATTCTGCAAATTGGGCTTTCTACTAGACCAAGCTTCTTCAGGAGTTTTATCCTTTAAGGCTTTGGTAGGTGTTCTATTAATTAAATAAGTTGCACAAGCCATAGCTTCAGCCCAAAACTTGTAATCCATATTTTTAGCATGCAATAAACATCTAGCCATTTCAACAATTGTCCTATGCTTCCGTTCTGCCACACCATTTTGTTGTGGTGTATAAGGAATGGTAAGCTCATGTTTAATTCCAAAAGATTTCAAATAAGCATTAAATGCATTATTGACATATTCTCTTCCATTGTCAGTATGAAGAATCTTAATTTTAGAACCAGATTGCCTTTCTACAAACATATGAAATTCAGTAAACACATCAAGCACTTGATCCTTACTATGAAGGAAATATATCCATGTTCTCCTTGAAAAATCATCAACAAAGGTAAGTGCATACCTTGAACCTTGGATGGAGGGATTCTCCATGGGACCCAAGAGATCACTATGAACTAGATGCAATTTAGTGTATGCCCTCCAAGATTGACCATGAGGAAAGGGTTCCCTATGCATCTTACCACTCATGCAACCATTGCAAACAATTTGAGAAGGAACAATACTAGGCAATCCATCAACCATATTTGCTTTTTGCATCAATGAAATATAATCAGAATTGAGATGGCCAAGTCTTTCATGCCATATAGTAAAATCAACAGTAGTAAGCAAAGAATACTTTGGAGGAGCAAATTCATAGAACTTGAATAAGTTATCACTATCCATTTTAGCAGTAGCAATAACATGATTAGTGTTTGGATCAATGATATAACATATGCCCCTATAAAAGTTAATCTTATAATCTTGACAAAGTTTAGGAACTGAAATCAAATTTGATTTTAATTCAGGAACATAAAGAACATCATGTAATTTCCCATTAGGAACATTCACATCACCAATAGCTTCAACTTTACAACTATGATTATTAGCTAATTGAACAGGAATATAAGAAGTATCGGGATGCAAAGATTCAAAACATTCTTTATGAGAAGTAACATGTTGAGATGCACCAGAATCAATAATCCACTCAAGTGGTTGAGAAACATTATAAGTACATGTAAATGCATGACGAGATGAATTACCATTATTATTACCTTTCTTATAATGAGGTTTATGTTGATTATTTTGATTATTTTGATTCATGGGCTTTTTACCATTTTGTTTCTTAAAACAATTATTAGTAATATGTCCATCTTTCCCACAATATGTGCAATGGGGTCTTGTTTGAGAATTATTCCTTTGATTATTGTACGTATTATTATGATTATTATTATGAGAATTGTTATGATAGGATTTAGAATGAGATTGATAATTAGAAGATTTGTGATTATTATTATGATTATTATTATGATTATGATTATGTTTATTATTATTGGATCTAGAATTATTATTATGATTTTGATTTTTAGACATAAAAGCATGTTCACTACTTTTAAGAGTACCAAATTGAATTAATTTAGCTTCCTCTTGACGCAATAAATTACGAAAAATATCATATGTTAATTGAGTAGCTAAGCTAGGAATAGCAAGTTGAGCATGAATATTCATAATAAATTGTTGAAATTGACGAGGAAGACATTTTTTAAGAATAAGATGAATTAAACGTAAATCAGCTAGAGTAACTCCTAAACCAGTTAATTGACTATTAATAGAATCAAACTTTAATAAGAATTCATCCATAGTTTTAAAATCCGTATACCTTAGATCTTCAAGTTGATCTTGAAGTTGAATTTTTCGGGATTCATTTGAGCTATCATAAGTTGTTTTTAAAATTTCCCAAGCTTCATGCGCTTTTGTACAATTTCCAATTAAAACATAGAAATCAGGAACCATTGAAATACCAATTAAACCAAGTGCTTCCTCATTTTGAGCCTTCCATCTATCTAGGTCGGCTTGAGGAGCAGTTGTAGCGGGTTCAAAGGTTTTATTAGTCGCAACATCCAAAAGGTGTTTGAAACGAAAAATAAACGAGATATGTGTTTTCCAAGAATGATAATTGGAACTATTTAATTTAATTTCCGGAATTAACGTAGACATGATAGAAAAAATAAAAACTTATCCCTTTTGATTAAAAGAGGAAAAAAATAACCTCCTTAATTAAAAAATTGAACCAAATTTTAATTTTTTTTTTTTAATTAATCAAGAAATGTTATTTTCAAAGATTCAATAACAAATTTAAATTTTAAATTCTAAAATAAAAACTTTATATTGTAAAAAAAATTATTTGAAAAATACTTTTAAAACTTTACTTTTTAAAAGCATTGAAACAACTATTTAACTTTATAAACTTTAATATATTAAAAAAAATTTGATACGTGAATGTTAGATATATTAAAAGTTTATATATGAAAAATTTTTAATACGAGTGTTAAAATTAACTGAAACTTATACTTATTTTATTTGAAGATTCTGAAGTTACCAAACATATGGCACAGAGTACAGAGATGTGAAAGGAAGACAAACAGATTGGTAGAGGTGTGCAGAGAGAACAAAGACGTTACTTTGCAGAGAATATGGAACAAAGAGAACAGAGACGTTTAAACAAATGATTTCTTGCAGGGAATTTACAGTGCCCTGAAAAATCAGAACGCTTGTTATACCATATATTACCTCTTGTATTGATTGAAGCAGAGACTCCTAAATTCGCTGCAGAGAATCTCACATAGATTACAACTTACAAATCCAATAGACAATGCCCTGAGAAATCCTACCCCAACTAACTTACAGTGCAGAGACCACAGGGAGACATTTAAACAAATGATCAGAGTTTGTTTGGAATTATGGCAAACTGATCAGAGTTTACTTCCTTGTTGCAACATAGTATTCATGAAATATGTTGAACTTATATACTTAAGCAAGGCTCAATGCAAGGAGTGAATGGAAAAACGAGCAAGAAGCATAGAGTATCGATGGTGAAAATGTTGTGAGGGGAGTGAATGGAAAAGCGAGCAAGAAGCAAGAAGCACAGAGTATGATACCAGCAACCTCAATTCTTAATGTAACTAAATGCCACGGTGCTACAACGGGTATCAGTTGATAACCGTTTTGAATCACCATAGTGGTGGAGTGCTCACCTGAGAGATGGGGTCTAGGGGACTAGGAGAGAGCCCCCGGGTATCTTTTCAACCGCACTCCTCTTCCGTCGGGACAGAAGCATCGCTTTTAAGAGACTAATGAGGTGGTGGCGCAGTTGGCTAGTGCAAAGGTCTCAAGCTGATATTGAGGAATCCTAAGGTTGAGAGTGTGAGCCTCTCTCACTAAGAAACCCTATGACAGTAAGAGCAGATTTGGTATGATATATTCAGAGAATCGAAACCCAGACCACCTATTGTGTCATTTGCTCCTTTGAGAATAAACTTGAGCAATCTTAGGATGATTTTGGCAGATGGAGAGCAAATGTTAATCTCTTGCTTAATCGACAACATACAATCTTAGGATGATTTAGGGATCTGGACAAAATATTCACTATCAGGTTAAACTATTTTTTACATGCGTTAGATGTATTAAACCATTGTTAAACTTGAGCAAACAAAATATGCCAAAAGCAAGGCTGATATGTAAAGAGAACAAAATGCAAGGAGAGAAAGATACAAATTAGATTTGTATTAAAAATATAAACAAAAGAGGCAAAATATAATGGAGATATAAGAATACACAAATATCAAAGCTAAAGATTATGGTTATTCTGATAAGAACAACTATTAAAAAACTTAAATCTTTCCTCTCAAAGAAACAAATTATGAGAACTTAGCAAAACAATAATATCATAGAATTTATTGAGATTTCTTTTCTTTTTAAAGAAACCTATAAACAAAACAAAGATACAACTTAATGATGTTAAAGTTTTGGTGGAAAGCCTTCCAAAACCAAAACTCAAACTAGAAGAAATAGAGAATGCAATGAAATAATAAATCAGATTTGGCGGGAAGCCGACCAAATAGATTAAGGAGGATGAGTTTGGCGGTAAACCTTCCAAACTATTCACACTAAAAAAAAACCAGAAACTTTGGCGGCAAGCCTTCCAAAGACACAAATTTAAACCAGAAAGAAGAAACTTTGGCGGCAAGCCTTCCAAAGCCCCCTTTTTTTTTTTTTTTAATAAAAAATAACTAGAATAGAAGATTAAACCTACAAGCAAACTTGTTAACAAGTTTGAAAAAAAAATTAAAATCTGCAACCAAAACCTACACAATAGAAAATATTACAAAAAGAACTTCTTCTCCTCTCAAGAATGCCTCCAACAAGGTGAACTCCACAGAATGGTAACCTTCATCAATGTCAACTTAAAACAAGGATTAGAAACCTGCTCTGATACCATGTAAGGAAATACAAGAGCAAGGAAAGAAAAATAAAATCCAAGAAAGTTTATTGATGAAGTAAATGTTACCAAGAGAAAAGCAAAAAACCTTGGAGCATCACCCAAATGTGAAGAAGGAGGCACAAGAACTTTTGAAAGGGGAAAAGCAAAGAAAAACCCCTTGTGATATTATGAATGAGGCAATGCCTAAAATGAGAGAGAGAGAGAGCAAGAAGCTCTTTACAATATTGTCATTAAGAAGAAATGAGAGAGGAGACATCTCTTAAATAGAGATGAGGAGAGAAGTTACAAAGTAACTCCCAAATCTATGAATTCCACCATTCATAAAATGTGTGTGCCATGTATCCACATCCTCTTATGCAGGAAATCTAATATTCCTTAATAAAGGAAAATAAAAGAAATGACTTGTCCTCACACATGTACTAGAGGACAAATTACATGTAGGAATTCCAAAGGAATATCCTAAACTAAATACAAATAAACCTAAGCTAAGTAAAGATTAAATATTCTAACAAAATAGATGTGTCAGTAGCCACCTTATGTAATACTAAGTAGAAACACGGGGAATGTTTTCTTCATTTTTTAGTGATGGATAGGTCTTGCTAGTTAATGCTTTTGTGATATACCACAAAAAAAAATGGTAGAAATTTTCACTCAAAATTTCAACAAGGATATTGGGTATGAGCTAAGAAAAGAATGTTTATCTACCTTCAAAGAGGTCATTGATAAAGGAATGGAAACAGAAAAAATCCTTGTTGAACAAGGTGTCATCAAGATATTCAAAGAGAACAAAGAAGAATCAAATGGGAAAGACAAACCCTACTTTTGGAACAAAAATAAGAACACACTCAATGATGGGGTAGTAGATGTAAATATTGTGAAACGTAAGATAACATTCCCTGATGCAAGTTCTTCTAACTCTAACCATCAAGTGAACAATCATAGGCAATAAAAACCTCGAAGGAAATACACCCTATTGGGAGAGCCAATTTAAACTGCATTAAAGAAATTAGTGGCAAACAAGCTCATAATACTACCATATAATCCACCATATGAGCCAAAGGTAAAACCATATTGGTGGAATGATGATGAATATTTTGAGTATCATAAGAGTAAAGGGCATTTAACTAGCAATTGTAACATATTGAAGAATATCATACAAGACCTCATTGACAAAGGTGGCATAGAATTTGATGGTCACACCTCCAATAAAGAGCATGCAATGTTCAAGGAATCATTTCCTAAACATGATAAGGGAAAAGACAAAATTACAAATAATCAAGCCAATTATACCAAGACTCCGTATGACTATGATTATACTATTAATTACATTTCAATGGATAATCAGGTTTCTACTATCATTATAAAGGAAAAAACTTCTAAAGGTCCTACTGAAAGGAGTAAAGTTGTTTCAAAATGCATTGGACCATCTTCCTCATCTTCTATAGACAAAACCTCTAAATGTAATGTCACAACCCTTCGAGGTAAAGTCACCTTGCAAGGCATTCCGTCCAAGCCCATAACCTCTTCGTCTATGAAGAATGAGTATGAATTTATAGATCATCTTGGAAAGACACCTTCCCTCTTTTGCATCCTTGATCTTTTATGCATATCTCCCACACATAAAGTCATCCTTGATAAAAATTTGAGAGAAACCTTCGTACCCACTAATCTGAACATGGGCTAGTTTCAAGAAATGGCAGGATACCTTTCTATTCCACACAATGTTACATTTATAGAAGTTGATGATGCATCCATAACCCAATCTCATAATGCACTTCTACATATTGAAGCCTTTATATATAAACAATGTGTCAAACGATTCTTAATAGATGGGGGAGCAAGTCTAAATATTTATACATTGAACACTATTAAGCAATTGGGATATTCTAAAAAGGTTATAAATTGTACATATACAATCACCATAAAAGCATACGATGACGAATATCACTCATCCAAGGGCACAATCACCTTACCTCTTAGATTTGGGCCAGTTACAAAGGACGTGATATGTCAAGTCCTTGGTTTAGAGTTCACATGCAATATACTCTTGGGATGCCCATGGATTCATGAAATGAGAGTTGTTCCCTCAACATATGATCACTCTATCAAGTTCCCACATAATGGAGTTGAAGGGACTATTAATGGTGATCCGAATCCATTCATATATTGCAACAAATGATGGTCAAAAATAGAAATGATAATACCAATCAATAGAGTGGAAACTCCATCATCTGAATATGTTGATCCTAAATCATTGAAACCTTAAACATCAAAAAAAGGTGAGATTAAAGGGAAATACCAAGATAAAGGCATGGGCGAGTACACTCTAAATGAAACTATGTATCTAAGACAAGTAATGGATTGTTGAAAAGAGTATGGAGGAACACATTCTTCTAAAAAGATATCTATCATTACACTCAAATGGGATCCTACTATATTCCAATAGTGGGGTGAGAAGGAAGAAGAGGACTTATACAAAATGAATTATAAAAAATCTAAAGAAGATACACAAGATCACATCAGGATACCATTTTAAAAATATGGCAAAGGATTTAAAATCCTATGAAATTTGCATATGATGGTAAAATCCCTCTTGGCCTAAGAAAAGAAGGTATCACTCAACCTTTTTAGCTAGAATTAAAATTCAAGAATCAATGCTCAAAAGGGCTTGGTTTCATACCATTTAGGTTAAGCACTCACAAATCAAAAAAAGCATGGCAAATTAGGGACTCCAATGATCAACAAGAAAAATGCTATTCCACTAACTTCAATGAATGGGAATGGGGTTCAAACAAATAATCTAGTGATTATGAGCTCATTGAAACATTCAGAGAACTAGGTGAACCCACAAAGGAAGAGGAATTCTATAGAAAATTCAAGGTCGGTCAAACTACTTCAAAATCTACAAATGAAAAGGAGGATAATAGAGGAAAAACTCTTGAGGATCCCAAACAATCTTTGTTTCTAGGTTCTAGGTCAAAATCATGAAGAGTGAGGATTCCCATTCTTGAATGTGCTTCTAGTGATACCAATTTTGATTTGTTTACAATCGAGATAGATGAGGAGAGTAATAGTGATGACCTCAATAATTACCTCAATATACATGAAGATAATTGTGTCTTTACCCTTACTCCTACTAACTTTGAAAACATTGATGGCCTTCCCCTCATTCACCCACAACTCATCGATTGGGACCACAAAGGGCCCTTACAACTAGACACATTTCAAAATGATGAGGCTTTCATAGACTACTTGGGAATAAAAAATAATCTTCCACTTGGGGACCATAAAGAGGGATACACTATAGAACTCAATAGTGTGGCCTATTTTCATGAGGGTGTTGGGACTTCTAGTCACAAAAATATTAAAAAAAAAAACAAATTATAGGTCTTATGGTGAAAACCACATTGTGGCACTATCTAACTCTAAAAAGGTAAAAAGAAAGGACGTATTTGAGAGTGAAAACCTCTCTAAAGCACCCAAATATGGAAGGCTCGACATCCTCCCAACATCGTAGGAGGAGAAATCATCCATTTTGGTAGAGGAGACTATCAAAAAAAACATTGGTACATAAGAGATTCCATATAACATATTCTTGACACAATCCCTCATAAAAAGAGAAAGATCGAAGTTCATAAGTTTCTTCATGGAACGATGAATCAATTTTACATGGTCATATGCAGATATGCCCAGACTGGGCTTTGATCTAGTAATGCACCATTTAACAGTTACACCAGGATAAAAACCAGTAAAATATAAATTAAGAAAAATGCATCCACAAGTGGAATTATTAGTATAGGTAGAACATGAGAAACTATTGGATATTGGATTCATAAGACCAATTGATTACTTTGAGTGGATCTCTAACCTTGTACTAGTTAGAAAACCATATCGCATCATATATATAGATTTTAGAGACATTAATAAAGCTTATCCTAAATATGAATTTCCATTGCCAAATATCAACTCGATAGTGGATCTTATAGTTGGTCATGCAATGTTATCTTTCATGGATGAATTTTCTAGCTATAACCAAATAAAAATGGCACCTGAGGACCAACACAAAACAACACTTACTTGTCCCTAGGGAACTTTCTTTTGGAATGTCATTCCATTCGCACTAAATAATGTGGGTGCCACATCTCAAAGAGCTATAAATACCATATTTCATGATCTTATGCATGCATATATGTAAGATTATATTGGTGACCTCTTGGGTAAATCATTAGAAAGAGAAACACATTTGGACATTCTTTCAGTAGTTTTTGATCGGTTAAAGAAATACAAAGTAAAATTAAATCCTAAGAAGTGTTTCTTTGGAGTAACCTCTGAGAAGCTCCTTGGGTAACTTGTTTCAAGAAGAGGAATTGAAGCCGATCCAGCTAAAGTTAGAGATATATTAGAAATGCCACCACCAAAGAACATCAGTCAACTTCGGTCTCTATAAGGAAGACTTCGGTCTATACGAAGATTCATAGCTCAACTCACAGATAAATGTCATCCTTTTCAACATCTCCTACACAAAAACATCAAATTCCCAAAAATCCCCCTCCTAGCATCACTTGTCATGGCCTGCGTGATTCAAACTTGTGACCAAGCTCTGATACCACTTGTTACAAGCTAGGGTTGCCTTTACACCGAAAGATTGACCTGTCAATGTCTAATACAACCACTAGACTTATAGAATCCACAGGAGGCTGTTAAACCATGTCACGAATCCGTGTGAGGGACACCGGACCAGTGCCAACAGATGATACTCCTATAGTTTCAGTGTTTCTAGATGAATCCATTCTGACAGTGACACATACAAATCCTTAGCAATTATACTTTGATGGTTCATAAACACAACAAGATGCAGAAGTTGGCATCCTCTTTATCACACCTCAAGAGGATTACATTCTGAAATCATATCGATTGTTATTTCCTTGCATTAATAACATAACAGAATATGAGGCATTAAAAATAGGATTACGAATTGTGGTTCAGTGGAAGATCCAGGAACTTCATCTTTTTGGGGACTCTCAGCTTGTAATTTGTTAACCAAATGATAACTACCAAACAAAAGATGAAAAATTATTGCCTTACAAGAAAATGGTAGATGATTTTAGACAATACTTCAGAAAGATAATTTTTTAGCAGATACCAAGAGAAAACAATCGAGCTGCAGATGCAATGGCTACTATTACTTCATTAATTTATCTACCACATAATGAAACCTTCTATCTGATATGAGATCAATCCTGCCAAGATGATGTGTGTCATTGGTCCTAATTCCCCTTGGTACGGTGCCATTTCTACATACCTTCATAATAGTACCCTTCCTCCTGACCTATCCAACAAACAACGTTGTACTTCAATCCGCCAATCTTCCTGCTATGTCATTTTAGCTGATACCCTTTACCATCGAGGTCTAGATGAAACTCTTCTTAGATGTTTAGAAAGGGACAAAGATCAAATTGCATTAGAGGAGGTTCATGAAGGTATATGTAGTGCCCATTCTAGTGGTCTTACCTTAGACAAGAAACTCATCAGGATTGGATACTACTAGCTTAGTATGGAAAAAGATTCATATCATTTTGTCATGAAATGTAAGCAATGTTAGATTCATGGAGACCTTATTCATGCCCCAGCTCAAGAACTTCAACTGATCATGACTTCTTGGCCTTTTTGTCAATGGGGACTCGATCTCATAGGAAAGATTCACCCTCCTTCTTCCAATAGCCATAAATTCATTACTACCGATACAAAATATTTCACAAAATGGATTGAGTCATTCCTCTCACCCAAGTTACTAGAAAAAAAATTGCTATATTCATCCTTACCTACATCATTTGTTGCTATGGTGTTGCTCTCTCTATCATCATAGATAATGGACATCCTTTCAAGAACCAAAATCTTCATGAACTTTGTGATCACTTCCATATTAACCATCACCTCTCTACTCCATACTATCCGCAAGGTAATGGTCAGGTTGAGGCATCTAAAAAAACCATTCTTAGAATTCTCAAAAAGATAGTCGATGACACTGGCCGAAATTGGCACATTCAGCTCAATCCTGCACTTTGGGCTTATCACACATGTTTGTACACCTATAGGAGCTACACCTTATTCACTCATCTATGGTGTTGAAGATATCTTTCCTATTGAGGTTGAGCTACCATCTTTACAAGTTTATTTGTGTGACATAATCAGTGATGAAGACTATAATGTCTCTCGCTTAAAGGAACTAGAACTATTGGACGAATGACAACAAACTGATTTTAATCATCTTAAGGCTTATCAACAAAGAATGAGTTGAAGCTCCAATCATAAGGTAAACTTTCACACATTTTAGGTGGGAGACTTACTTCTTAGAGAGAATCCAAGATATCAATAGGACCAAGAAAAGAAGGGAAAATTTGAGCCCAATTGGCTTTGTCCTTACATCATCACAATAGTCTATGGATCAAGTGCATACTAGCTCTCAACACTAGATGGGTAACCTCTAGAAGATACGATCAATAGCATACAACTTTGTAGGTTTTACATATAGCCCTTCAGAATATCCTAATTCAAAAATACAAAAAAATTGAAAAATTATCAAAAGTACAAAAAAATCATAAAAATAAAAAAAAATTATTGCTTGATGAAAACCTGGCAAACATGTGCCTTGTGAAACAAGAAAAAATTGAAAAACTAAAAAAGACTAAAGAGAAATAATTATGTGCAAGAGTGAAAACCACTTTGGTGGTGCCCTAGGCAAGTACCATGGTGAAAATGGGGTTACTAGTGCCATGTGTAGAGATATTGCTCCTCCCTCCTTCAAGATTCAAATCTTATCCCTTCACTTTGCACACACTCATAGCCTATCCATCTATAATAAAATTACCCATTCTCATCATGGCTTATTATTTATCTACCTAATATTGGTTAGCCATTCATAATAAACCTCTCTTTTCACCTCTTTCTTTCCATAATAAACCAAGTCCAATCTATAACTAGGGCAATATCCTAAATCTAGTGATGGAAGTGGTACCTTGAGCATCACATGTTTTCAGGAGCATCATCTTTTCATTTCTCCTTTCCATGCACAATCCACAATAAAAGATCACTTGCATCACCAATCTATAATAAAGTTTCATTCTTCTTCACAATAAAGTATCAATTTCATGGATTTAGCTAGTTTCAGATAAGACACAAGCAATAGTTGGCTTTCAACAAATCAAATCTTTCAGCAGACTTTGGCAACAACATGGTTCTCAGCACGATCTATCCTTTATCAGGATGACAGCATTGTGACCAAATCAAACATGTTAACATATGTGGAAAGAAACACAAATAACTTGAAGATTTCATTGTGTGTTGGTGGACCAAGTCTTGGTTTTATTTTGATTTCATCTTTTTGGTGACATGTCTTTTATCTTTTTCGGGATGTCTCTGACTAGATATTATATCTCTAGGATGTCTTTTAACTAGAAATGCAAGGATGGGATATGTTTACCTATTGTTTTGTTTTCTATGGATTGTCTCTTAGTAATGCTATGACTTGTCCAAGGATATGAGGATTCTATGAGTCTAGTATGAACTGGGGAATTCCTTGTTTGCAACTATCTAATCTCCATGAAAATGGGTACAATCACTTTCTGGGTCAAACCTATACCTCGATTATCATAACCTATTTTTCATAATAAAGCTTAGTGATGATAAAGCACAAGAATATCTTTCACTTCCATATCTTCTACCTTCCATCCCCCTTTCATGATTCAACTCCATCATACTTATTGAGTCCATGTAGCCTGCTATCACATGACTAAGTATAATGCCATGTCAAAATATCTACATTTCATGTAGTTTTCACCTGCATTACCACGTATTAGCATTATATACATACATATAGATATCACAATTACATCACATCTTGAATATATTATTGGTTGGCATCTACATTCTCATATATAACATAAAATGCAAAAATAATAACACACCATGCATCTCATCTTCATATCATATCATATCACTTACATCATTAAAAACATAAAAGAACAAAAATATATTGCATTTCATAATGTAAATATTTGCATCCATAGCATAAGAATCATATCACATCATCATACAACATATGGAACGTCACATAGGAATAGATGCATATAGCTATCATAATGAATGAGTCATCTCATATATATTAAAAAATAATAAGTGTTATAATATGATGATGTCAATATCTCATAATTCTACAAAATAACCCAAAGGTGTCTACATCATAATACAAGAACTTATACAACATGCATCCAAGAGGGATATGATGAAGACCCTCACTCGGAGATAGCTGGCCTCAAAGGATTCTGAGCTCTCAAAGGTCCTGCTCCAAGATCACCCCTTCTATCTCTCCCTCTTGGTGGTGTAGGTGGACCCATAACCCAGCCTCTAGATTCTTCTCATCTATCCCCTCCCACTATAGTCATCCAGGATGCTCTTCTGGAGCTCCTATCCCACAACTCTCAAGGAATGACTACATAGTATAAGTCTCTCTAGTAGGATATCTCCTCCCCTACCCATAGGATACCAATATATGATTAGTTGGCCCTTGCATCCTCTACTACTATCCTTCTTACCCTTAGTTCCTCTTTAGCGTTAGTGTATCACCGGATGGCCTAATCCCTCTCCCTTTGCATCTTTGCTAGTTGTCACCTCAATTGAGTCACATCTCTCTTGAGATCCTCGATCTTTTTACCCTATCTTGCTACAATCTCTCACAATGATAGAAGCTCACCCTCCTCCTCATCCCCACCCTGAGCACCCTCATGTCTAACTTGTCCCTATACCTGTCCAACCTATCCCTATTCACCAGCCTATAGAACCTATCCTCCTCTACCCCTCGATGGTCTCGGTAGTCTCCCTTCCTGTGGCTCTTGTCCCTCCTCATCCCTCCCTCTAGCATCTCTCTCCCTAGCATCCCTCTATCCACCTCTTTCTCTCACCAGCCTCCTTGCTACTCCTCTCCTCTACCTCCTCTATCTCCCTCCACCCCTGTCATCATCATCCTCATCATCATCATCATCCTCCGCTGCCATAGGATCATCTGGATCTATTAACCTAGGTATTGGATGTGCTACAAAATATGTTTCATACTCTATGTCTATCCCTTCATCAAGAACATCCCTTAATAGATCCCAAGGCATTGGAACCGTCTGCTCAAACTATGTAACTGCAGCATCATAAGACCAAATTAGCCCCCAGTGAGTCTACTCTCACACTATCTGTGCAAACTCTCCTAAACCACATGGAATTCTTTGTTGTCATCGAAACTATATGCATACCCTGTCAATCAGATGCCTATCCAAGATATAAGGCATCTGCTGGATCAAGTACCTACTCTTGAATACATAGGGAAGCTCTATGGCATCCTCCTCCCAATCCTTGCAATCATGATAGGGTCTCCATATGACACTATCTATATCCTCTATCATTTGTATCTAATAGTCCACCTTCTCAATTCAAGGCTAGGAAGTGATCATACTGTACTAGAGCCATCACTGTGATGTGCTCATAGGACCACACCTATAGTAGAGTCATGTTGCATCCTAACCCACAGTCACCAAGATACACAAACTAATAAAGCTTATGATACAAAGGTGAAATTACACACTAGCCCCATGTATATCTTGTATACTATGTCACCAATGTCTCTAGAGTCCATCCCCATCAAATATCCATACCACATGTCACCCTGTCTGGACATAGGTACACACTAGTCACCCTTCCAACTACTATTGGTAGTCTGCATCCAATAGCTAATATGATGTCCTAGCTAGCTTGACCTAATCTCATCTCTAGCTCAGGGTCTTCAAAGACTCATCTTAGTGCATCCCTATCTCCCTCTCTATCATATGGCACCAACTCGCCATGGATAGGTATCGTACAAATCCTGTACATGTCCTCTAATGTGAATAACATCTCACGAGTTGGAAAATGAAATGAACATGTCTCTGAGTGCCATCTCTTTGCTAGAGTAGTCAGTAGTCCCCTGTTTGTCTGAATATCAAGCAGATACAAGATGTGTCTCACCACTAATCACCCCTCTGACTATTGTTGGTAGTCTATGTCCAATAGCTAACATGACATCCTAGCTGACATGACCTAATCTCATCTCTAGCTCGGGGTCTCCAAAGACTCATGTCAGTGCATCCCTATCTCCCTCTCCATCATATGGTACCAAATCACCATGGATACATATCCTCAGAATCCTAAACACATCCTCTAATGTGAATAACATCTCGCTAGTTGGCAAATGAAATGAACATGTCTCCAAATGCCATCTCTTTGCTAGAGCAGTCTTTAGTCCCTTATTCACCTGAATGTTAGACAAATACATGCTATGTCTCAAACCCATGGCTTCAATAGCTTCTTTCTCCTGAAAGGTCAACTATGTTTTCAACCTCTTTGTCACAAGTAATCTCTCATGTGACTCTATCTAGGTCAAGTACTCCTACATCCAATCAAACCAATTATGTCACTCTTGGTGGTACTCATGTTTATGACATAGTGCTATTCTCATGCTAGTGCTTATGTCTATCAAATTTCACTACATCCTAGTGTATATGTTCATCACATTGCACTTGAACTTATTCAAAGGCTCTCCTTGAGTGTATCCTCTCAGCAACTTATCCAATTGGCAATGTATGTTCATCACAAAATTATCAATTCTAGCCTCTCTCTCAGTTTTGTCTTTCCTAGGGCACCTGCCTGAGTGAGTCCTCTCAGTAGATTATCTAATCGATAGTGTATGTTCATCATAGTACTTCCAACATGTGCACCCTAAGACAAAAATGTTTTTTTACAATGCAGATGTGTTTTTTCTTAACATAAATGCACTTTCTTTCCCTAGATGCATTTGACCAACATAGATGTGCCACTGTGCTACATAAATGCATCTTTGTGACATAGATGTGCCATTATGACACATATGCATCATTACTCAACATAAACATGACCATAATAACAAACGCGACCAAACATGACCTAGACACAACAATCCATCCTAGATGTGTCGAACACCAACCTAGATGTGTTTTTGCTGCAAACTACCAATTTTGCATTTTTGTTCATCTACCCTAATATGCATTAATGACATAAATAAATACAAAAATGTACAAAGTGGCTTTGACATACTTACCATCTCACCCATGTCATTCGGTCTGATATTTTTGGACTTGATCGAACCTATGAACTCTGTCCATCATCACTGACTACTGTAAGATCTCTCTCTACACTCTTCTCTCTAAAGTGTGTGGATGAAAATGAGTATTTTTTCCTTGTGGCCCTATCTTATATGCTACCTAGTCCTAGTCTTTTCTGTTAGTTTTTTTTCCCCGGGTCTATCTTTTTTCCTATGTGACCTTCTCACCCTATCTTGTTACTCCTTTCTAGCCTTTATTTCTTATCAAGAGATTGCATGCGATCTTTTCAAACATTTTCATCCAATCTCTCGAGGGGTGTATCATTCACGTCAATGGGGTAACTTTGTATCAGTTTATATTATCTTCTTTGAGTTAACATAATAAACTGCATTGTCTCAAAGAGGGGCAAAATGTAGACACCCAAACTTTTCCTATCTAATTAAATAAATATTTTATTAAATCAAGCCTTCTTGCAACCAAGCTATCAACCATATTTTCATTCTTTATTGAACTCTTGTGCACACATAAAATCTGAGAGAAAATATATCCAACAAGATCAATGGAGATAGGAAGAGATGGAGATTGAAACCCTACTAGACATGTGAATGGTATATTTGATTTTTTTTATTGATTTGCATGGTCTTAGGTATCTTCATAAGTGTATGGTGGATTGCCTTTATTGTGAGGCTAGGTTTTTGTGGTTGATCCTTGTTGTTCTTTCAATAATTGTTATTCCCATTATCTACTTTTCACCATATATAATATGTATTCAAAAATTGATATCATTACACTGTACTTTGAGTATATATAACTATTTTAACTGAAACAAAATAATCTGACCTAAACAGTTCAAATCATTAATGAATAGGTATAATTCTAGCTTTTATTGTAAATGTTCTGTTGATTTGTTTTCTTCTTTTAAAATGAGATCATTTTTGGTGAGCATTGGTAACATATAAAACTATTCTCCTAACAGTTCAAAAAGATGACAAACTAAAACTCAACAAATCTTATTGATGACAAACACTTTAAATATTATAAAAAGGAAAAGGAATGAAAATAGAACTATAGACATCCCAATATTTTTTTAAATAAAATATATGTATTTAGAAAATTGACCACTACAATATACATTAAAATAACATATAAGGAAACAAGTGTGTCTGCAGTTATTAATTGAAAAGACCAAATTAAGAATGACATTAAAAATCAACAAATAACTGTAAAAAAATATGAACTGCTTCCACTATGTTGTCCTACTGTGTGCAATGTTCAAAATATTTTCTAGTTCAAACAGACAATTTAAGTCAAACACATCCTCTTTATATTTATATTCAATAAATGGTTTCCAAAACTACAAAACTTCATCAAATGCTTCTATTACCATGTTTAATAACCGTCATCTTCATATTACAAGTGAAAGATTTTCACATAAACGGTTGAGTCACATTCTCTGAGTTTTCAGCATTTATAATGTTAAAATGCATTTGATTTTATTCGCATTCACTTTCACCATTTTTTAAGCATTCTAATGTTTAATGCATTTAATTTTATTCATTTATTTTCCATTGGGTATGGAGGTTTTAATTTTTTAGGGAATTGAATTTTAAAGGCCAGGATTCAAAGATGTCACCTAAATTTGAGGAGATGATTTTGTGTACATTGATGGCTGACATCCATAATGTGACTATAGCATTTCCATTGGGTATGGAGGTTTTAATTTTTTAGGGAATTGAATTTTAAAGGTTGGGATTCAAAGATGTCACCTAAATTTGAGGAGATGATTTTGTGTACACAGATGGCTGACATCCATAATGTGACTATAGGAAGCCTCTTGGCTTAATAAAAATTATTTTCTAAGAATTTTTCGTTGTATATGGTCGACATAAAAATCAAATAACTAAAAGACAAAACTGGTAGAAATTGATATTCTAATACTCTCCCTTAATTTCTACCACAAATAACATCAATAATTACAATACCCAAATTTCTCTCAAGTATTCAAATTGTTACTTTGCTAAGGCCTTTGTAAATATGTGGACAATTTGTTCTTTAGATCTACAATGTTGTAGACTAATTTCTCGCATCCAAATACTAAATCTAATATGAGAGATAGTGCAAAAATTTCTTAGAAACTCTTAAAATATTTTAGATTAGATAAACACATATAAAATTAGATTCAAACAAATAAAACCACAACACCGAATGCATGTGGAAAACCCTTTGGGCGAAAAAACCACACTTTGATAGCCAAACTCAATCATATTATAAGAAACACCAATAGTTATAATACAACACTGATTCACAATTAAATACAATAGCAAAGAATCCTAGAGAATATCTAGCACATCAAAGCTTCTTAGAAGATATCCAAACTATCATGCAAAATACATAAAGAAGGCAAATATTTATAGAGCTTAACATAAGCGAAAAGTTCCCATGATTTCCAAAACCAACTCCAATCTCAAAGAGGTATAACTTGCTAAACCCATGATATATTGCAAATAGCAACTTCCAATGCAACAATACATAACTAATCCATAACAATTAGCTTTCTATATGCAAAACCTACTTCACACCATTTGTCGAATGTGAATTCTACCATAGATATCAATTTCCAAATAATAACTCTTCCATCGACCTAGTAGCCATCATAGTAAATAAATGGAATTGGTATAGTTCCAATATAGCATCATATGACACTAGTCCCTTAATTTTAGGACTCCAAGGTTGAGACAAATTAATCTCAATATTCTCCCACTCATTGAAGACCTATCAAGAGTAAATTTCTATCATCTTCTCAAGGCCCCAAGTCCCATATAATCAACACACTATCTAAACTTCTCAATGCTCATTGGCTTTGCTATTGCATTTACAACATTCACCAAAGTATCAACTTTATCCATTTTCACCTTTATGTCTTCCACCATATCATGAAAAAAATGAAATTGTACATCAATATGTTTTTGTTTTACATGGAGAGTCAAATTCTTTGCTAGACAAATAACACTTTGGCTCTCACAATAGAATAATCTAGTCTGCATCAAAACCAACATCCAAGCACAATCTCTTAAGCCAAATGGCTTCCTTACAAGAATGAGTAGCTTCCATGTACTCTACTTCTATAGTGGATAAATAAACTATGGCTTGTCACTTACTCATCTAACTGTTAGCACCACCAAATATCATGAAAACATATCTACTACTTGACCTTTTGTTGTCAATGTCATTTGTTGAATTTGAATCCACATATCCACAAATGCAAACTGAATTTTGAGGTCTAGAAGGATAACCTTGAAAATACATGGAATACTCATATGTACCCATCAAATACATGAACACTCTCTTAGTTGCATCCCAATGCATTCTACCAAGATTAGCCATATACCAACCAAGTACTCCCACAACTTGGGCAATGTTTAGTCTCGTAAAAACCATAGCCTACATCAAGCTACCAACAACACTCACATAAGGTACTCTAGACATGTCCTCCATATTAGTAGGAGACTTTGGACAATCCTCCACCCAAAAACAAATTTCTTTATAAGATTGGAATGACTAATTCCTTGCAATTTGACATGTTGAATCTCTCCAACATAGAGTTAACATACTTACTCTGGCTCATCCAAAGATTTTAGGTACCTCTATCTCTAATGATCTCAATCCCAAGAATATCTTACTGCATCTAGATATTTCATCTCAAACTATGCTGCTAACTAAGAATTCAAATCTAAAATCATTCATTTACCATACCCAATAAACAACATATCATCCACATAAAGGACTATGATAGGAATGTGGCCATTTTTAAATTTATAATACACATAATGTTCAAATTTAGATCATAGAAATCCCAAAGACAATGCATAGGTGTCAACATTTTGATACCACATTCTAGGAGACTATTTTAAACCATACATAAATTTCTTCAACTCACAAGCGAGGTTTTATTTACCTTTCTCAATGAAATGTTTTGGTTATAACATGTAAATTTACTCTTTTAGATCAACATGAAGGAACGTTGTCTTCACATCCATCTATGTAACCTCCAAGTCATAAGATGTTGCAAGTAATGATAGGAATGAAATGGATGTCAAATTAGCTACATGAGAGAATATTTCTCCATAGTCAATTCCCTCTACCTAAGAATAACCATTCACAACCAACCATGCCTTGTACTTCTCAACACAACAATCTAGACCTAACTTCTTTTCGAACACTCATTTACATCCAACATGTTTTTATCCTTTGGGAAAAGGTACCAAATCCAATGTACCATTATTCTTCAAAGCAATCATCTCCTCATTCATGGTTTTCCTATAAGAATTTGTATCACACATACCCATAGCCTCTCTAGTAGTCCTAGGCTCATCAATATTAGCAATTAAAGGAAAATATGCAACTAGAATCCAATCAAGAATATCAAATCCTTTTTGGTGAATAACAATATCTATTAGGTCATTTCCTATCATGGGTGGACCTCCTCAATTGCTGAGGTTGAATCTCTTACTCTTCTTCAAAACTTTCATAGCTACTTGAGCTCTCCTCATTATCAAGTCCAACCAAAGTACATAGTTCATTTCTTGTCAAATTAGATGGTACCTGAAATACCTCTATTTTCTATCCAACCAAAGTACACAGCTACAAATCAATAGTGGAAGGCTTTAACTTACAATAGATCAAACTTATTTTATAGAGAAATTTTATAAGCTTTAACATCGTTTAGTGCCCCTCCCTGATTCATCTTGTCTTTGTGCACATCAAATGAATGTATTGATCTAGTTTAGTATTCTTTATGATGTTTTGATGGTATCATGCTATGTACTAACGGTCATGATTATATTGGATACGATGATGGATCTATATTTGATCATTATTCATGATAGATCATATTGCTTATGATATTTTGACGACATTAGGATTATGCTAAACCTACTCTATCATTATGATGAATAAGTTGATATTATGATGTTTGTGATTGTCTTTTAGTGTCTTTATGATTAGAGACACTGTCATAGCACTCAATGTGAGCATGATATGACATTGTAATTCTCAATCACTTGCCTGATCATTTTTTGATT
The DNA here is from genome assembly GCF_030272615.1 of Cryptomeria japonica. NCBI lineage: Eukaryota > Viridiplantae > Streptophyta > Pinopsida > Cupressales > Cupressaceae > Cryptomeria > Cryptomeria japonica. The sequence goes on from NC_081413.1 coordinate 627,526,352, forward strand.
TATATGTTGTATATATGTTGTATTGTGTTTAGTGGTGGATGCAGGATTGTAGGTACCAGACATTGACTCCACCTAGTCTCACAGATTTGAGCGTGCCTTTATCCCAATGGCAAGTTTTTGGAGATGGCATGTGTTTTCCTCTCATACTCTAGACTTAAGTTGATACCCTGGGTAATTAGTGTCTTGGATTGAGTCATTGGTCTGCATCATGTGGTATGTTGTTCAACCTTATGTCAGGTTGCCTTGTGAGTTTGCAATTATTTTTAATTAATAATTAATCGGTTTATATAGTATATAAATATTAAATTAAATCAATAGATGACATTAATATTTAATATTAATGTGCAATTATTATTATTATTGGAGAATTATTATTCATTAATGTTTATTGTATGGATTTATATTTTATTGGATATTTAGAATTTTGGAAATTAATTAATCAATTACTACATATAGCCTGTTGGTGAAAATTATTAAATAATGGTTATTACCAATACAATATATTTATACATATTTATTTACTGGGGCTTTATAATTAATTAATAATTAATTGGTGGAATTGTATTAGTTGAGTATTTATGCTTATTTGAGATTTTGATTTCTTGAATTATTATTTATTTATTGTTTAATTACTGGATGGGTATTTATGTTTGTCTGTAGATTTATTTACCTATCTTCTTTATTTATTTATTTATTGTTGGATTATTTATTGTTTTGATTATTTATTTATTTAATTCCATTGTCATTTTATTTATTTGTTATTATTCATGTACCTACCTCTTATTATCATTGACCCTCTTGAGAGTTGTGATTGTGAGGATAATATTATTTAATTGTTTGTTTATTTATTTATATTATTTGCGGTTTTATATTTAATTGGAACATTTATTTACATTGCCTTTGATTTATTTTATCGAGCTTTAATTTATTATTATTGTTTATTATATTATTATTATTACATTCTCTTGTTACTAATTGAGTAATTAAATATCATGTTTATACCTACCCTATTATTTTATTGGTTGAGATTTGAGGGTAAGTAAATAATATTATTTAATATTCTTACTTTGATTTTTGGAAGTGGGGTTGGTATAGAATATATTTTTATTGGTGGATATTCTTATGTAGTTTTGAATGAGATTCTATTTATTGGCTTTTTGAGCATTTGGATGTGTGTGCTTCTGGATATCTTTCTGTGACTTTTGGATTTTAGATTTGATTGAAGTGAGAATTGTCTAGGTTGGGTTGGATTTTGGAAAGCTTGTTGGTTTGGATTTTTTCTCTTCTACAATTGCATTACCATCACTCTACTTCCATGTTGGAGATTTTTTTTCATTCTTACATTTTTTTTTCAAAAGGGATGCTTTCTTTGTGACTGCTAAGACATTGTTTGGGGAGATTTGAAAATGAATGATTATTCTATTCTCAGTAATTGTGAGTAATATTTTAGGATAATGATTTATATATGACTTTATGAATCTATGTGTTGTATTGCCGGAAAAAGGGCATTTTTGTATGTTGATATGTTGATGCATTATGGTAATGGTTGGTTTTGTGAGGTTTATTTGTTGTTGCATACCTTGTCTCATGTCCATTTGGTTTGATTAGATCTGGAGTGGCTATGTTTGTAATCTTTTATGTGCATGTTATTGCTGATATATGTTATAATTCTTGGATGTGTTGTACTGTTGGCCTTAACAAGGATTGTTTTTGGTTTCTTATTGGCTTTTGGTGATTTTTGGGTTGTATTTATGCCATTGTAAGGTGTGTGCCCGAATCTGGGAAAATTTGAGTATCTTTGTATCCCATTTTTTTTGAGTCAGTCCCATGTTATAATAGCACTAAAACAAATAACAATATGGCTACTCTAGGCTATAATAGAAACAAGGTAGTGTCACCAGATTTCTGGGTTGATTTTTGAGTCCCTCAGTCAATTTCTCTACTTGGTCTTCATTCCAAAGGCTTGTTGTATTATGTTTGATGGTTTTGGGGCATTGTACCATTCATTTGTGATGTGTGTGAATACATTTGGGCTTTGAAAAGTGGTTTTGTGCTTTTTTGTTGAGGTTTTTATATGTTCCTCCAGCAAGTGGAGTGATTCCTTGTTGTTGAGGATGGTTAATTGTAGCTCTAGTGAGGGGTTATGTTGTGCCTCATTTTGGAGGATAATTCTTTATTATTGTATTCATGTATTGCCCCTATTTATGTGTATTTGACATTATTGAGGCTCTCTTTATTATTGCATTTTGGTATTATGAGCTTATGGCTTGACCCTTGTTAAGTGGCTCTTGGTTGTATGTATGGCTATCTTTGTGATTCGGTTTTATTATTTTTGTAATGAATTTTGGGTGGTTTCCATGTTGAGCTTCATGTTGTTATTGTGTTGTATTTTGTTGTGTTTTATCCTATGGTTATGTTCCATAGTTGGGAGAGTGGGATCTTGTATGTGTGGACCAGGGTCTTGAGCATTAGGCCTCTAGGAGGGGGTCTAGACTTGTTGGAACCACATGAAGAATTTTCTTATAATTACAAGTGATAATCTTAATAATTGATTAGTAGGTTTGGGTATCTAGGAATTCACTAAACATGATATCAATTAGTTTTTTGACCCCACCACATATCCCTAGAAGCGTGTGCACTCTGGACGAGCTTGGGAAGACCATTCGAGTGGTAAACCAATCTTCCTTGAATGGCTCCAAGGTTGAGATGGTTACACATGTCTATTGGGGTGAGGTTTGGTCCCTTCTTTTGTGAGGATAGCATATGATGACATTCTTTCCCTACAAGTGTCCATTATCCATATGTCTTCATTTGTTGATTATGCCTCTAGAAGTCTGGTTGCTTTGATTTAGCCATGTGATATGATTTGGTTATTGTATTCTTATGTTGGAGTCTTGTAATGTCATGTTGTATCCTATGGTCGTTAGGTGTCAGCTTAGGTCTTGAGTGTGGGTTGGAACCTTATGTCATCTCCTAGCATGGGGGGTGGTTCCTATTTAGTTCAACATGGTTAGGTGGCTTGATGCCTTCTTCCATTGGGATATTCTTCTTCTTGGATGTTAGTGTGTGAGGATTGGATTCTTGGATCCTTCATTATATGGATATTCTTTGGAGCTGATTTCTACATACATGAAATAGAAAACATTGTATCATGATGATTTATATTTTTAGAAGGCATTATGTGCCCCTAATTTATGTATCTTCATGTATTTGTTGATGTAGTTGAAAAGGGAATATGATGTAGTAGTTTTGGAGAACATTGTACATTCATTGATGTATTAGGTATTCATTATGTAATGCTATATTATGAATTCTATATGGAAAGGTACAGTTAGTATTTATACATTTGTATTGCACTGAAATTGTAACATGAAATTGTATGTAGAATATGTTGGCATTTGATGAACCGGTATGAAGATTGGAAGAACTTGTTATTGGCGATCAAGTTGGAGACCGGTATGAAGAGAAGTAGTGAACCAGTGTTGGGGTATTACTAAGTTTGACTACATGTTGGTAGTCTCAGCTCTAAGGTTTCTAGTTTGGCAATCTGTCTTCTGCAATGCAACCAATGATATTTTTTGATGAGTTAGTTAAGAAATGAGGATGAGGTCGAGATGACACATCAGTTTTGTGCACATAAAGGATTTCCTTGAGGATCTTGCATGTGAAGATCAACTGCATTTATCATCTACCTTGAGAATGAAAATTCTTCTTAGCAGTATGACAAGAAAGCGTGATGGGTTACAGATTTCTATGTGTGGTGAAGAATGGATGATCCAGAATTACTTGTGATCTATTTAAGATTATTTCATTCTATGCTAAGTGTTCTGTGCAGTCAGGATTGGATTGCTTGTAATTTTAAATAAGATGCTTAGGGTTTGGGGTTTATGCTACCAACCTAATTGTTGTCTATAAGGTCGATGATGTTTGTTATTGTAAGTTGTTGGGAAAAAATGTGTATGTATCTGAGTGATGAGATACTTGTGAGACCAGTGAGTGAAAATTGTAGTGTGATTGCAGAGTAGAGGAACTTAAAAGGATTTGACTTGGCATATAGTGTTGTTATCAGATTGGAGTTTTACCTATTGTCTTCTAACCATTTCAACAGAAGGAAAATCCCTTTGTCAGGTAGCTTTAATAGGATTACTATAAATCCTCTAACCAGGTGACTCAAGTTCATTGAGTTCTTCAATCCTCTAGCAAGGTAGCCTTTAATAGGGTATATAGCCATCCCTTAATAGAGTGATCTTTAACAAGATCAGTTCGTAGCAAAACATTATTGTAAAATTCTTTAACCGGACTAGGCTCCTAACAAAGAGAGCTTCAAAAGAGTTCGAAACAAGCTTGTGGGTATTCATCCCCACTGTGGGTTTTCCCATTTGGGTTTCCATGTGAAAAATTTGTGTGTCATGAGTTGTGCATTTTCATGTGATGATTAAGTACTCTTTGTTTAGGTAATTATGCATGCAGAGCTAATCATTATGGTATTATTGATTAAAAACATGCATATGTTTATTGGTGAAGTAGTTATCAAGTATTGAATATATTTGAAGTGCTTTGTTTACTGGTTTAGATGTATGAAGTGTTATTGTGTTTAACCGGTATTAGCATGGTTAAGTTTAGTAATGAAGACAATCGATTATTATTATAAGTTGTGGAGAAGTTTTTATATGTAGTGATTCAGCCCCCCTCTTAGTACCAGTTAGGGTATTTGTTGTTCATCATTATTCATCAATTGGTATCAGAGCTACTCCAGGTCCTTGGTGATATAAGCTTAACCAGTTGAGGTAAAAGATCATGCCATAATGATGAAGAGGGAAGGTCCTAAATTCAATAGAGATGACTTTAAAATATTGTAAGGAAAAAATGAAGATCTATATCAAGAGTTTGGGTGCTCAACACTAAAGCTATGTTGAGAATACCTATGTAATTCCCATTGGTACTTTAACCAATGATCAGAAAAGAGAGATTCAAGAAAATGGGCAAGTCGTGGAAGCCCTTATTAGCAGTTTGTCTGATATTGAGTTCATTGATGTACAAGATAAGGACACTCCTAAAGATGTATGGGACACATTGGAAACTATCTACAGTGGTGATGAGCATGTCAAGCAAGCTAAGGAAGAGAGCCTTAGAGGAAAATTTGAAGACATGAGGATGGTTGAAGGTGAAACCATTCAACAATATGGCATAAGGATCAAGACTATTTTGGAAATATCAAGAGCACTGGTGGAACAATTGAAGAGGACACCATTGTCAGTAACATTTTGAGATTATTCTTACCTATCTATGGAATTAGAGTTGAATCTATTCAGGAGCTAAGGTCTATTGACAAAACCAAGGTATCCTTAGACTCTATCATTGCTAAATAGACTCCATATGAGTTGAATATCTATGATGCCAGTATTCAGAAGACTAAGTCAACCTTTAGAGCATCTTTTGCACCAATCAAAAAAGGAAAAGAAGTAAGTACCGGTTATGAATCTATGCAAAGTAGAGGTATGGATGATGAAGAGATTTTGATGGAGTTTGAAGCTCTTCTTGTGAAGAGACTTCCGAAAGGCACTAGAAAATATAGAGGTAAGCTTCCTTTAAACTATTTTTCCTACAATAATGACAATAAGGATAAACTAGAGAGGTTTAGAAAGTACAAAGGAGGAAATAGAAGAAATTGTCTTGTTGCAGTGGATAAAGGTGTTACTGATGAAGAGTATGAGGATGAAGAGAATGAGGATATAGTGTTTGTAACTGTAAAGGAAAAATTTTCTGACAAGAAAACACTTGTCTCTTGCATTGACAACTCAAATGAGTGGATTATTGATAGTGGTTGTTCTCACCACATGACTGGTGATTGGAGAAAGTTTTGTCTCTAGAAGAATATGATGGAGGTGTTGTAAGATTTGGCAATGATGCACCTTTCTTGGTAAAAGGAAAAGGATCCATCTCACTGAATGGAACGAGCAGTGCAGATGATGTCTATTGGGTAGAAGGTCTTAAGCATAATCTTTTGAGTGTTGCTCAGCTGAATGACAAATGACTTGTTCTGGAGTTCAAAAGTGGAGTCTGCAATATAATTGGAAACAGTGGTGAACTTATTGCCACCGATAAGTAGACCAGAGGTAATTTATTTTAGTTGAATGCCAAGATAAGTTAGTGTCTGATGGCAAAGTTTGATGACAGTTGGATATGGCATAGGAGACTTTGTCATATGAACTTTGATAATATTGTAAAGGCTAGTAAGATCAAAGAATTAAGAGGATTGCCTTTGTTGAACAAACTAAAGAATACGTTATGCAGAGAATGTCAACTTTGGAAGATGTCTTCCTCAACTTTCAAAGGTAAGTCTTTTTCAGCAAAAAAATTAATTGATCTTTTATGCACACTGATTTTTGTGGTCCTATGAAAACTATGAGTATTCAAGGAGATAGGTATTTCATGATTCTTACTGATGACTGCTCAAGAATGATTTGGGTCACATTCTTGAAAGAAAAGTCTAAGACATTTGGAAAATTCAAAGCCTTTAGAGCATTAATAGAGAAGGAAAGTAGTCATAAGATAAAATGCCTAAGAACTAATCAAGGAGGTGAATTCACTTCTAATGAATTCAACAAGTACTATGAAGATAACAGTATCAAGAGGTAGTTGTCTACTCTAAGAACACCACAACAGAATGGCATAGCAGAAAGGAATAATAGGACTATAGTTGAAGCGGCCAAAACAATGCTAATCCAAGGAAAGGTTGCTCACACTTTCTTGAGAGAAGTGACAAGCACTATAGTCTATACTATTAACCGGGTACTCATCAAGAAAGGTAAAAAAAAACCCTTATGAGTATTGGACTGGGAAGACTCCCACTATGAGTTATTTTAAAATATTTGGTAGTAAGTGTTACATCAAGATAGGTGAGCATCTTAGCATGTTTGATGCTAAATGTGATGAAGGAATATTTTTTGGGATATTCCACTAAAAGTAAAGATCTCAAGTGCTACAATAATAGAACATACAAAACTATTGAGAGTATCAATGTCAGGGTTGATGAATCCCTTGAGGAACTTGAGGAAACCTACAACAAGGAAGTGGAAGATGAATTGGGTATAGCCTTCTAGGATTTGGTTAAGAAAGAAACAAGTAAAGCTCTCAATGTTCCTATATTGGTAGAAGCTGCAGTAGGTGAAGAAGAAGATGAAAGTGAAGAAGAACTAGCTAGAACTATTCCTAGATATATAAAACTACATCATGATCTGAAGCAGATCATGGGAGATAAAGATGCAAGGATACTCACAAGAAGAAAGGTGAAAGAAAACTCTTGCATGATTTCTGAATTGGAACCCAATGCTTCTAGAGAAGCATTTACAGATGAAGACTGGATTAAGGCAATGGAAGAGGAGCTAGACCAAATAGAAAATAATGCAACATGGTCCTTGGTACTCAGACCAGAACACAAAAATGTCATAGGTACCAAATTGGTCTTCAGGAATAAGTTAAATGAAGAAGGTACAGTTGGAGGAACAAGGCAAGACTTGTATGCAAGGGATATGCTCAAGAAGAGGGAGAAGACTATGGAGAAACGTTTTCTCCTATGGCTAGACTGGAAGGTGTCTGAATGCTACTTGCACTTGTAGCATTCAAGGGATTTAAGGTATACCAGATGGATGTAAAGTCTACGTTCTTGAATGGAATCCTAGAAAAGGAAGTGTATATTGAGCAACCGGATGGGTTTGCCTTATCCAAAGATAGTAACATGGTGTGTAGATTACACAAGGCCCTATATGGATTAAAACAAGCACCGAGGGCATGGTATGAATGTTCACACTCACATCTTGTGAAAATAGGATTTCAAAGAACAAGTGAGGATAGCAACATTTACCTAAAATCTAAAGGTGATTAGATTCTGATCTATGAAGTATTTGTAGATGACATAGTCTTTGGAGGAGATGCTGAAATGAGTCATGCATGTGTAGATTAAATGAAGAAAGAGTTTGAGATGTCTCTGAATAGAGAGATAAAGTTCTTCATTGGTTTATAGATTCAATAGATAAAAGAGGGTATCTTTATTACCCAGTCCAAGTATGTCAAAGAGGTATTGAAGACCTTTAGCATGGAGGAGAGAAAACCAGTTGTTACACCGATGGTGATTGGCTGTAAAATGACTAAGGAAGATGATTTAGCGTTGGTGAATGAGGAGTATCGGTCAATGATCAGTAAGCTGCACTATGTAGTGTACAACATACCAAATATTTCTCATGCAGTAGGCATAGTTGCTCATTTTCTAAAAAATCTGAGAGAATCCCACTTGGTAGTGGTAAAGAGGATTCTTAGATACCTGAAAGGGACTGTTGACTATGTATTGTGGTATCCATATAATGGTGATTTTAATCCCAAATTATTTACCAATGCAGATTGGGGAGGTAATGTGGATGATTAGAAAAGCACAACCCATGGAGCGTTCTTTCTTGGTGGAAGACTAGTCTCCTAGACAAGCAAAAAGTAGAGCTGTATTTCTCAGTCTACAGGTGAAGTAGAATATGTGGCAGCATTTATGATCTGCACTCAGGCAATCTTGATGAAACATGTATTACATGGTTTCAAAGTACCTATATCTAAACCAGTGATTATTTTTTGTTACAATACTAGTGCAATCAATATTTCCAAGAATCCGGTATTGCATGCTAGAACTAAGCACATTGAGCTCAAGTATCATTTCTTGAGAGAGAAGGTTGAAAATAGAGAGGTTGTATTATAACATGTTTTTAGTAAGGAGCACTTAGCAGACATATTCACTAAGCCCTTACCGAAGACTACATTTACCTATTTGAGAGGTGAATTAGGGGTTTTTCCCCTTCATGAAGTAAACTAAAGATGTGTGTGCTCCACAATAGTCAGGTATTACAGTGACATTTTTTTTAAGACTAATGTGTTGAAGGATGCTACTCCATAGGGGGAGCAACATAGTGGAGTATGGAAGCTTATGCCTCCACTTTGGCATTGTTGTCAAAGGGGGAGAAGATATATATTATAGTTGCACTAGTCTATGATGTTTTTAGTTGCAATGCTACACTGAGTATTACCATCAATGCCAAAGGGGGAGATTGTTGGCATTTGATGAACCGATATGTTGGCATATCATGATATGATAATAATGTATGTTGTCATTGATGTCAATAAGTTCAGGTCAACCAATACGAAGAATGGAAGAAGTTGTTATTGGTGATCAAGTTGGAGAACTGGTATAAAGATAAGTAGTGAACTAGTGTCAGGGTCTCACTAAGTATGACTACCAGTTGGTAGTCTCAGCTCTAGGGTTTCTGGTTTGGCAATCTATGTTCTGCAATGCAACCAATGATATTCTATGATGAGTTAGCTAAGAAATGAGGATGAGATCAAGATTCCATGTTAGTTTTGTGCACATAAATAATTTTCTTGTGGATCTTGTATTTGAAGATCGACTCATTTATTGTCTACCTCAAGAATGAACATTCTTCTTACCGATATGAGAAGAAAGCGTGATGGGTTATTGATTTCTATGTGTGGTGAAGAATGGATGATGCATAATGCCTTGTGATCTATTTAAGATTGTTTCATTCTATGCTAGGTGTTTTGTACTATCAGGATTGGACTGCTTGTAATTGTAAACCTAAGATTCTTAGGGTTTGTGGTTTATGCTATCAACCTAATTGTTGTCTATAAGGTCGATGATGTTTGTTATTGTAAGCTATTGGAAAAAGTTCTATATGTATCTAAGTGATGAGATACTTGCTAGACCAGTGAGTGAAAATTGCAGAGTGTGATTATAGAGTAGAGGAACGGAAAAGGATCTGCCTTGGCATATAGTCTTGTTATCAGATCGGAGTTTTACCAATTGTCTTCTAACCATTTTAATAGAAGGAAAATCCTTTTTCTAGGTAGCTTTAACAAGCTTACTATAAATCCTCTAACTGGGTGACTCAATTTCATTGAGTTCTTTAAATCCTCTAGAAAGATAACCTTTAACAGGGTACATAACCATCACTTAACCAGGTGATCTTTAACAGGATCGGTTCCTAGTAGAACCTTGTTTTGAAAGTCTTTAACCGGACTAGGTTCCTAATAGAGAAAGCTTCCAAAGAGTTCAAAAGAAGCTTGTGGGCATTCATCCCCATCGTGGTTTTTTCCATTGGGGTTTCCACATGAAAAATTTGTGTGTCATGAGTTGTGCATTTTCATGTGATGATTAAGTATTCTTTTTTTAGGTGATTATGCATGCAGAGCTAATAGTTATGGTATTACTAATACAACACATGCATATGTTTATTGGTGAAGTAGTTATCAAGTATTGAATGTCTTTAAAGTATTCTGATTACTAGTTTAGATGTCTGAAGTCTTACAGTGTTTAACCAGTATTGCCATGGTTAAGTTCAGTAATGAAGACAACTGGTTATCATTATAAGTTGTGGAGAAGATTTTTTATGTACTTATTCACCCCCCCCTCTCAGTACCAATTAGGGTATTTGTTGTTCATCATTATTCATCATAATGTTATGGAAATTAAGATGGAAGAATAGTGGTTTCTATTATAATTCTTGTCTAAGGAATGGAAATTATCTAGATGAAATGGATTATGTTTCTTAGATAAATGAGATAGTTATCTTAGAGATATGTAATGAAACATAAATGATAATCTAGTCTTATTGAAGAGAATGGTTATGTAATCTTTGATGCTTTTATGATGAATGAAAGAATGGATATTATGAGTATTTGATTTGGTAGTTTCTAAGAGAATCTAAAGAGTATGTTATGTGAATAAGTTATGCATATGTGTTAAGGATTTATCATAGTTGTCTAGAGAGTAAATTACTAGATGGTTAATAGAATATGATGTTCTAAGATGAATATGTGATGTGTTAATATTTTGTCAAGTAGTGATGTTGAGATACCCTAGGGAATTGATTTGCATTGTATGGGTTTATATAGAGTTATTTTAATGGTTAAATGGTTATTCTGATTGCGTAATATGATTCTATGGCTATGTTCTTGTTGATTTATGTATTCATGTATATAGCTAGCAATGCATTGATGAATAATGGTAGTAATGTTGCATTAATAAATACTAGTAATAGTGTAGTTGTAGTGGTTATCTTAAAATTAAAAAAAATTGTCTCTCACTAACTCATTTGGGTGTATTTTCCAACAAAAATTTCCAACGAACTATGGGATTTTTTTGTTTTGTCAGATATTATGAGGTTAACTATGTCAATTTGCTATTTTAAAGAAAAAATCACCTGACGTTCATTAGAGTTCTAATTGTTATAAATTTCATCGGAGTTACGATGGGCTGTCATCAGAATTCCAACGAAAAACAAAAAAATAAAAAAGTAGAAAAAAAAACCCTTAGGGTTAGTCAAGTAAAAAATGTAAAAAATTGCACGAGTAGTGTTTTCTATACTTGCGATAGCATTTTGCTAGGTTTGTGTAGGTTATAGACCAAATTTTTATAGTTCGATTTTGTTGTATGTGAAGAAAAATCATGTCAGATAATATTAGTAAAGAAAAAAATAAGGATATAATTGCTAGATTGTGGTCTAGATTGAAAAGAAAAGGTGATGAGAAATGTTATTGTCCCTGCAAAAATTGCAAGGGCTTAAAGACGAAGAGACTTTTAATCACAACAACTGAGAAAAATTGTAGGCAACATGATCACATTGAAGGGGGGCATGAATATCATCCACTGGTAAGTTGTTCATTATATGTGTTTATATTGATTGCATTTGTAAATTTTTATATCGTTTTAACAATTTGTATACATAAAAATCACTTTATAATGAGATCATGATCATGGTTTATTTATGTTGATCATTATTATATAGGTGGGACACACTAAGGCATATGATATGGACTAACACAACCCAAAGAATGTGGTTTTTCAAGTGGGGGAACATGGAGGTGTGAATATCAAAGATGAAGATAATGATCCTATGGAAAAAGATGATCATGCACTAGAAAACACAATTGAAGATGATGGTACAAATACATTGATCCATGACACATTTAGTACTGGCGTTGTTGATCATGATGATGAAGATGACTTTGATGTTGTTCATGATTTACTTGTACTTGAAAAGGCATACGAGCCACTTTATGAAGCCTCCCAAATAACTCGTCTCTGCTATATTGTTGTTGGTGAACTTGAAGGTTATGAATAGTTTGTCCAACATAACAATCTCATGTATGTTAAGGTATGTCATATATGTTATCTTTTTTTAGCTATTTTTGTTGTTATTTCATCAATGGTAAATAAAGGGTGAAATATGTACCATTAATATTATTTATATTAAAAAAAAAAATTTCATTGTAGATTGATAGGTGAATTTTTGTTACCACCATCAAATACTCTACCTCACTCATACCGAGAATTATCTACCATAATGAAAGATATTGGAATGGACCATCAAACAATAGATGCATGTCGTAGTGATCATATTATATATCATAAATAACATGAGTTAGCAATAGAATGTCCTACATTTCATATTAGTAGATATCAAACAGACCAACTGACAAAAAAGGGGCCTCACAAGGTTCTTCATTATATTCCCATTATTCCATGTATGCAATGATTATTTAGGTGTGAAATCTTAGCGCAATTTATGGATTACCATGCACAAAATAGAAGTGGTGATGACATTCTTTGAATGACTGTGAATGGTTTTGCATTTAGGGACATAGAGGAAAAATGGCCACACTTTAAAGAAGAGCCTCGTTATCTCAAGCTTTCATTGGCAGTGGATGATGTCAATCCATTTGGAGAGCTGAGATCTATTTACTCAGTGTGGCTTGTTTTTGTTATAATATTCCTCCATGGATGTAAATAAAGAGGGAGCACATAATGTTAGCAATGATTGTTCCAAGTATTTTTTTCCTATAATATTCATGTACATTAAATTATAAATATTGTAGTAAAATGGTTATAATAATTACATAATGTTTCTATTCATTCAACTAGGTAAGTACCAAGTTAAGGATATGAATGGAAGGAGACATGGTCAATGTCTATATACAATGATGCAACATCTAAACCATCAATAAGTAGACTGGTATAGAGACCATGAGGTTGAGTAGGAGGTGTAAAAGTAATAGGAAGAAACGTTGTAGGACATGGTGGCTCAGGTGTCAGATTGGATGGTTTAAGAAAAGAAGAAGGTATGCGATCAACTAATGTATATGGTAGAGGGGCTATAGGATGCATAGGAATTCCCTCCTCTCTCCCCATATCACATTGAGATGCTCTACCTCTATGTACATGTTGTCTCACCTATGCTGGTACATCCTCGAGTGGGATCCTAAGAATCAAAGAAAGAAGTGTATATGAATCTAATAAATCATTAGACAATAATACACTCATCCATTGTAATGGATCAACCTCTATCAACTGTGTAGCGGCAAGTCGATATAGTATGTCTAGATGAGTATAAGGATCAGTGCTACTTCTAGATGTTGCATCTATATCCTACAAAATGGTACCCTACGATCGCAACAAATACCTCCCAACACAATCAGATTTCATCTAGTCAACTTTAGTGGTAATCTATGCAATGCTAGAGTAGATATGTCACTTGACATCATCAGCTGTTTCATCTATTGCCTATGATAATTCAAAAAAAATTTCATATAACCAAAAGGTTTGGACAAACTAATGCTCATTTGTTAATGAGCGCTGGTGCATCAGGTCATCTAAATTTATCACTGAGCCTCCCTCTCCCCTATCCAACATTTGTAGGTATAGATATATAATCAACGTCCAAGCCCATATGAAACTATGCAAATAATTGTTTGCATAAATAAAGTGGTAATTCATCCTTCTGTGGCCACATAAGATGAGCTACCAACCATACAGGATATATGAATCGTACCACAAGTAGATTAGTGCATCTTGTAACTAAATATCCTTTAATCTTACATGGTCTTGGACCCTGATAGTAGGGGAATCATAGTATGAACCCGTGTAGAATCGACAAAAATATCATCATAAGGATTATATGTCCAAATAGTATCAATCATGTGTAGCAAATCATCCCTAATAGTCTTTGCCCTTTCCTTATTAGGTCAGGTAGTGGTAGAATCTAATGTGGATGCAAGATGGTCTAGAGCATGTTGTAAGGCCTCAATGGTTTTGACAAAAATATGAGCCTTGACATCTCTATCACTAGAAGGCATTTGACTAGACTATTTAGATGTATGGTCAGTTCCCTCATGTTGAACACTACCATTTGATGCCTAATCGGCCATGTGGAAAATATTTGTATGTACATAATTACAAAAGAAAAGAATTTTAAAAATAATTATTCAAAACTATTTTAAACAATTCAAAATAATTCTGAAAACTATTTTAAACTAATTCAAACATATTTCAAAATGAAATACAATTGTAATTTAAAGTACAATTTGAATTAATTGAAACATTTGATACAAATTACTTTAAAGAAACATTAAAATTAAATACATGCATACATACAAATACACATACACATACACATACACATACACATTCACATACACATGCACATGCACATGCACATGCACATGCACATGCACATGCACATTCACATACAAATACAAATAAACATACACATACACATACACATACACATACACATACACATACACATAGACATACACATAGACATACACATACACATACACTTATACATGTACATACACATAGATACTGTACCTACCTACATACATACACACATGCCTATATAAATGCACATATGCATATACATATATATATGTACACACATGCACATACACCCACATACACACATACACTTATGTGCATGCATGCATGAATACATACACATACACACATACATGCAAATGTACACAAGCATAGATGCATATGTACACACATACATACATGTGTACATGTACAAATGTATGTATGTGTGTACATATGCATGTATGCCTGTGTACATGTGAATGTATGTGTGTATGTGTATGTATGCATGTGTATGTGTATGTGTGTATGTGGTTGTATCTATGTGTGTGTATGTATGTATGTATGTATGTATATGTCTGCGTGTTTATGTGTGTGTGTATGTATGCATGCATACGTATATGTATGTGTGTTTATGTGTGTATGTGTGTATGTGGGTGTATGTGTGTATGTGTACATATATAAGTATGTGTGTTTGTGTGTGTATGCATGTATGTATGTGTATATGTATATGTATGTGTGTATATGTGTTTATGTGTATATATGTATGTGTATATGTATATGTAATATGTGTGTTTGTGTAAGTGTATGTATGTATGCATGGTAATGAGGAAATCAATTTTTTTTAATTATTTAACAAGTATACATGCATATTTTTTTAATACTTTCTAATGTTTTCATTCCAAATTTTTTTTCAAAAGTTTTCTAATGAATTTTTTAATTTTTCTAGGTTTAATTTTTGTAAATATTTTTCTAATATTTTCATTCTTAAATTTTTTAAAAAATTGATAAAATATTCAATAAAAATAATTAGAGAAATAAATATATAAATTTTTTTAATTACAAATACAAAACAAAAACAAAAATGAAAAACAATAAACCTACCTAGAAAAAAAGGGGGCTGGAAATAAGCTCCTTGTTAGTCTGGCCAAACTCGCAAAGCTCATTAAGGTGCAAATGTGGTCGACGGGGAAAAATTCAGTTTATATAACCAATAGTCTAACCGAACTGCATCTGGTCGGACTCCTGGTGCCATTTCAGCACCACATGGATGCCACGTGATTTGGTTGTAGTCTAGTTGGACTACCCATAGTTGGCCAAAAGTGTGACACAAGTTCATGCATTTACCTAGATATGTTCATGTTGATTTATCTATTTATGTAAATTATTAATGGTGCATTGATGAATATTGCTAGTAATGTTGCACATTAATGGAATGTTAATAATAACATAGGAGTGATAGTTAAACTACAGAAAAATAATTCATCCCCTTTTGTTAGTAGATTTTAGTTTATTTCTCTAGGGTATTCTGGTGGGCATTACAATATGTTGCAAACCCATGGCCTCTATCACCACTCAATCCTCATCAATCAAGTTTAGCCATAGTTCTTGTGTCATAGGGAATCTCTCCTATGACTTCAACTTTCAAAGATACTCTTGCAATCATACCGAAATCAATGGCATCAATTCTAGTAGTACTCATCTCTATGATATAGTGTTGCTTATCCTTTCCTAGCCTAGTGGTTCTTATGTTTATCACATGGTACTGCTAATCAAGCTCTATTCATAGTGCCTATGTCTATCACATGGTGCTACATCCTACAAGTGTATATATTATCACATTGCAGTTGATCATATTTTTGTTAGAGCACCCATTGGATTTTATAAATTCAATGGCTTATCCTAGATTTTCTTAGCATTTTATCTACCTAGGGGTACCCATTTGAGTTCATTATCTCAATAGTTTATCCAATTACCTATACATGTTAATCACATGGTTGCTGGGGAGCCTATCTAAGTGTACCCTCTTGACAATTTATCCAATTGACAACATATGTCCATCATAAAACTATTGGTTTTAATCTTCTTAGACACAAATGTGCTAAGTTGAAAACTATATAAATTTTTACTACATAAATGCAGTTTTATTTTAAATAGATGTTCTTGCAAGAATAAACACAAC
Source organism: Cryptomeria japonica (assembly GCF_030272615.1). Classification (NCBI taxonomy): domain Eukaryota; kingdom Viridiplantae; phylum Streptophyta; class Pinopsida; order Cupressales; family Cupressaceae; genus Cryptomeria; species Cryptomeria japonica. The sequence goes on from NC_081413.1 coordinate 627,543,004, forward strand.
ACCATTTTACATATACCCAACATCACTGCATATATGCAATTTTATCTTTTATCACTCTTTTGACCTTTTTCTCTTTTCAAGAGATTGTCTACACTTTTTCAATAATTTTCGTCCAACCTCTTGAGGGTGCATATCACTCACATCCTGGGGTAACCTTTTATCAGTTTATCTTATCTTGTTTCAACCAACACAATAGGTTGCATTTTCTCAAACAATGACAAAATGTAGACAACTTAAATTGTCAAAGCCTAATTAACTAAGTATTTTATTTATTTAATTATTTTATCCAAAGCCTTCTATTAATTAAATAGATTTTTATCCTCTTCTAGCCTTTCCCTACTTAAATAAATATTTTTATTTATTTAAATTATCCTTTCCCTAAATTAAATAAATATTTTATTTATTGAATTTTTCCCACTTTCTCTATTAATTAAATCATTATTTATTTATTTAATTAATTCATTAGCTTTTTCCTCCATGACACTTGTCATTTATCTCTTGATTTTATCCTAATGACCTTTCTAATATTATATTTTTTTCCCTACCTACCCTTTAATCCCAGCCGACCATTTATTCTTTCACCTCTTAATTCTATCCATTCATTTTCTAAGGTGTTCTCTATAAAAGATGATTCCTTCATCCTTTCATAACAATAAAAATAAAATTAATCTTCATATGATGAATCACGCAATCAAGTGTCTACACAACAACAATCCAATCTTTGTTGAGCTCTTTTGTACAATACCATATATAAGAGTAATCATATCAAACAAGATCAATGGAGATAGGAAACAATGGAGATCAAACCATACTAAGAATATCAATGGTATAATCTTTCATGTTTTGATGTTTTACATGTTTTAGTTTCCTCACTAGTGTATGGTGGAGTCTTAATTGTAGAACTAGGGTTTTATGTGTTTTGATCTTTGTTGGTTTTACAATAGTTTTATCATTCCATTTTCACCTTATTCACTTCTTATTTCTAATATTTCACTGAATTTCATTTCCATTTATCAAATTTTCAATCATGGTGACAGAATGCTTATTGAATTATCTCCTACTAATGTGACTATACAAGCGATGAGATCTTGAAAAGGTCATTTCTTCAGGAAAAGTTGATCACACAGCCTATTTTTATAGGTTTAATGTATTTGAGTATTAATAAAGATCATCCTTTCTTTCTCACACAGATTTCATGAGAAAGCTTTGGTATTAAAATCTAGTCACTCTAATTACAAATATCTTCAATAGAGAAGAACGCACAAATTGGTGATATTACTATAGACCTCTTATTCAAAGGGATTTTATCACATTTGTGTCCTTAAAAAGAATTATAGGGATCCTTTTCATAAGGGTAATGGCCATATGTTCTTTGGTTGTCATTGAGCTGGTGCATAGTGACATTGTGTGATTGTTGGCATTGTGTTGTCATTGATGTCAACCGATATAGGATATTATGAGTATCACTAACATTGATGTGAACAAGAGGTTGTTGACATTAGAGTTTGATGTCAACTAGAATAAAAGATGGACTGGTATGGGAGAAGATTTTATGTGTTGTCATTGGTGACAACTAGATGACCATCTTCATGTAGAAGGAAGAACCAGTATGCTAGAGGTGCAATAAAGTGACCACTCAGGAAAAGGATTGTTGATATGATGTCACATACAACCAAAATTAAGAGACTACATGATGGAGTGTTGAATATGATGAAGAGGTGGAATGTTATTCGAATCACATCAACATCGGTGGTGAAGTATGAGTTGGCCACCAGATTGCTAGTGTAAGGCTAACTAGCAGGACTCCTAGCGGATGAAGAAGCTATCACAAACTAGGTGATAGGTTGACAAAGTGTACTGCCTCTGAGAGCAGGTTGACTTATGGAAAACCCTCAAGAGATATGTCAAGCTGGAGATACATCTGCATAATGATAGTTATGTCATGTTTGAGCAATAGTAAAAGCAAGAGGAAGGTGAGTGAATGAATAGAACAAATGATCAAGAAGAAGATGAGAATGCTTTCGGAGTTTGAGATTCATTAAGTCTCCAAAGAGTATGATCAGAGATACACATTGGATAAGCATGTGAATACAAGTTGTGTTACTAGGATGGTGAAGGAAGATTTGAAGTGAAGGGTTTTGCCACTATGGCAAACTAGTTATGAGATGAACTAGACAAATGATGTTATGTCTATAGCTACACATAAAATAGAGTTACCAGAATGAAGAAGGTGTATTATGCTACCACCTGTGCAGATCTAATGGAGGATGATGAAATTGAGTCATCTAGGTAGTTACCAGTAAACTAGGATATAGGTATGCACCTAAGTGAGCTGAATGTAAAGAAGTGAAAAATGTTCATTAGATGAAGTTACACATGTGGGATTAGTCTTGATAAATGCTAAGGACCAACATGGTTGATGCCTGGTTGATGCATTACACTAGCAAGATTAAGCTAGTGTTGGCATGTAGGTTTGCTGGCAAGGGTTGCGTCCGTATAAGAAAACCAGTAAAGATTGGTTCCTGTAAGGGTTTGCCAGATGTGCAACCATTAACCAACTGTATGTTGCTGAGTTTGGAGGCATGATAATGTGATGCCATGTGGAGTTGAAATTGGTGATGTTTGCAATCAAAGAGGTAGTTGTGATTGGTTGATATGAAATGTTGATTGCGACAATCACAAAGGAGTCACAAAGTGTGTGGCTCGCTGATAAATGAATGAAAGAGAGATTAGAGTTCTGCTGGCATCATGATCGATGCTTGATATCCAACTATAGATTGACCTCAATAAGGAAACAGCTCGATCATAAATGTGTCGACTGATTTGGAGGCTAAAGAACAGGGTCAGATTTACTATTTTTAGCAAATATGCATTGGATGATGGAAAATGCATATAGATGCATTCCTCCAATGCAGGTGATTGATCTAAGGTAGATTGGATTGGATCTAATGAAAACTTTTTAGTGGAAGATACCCTAATCGATTGAAATTTGAATTCATTTTTGGTGGGCAAACTTTTTTTATAGATATGCAAGCCAAAATCAATGAAAAACGCTGCTTGGATGATGCTGCATGAGACGAATATGGTGGACAAAGTGTTGATATACCTCTATGAGTAATGAAATTAGTCTGAGTCTGTTTGGCAAAGATTTCAAGTGTCTGAGTATTAGAAGGAGAACTGGTAAGAGGGTTTAATTAGTAAGCTCAAGGCTACTGGTAAGAAGGAATGGTGCATTGATGAATATTGATAGTAATGTTGCACATTAATATAATGTTAGTAATAACATAGGAGTGATAGTTAAACTAAATAAAAACAATTTATCTCCTTTTGTTAGTAGATTTTAGTTTATTTCTCTAGGGTATTTTGGTGGGCATTACAATATGTTGCAAACCCATGGCCTCTCTCACTACTCAATCCTTAGCAATCAAGTTTAGTCATAGTTATTGTGTCATTGGGAATCTCTCATGTGACACCAAATTGCAAAGATACTCTTGCAATCATACCGAAATCAATGACATTAATTCTATTAGTACTCATGTCTGTCACATAGTATTGCTTATCCTTTCCTAGCCTAGTGGTTCTTATGTTTATCACATGGTACTACTCATCAAGCTCTATTCATAGTGCCTATGTCTATCACATGGTGCTACATCCTATTAGTGTATATATTTGTCACATTGTAGTTGATCATATTTTTGTTAGAACACCCATTGGATTTTATCAATTCAATGGCTTATCATAGATTTTCTTAGCATTTTATCTAGCTAGGGGCACCCATTTGAGTTCATTATCTCAATAGTTTATCCAATTACCTATAAATGTTAATCACATGGTTGCTGGGGAACCTATCTAAGTGTATCCTCTTAACAATTTATCCAATTGACAACATTTGTCAATCATAAACAATTAATTTTAACATTCTTAGACACAGATGCACTAAGTTGAAACCTATATGCATTTTTACTACATAAGTGTAGTTTTATTTTGCATAGACGCACTTTTAATAATAAATGCAACATCATTTTGCATATACCCAACATGACAACATTTATGTAATTTAATCTTTTATCGTTCCCTTTTAACCTTTTTCGCTTTTCAAGAGATTGTCTAGACTTTTTCAATAATTTACGTCCAACCTCTCAAGGGTGCATCACTCCCATCCTAGGGCAACTTTATAGTAGTTTACTTATCTTCTTTCAGCCAACACAATAGGTTGTGTTTTCTCAAACGACAAAATGTAGACACCTGAAATTGTCAAAGCCTAATTAACTAAGTATTTTATTTATTTAGCTATTTTATTCTAAGCCTTCTATTAATTAAATAGATTTTTATCCTCTTATAGTCTTCCCCTATTTAAATAAATATTTTTATTTATTTAAATTATCATTTCCCTAAATTAAATAAATTTTTTTTTATTAAATTTTTCCCACTTCCTCTATTAATTAAATCATTTTTTATTTATTTAATTAATTCATTAGCTTTTTCATCCATGACACTTGTCATTTATCTCTTGATTTTATCTTATCAACCTTTCTAATATTATATTTTTTTCCCTACCTATCGTTTAATCCTAGCCAACCATTTATCCTTTAACCTCTTAATCATATCCCTTTATTTTTCTAAGGTGTTCTCTATAAATATAATTCCTTCATCCTTTCATAAAACTAAAAAGAAAATTAATCTTCATATGATCAATCATGCAATCAAGTGTCTACACAACAACAATCCATTCTTTGTTGAGCTCTTTTGTACAATACAAACTCTGAGAGAAACCATATCAAACAAGATCAATAAAGATAGGAAACAATGGAGATCAAAACCTACTAGGAATGTGAATGGTATAATCTTTTATGTTTTGATGTTTAACATGTTTTAGTTTGTCCATTGCTGTATGGTGGAGTCTTAATTGTAGAACTAGGGTTTTAGGTGTTTGGATCTTTGTTGGTTTTACAATAGTTTTATCATTCCATTTTCACCTTATTCACTTCTCATTTCTAATATTTCACCGAATTTTATTTCCATATATCAAATTTTCAATCATGGTGATGGAATGCTTATTCAATTGTCTCCTACTAATGTGACTATACCAGAGATGCAAGATCTTGAAAAGGTCATTTCTTTAGGAAAAGTTGATCATGCAGCCTATTTTTATAGGTTTAATGTATTTGAGTATTAATAAAGATCATCCTTTCTTTCTCACATAGATTTCACGAGAAAGATTTAGCATTAAAATCTACTCACTTTAATTACAAATATCTTCAATAGGGAAGCATACATAGATTGGTGATAGGTTTACTATAGACCTCTTATTCAAAGGGATTTTGTCTCATTTGTGTCCTTAAAAAGAATCATAGGGATTCCTTTCATAAGGGTATGGCCATATGTGCTTTGGTTGTCATTGAGCTGGTGCATAGTGACATTGTGTTGTCATTAATCTCAACTGGTATATGATGTTATCGGTATCACTGACATTGATGTGAACAAGAGGCTATTAATATTAGTGTTTGATGTCTACTAGAATAGAAGATGGACCGATGTGGGAGAAGATTTTATGTGTTGTCATTAGTGACAACCAAGTGACCATCTTCATGCAAAAGGAAGAACTAGTATGCTAGAGGTGCAGTAAGGTGACCACTCAGTAAAATGATTGTTCCTATGATGTTGCATACAACCAAAATTAAGATACCACATGATGGGATATTGACTATGATGAAGAGGTGGAATGCTATTTGAATCACATCAACACCGGTGGTGAAGTGTGAGTTGGCCACTAGATTCCTAGTGTAAGGCTAACTAGCAGGACTCCCACTAGATGAAGAAGCTATAAAAGACTAGGTGATAGGTTGACAGAGTGTACTACCTCTGAGTGCAGGTTGAATTATGGAAAATGCTTGGGAGATATGTCAAGATGGAGATACATCTGCATAATGATAGTTATGTCATGTTTGAGCAATAGGGGAAGCAAAAGGCAGGTGAGCGACTGAATAGACGGGATGATCAAGTGAAAGATGAGAATGCTTCCAAAGATTGAGATTCATTAAGGCTCCAGAGAGTACAATCAGAGATACACACCGGATAAGCATGTGAATACAAGATGTGTTACTAGGATGGTGAAGGAAGATTTGAAGTGAAGGGTTTTTCCACTATGGCAAACTTGTTGTGAGATGAACTGGACAAATTATGTTATGTCTGCACCTGCACACAAAATAGAGTTACTAGAATGGAGAAGATGTGTTGTGTTTCCAGTTGTGCAGATCTAATGGAGTATGATGAAATTGAGTCATCTAGGTAGTTACCAATAAACTAGGATACATGTATGCAGCTTAGTGATATGAATGTGAAGAAGTGAAAAACCTTCATCAAATGAAGTTACACATGTGGAGTTAGTCTTGATGACTACTAAGGACCAACATGGTTGATGCATTATTGATGAGTTATACCAGCAAGATTAAGCTGGTGTTGGCATGAAGGTTTTCTAGCAAGGGCAGTGTGCCAGTATAAGAAAATAGGTAAAGATTGGTTCTTGTAAAGGTTTATCAGTTGTGCAAGAATGAACCGAATCAATGTCAGTGATTTTGGAGACATGATAATGTATTGTCATGCAGAGCTAAGGTGGAGAATACATAGAGGTCGGTGATGTCTGGTGTCAAAGAGATAGTTGTGATTGGTCAATATTAAATGTTGATTATGACAATCATAGAAGAGTTGCAGAGTGTGCACCTCGATGATATATGAATGATAAAGAAAGATCAGAGATCTACTGGTACTATGATCGGTGCTTGATATTTGACTCTAGATTGACCTCAAGAAGGAAACAACTAGATCATAAATGTGTTGACTAATTTTGAGGTTGAAGAACAGGGTCAAATTTGCTATTTTTAGCAAATATGCATTGGATGATGGAAAACATGTACATATGCATTACTCCAATGCAAGTGATTGATCCAAGGTAGATTGGATCTAATCTAATGAATATTTGTTCAGTGGAAGATACCCTAACTGATTAAAATTTGAATTGGTTTTTGGCGAGAAAACTTGTTTTATACATATGCAAGCCAAAATCAATGAAAAGAGCTGGATGGATGATGTTGCATGAAATGACTATTTTGGACAAAGTGTTCATATACCTCTGTGAGTAATCAAATTATTCTGAGTCTGTTTGGTGAAGATTTTAAGTGTTTGAATATTAGAAGGAGAACTAGTAAGAGGGTTTAATCGGTAAGCTCAAGGCTATCGGTAAGAAGGAATGGTAGAGAATTGGTAGTGACAGATAAATGTGGACAAGATAGAAGTAAACTGAAAGAGAAGAGGTAGTATTCTGAGTGAAGGAGGAACCGGTAAGCAACAATAGTGAGAAGAAGAGAGCAAAGAATGATAGCGGAGATCCAACAAGATAGTGGCTGAGTTGCTAAAGATTTAGTCAGAGTAAGTAGAGAATTGGTAAGGAGGAGGAGGTACCTTGCTGGCAGGGAGGATTATATTGAGAGGTTATAAGATTCACTTTTAACTAGATTACTACCCTTGTATTTGAATATAATTTATTGTGATCACTGAGTTGTAGCTCGGTGCAGGGGTAGTAGCTCCTTTGGGTTGGTGCCCATAAACTAGCAGGGGTTGGTGCTCCTTTGGGTTGTAGCCTATAAATTAGTTAGGGGTTGGTGCTCCTTGTGTTGGTGCCCTAAACATTGTAACAAAGTTTCATTGTGAGGCTAGATTGGAGTAGTAGACTCCAACAGCATTGCTCACCAACATTTTTCCCATCTTAGGTTTTCCTCATACAGGCTACTATTATGTGATGTCCCTTTGTGTGTGATTGCATTTGTGATTAAGTCTCCCCACTAACTAGTAAGTCTTCATTATGTTAGATCTGATAACTTGTATACACACATAAGTCAGTTAAAGGGAAAAAGTTGAAAACCACTGATTCACCCCCCTCTTAGTGGTGCATGTTAGATTTAATGATAGTCGTAAAGACACTAAGAGGGGGCGTGAATCAGTTTCTAACCAGTTGATAGAATATTAAACTTATGAATAACTTTGTATCCCAAAATAGTGTACTGGTACATAAGAACTATTGCAATAAACAAAAATAATAGAGACAGCATTGAAACACACCATAACAAAATATATTAAATGAGTAAAATTGGTGTGGGAAACACCTCATTGGGATTTGTTACCCACAATATTTACTCACTGGCTAATGAATAAATACTACTTACAATCAGGGGCCTGCAAATGCAGGGAGGCCAACAACCTAGATCTCACTGCTCAATAAAGAGTCACACTGACTACAAGATGGATTATTAAATCCAATACAATGTACTGCTCAAAACAACATCTCTCATTTTAGGTTTAGTATAGGTTTAAGCTTAGTCAATAACCAAAACCTTCACTGTCAACTATATCACCTTATACAAAATTGCCTCATCACACATTATATGTCTCTCTCATCTACTTCCTTAAAATGACCTATAAGATCTCATACATATATGAGTCGTTTACAATATACCAAGTCGACTTTACAAAAGATAATTATATTATGAAACAATTCATATAAGAAAAAATCTATCCCATGTCGGCTGGGGTGCCGGTATACTTGTTTCCAATGTAACATGAATACCGGTGAAGTGCCTGTCAATGCAAGTGTATGAAGTTTATGATGTCGGGCATGTAGAAACCAATTGTCGGTGACTTTCTTGTTGGTTGCCAGATGGTTACCATCAATGACAACATCGACTTTTCTCATAAGAGTATAGAATGCCAACAATCTCCCCCTTTGACATTGATGGCAACACTCATGAGAAAAATTAGTACCATTATCCAAAAAGATGTGCTACCCCTAAGCAAGTGATCTCCTCTGTACATTTATTTTTCTTTCCACTACTCCCCCTTTGATATCAATGACAAAGGATGTCATCAAAATAATACAAAAATGATACCTCAGGGTTTGTAACTAGTTGGTTACAATCTAAAAGATGTCCACAAAAATCATATTCATACTCTGCATGAATTTTTTGTTGTCATCTAAAGTTGCCTCTGTCTGTTGGATCATACCGGTGAGATAGTGCATCTATTGCTCTGGTGATCATTCTCCTTAGATTACTGTTGCCTTATACAATTCAGTTCTCTGAGTAATCAAATTATCTAGCCTCACATTATGTTTATCTTTTAGTTCCTGGGCATTAGACTTTATCCTTGCCTTCTCTTTCTCAAGTTTTTATAATTTCTCCTATAAGTCTCCCATTTCCTGTTCAAAAAATAATATGAGTCCGGATGAACCTATAATATTATCTACAATGTCATCAATTTCTTTTTGTCTTCTTGATCTCCTTATCAATGTCCTCAAACAAATAGTGAGGTTTACATGCTTCCCTATATAGCTCCTTATCCTCCAAAATTGTAGAATTGAGTACCGATAAAAGTGTATCCACATGATCAATACATTTCTTTATTATGTTTTCAAAGAATGTTTTTTTCTCTTTTTCAACTCTCTCCTTTATAATATCCTCATTCACCTTGTCTATAGTTATAACATTATCATAAATGAATTTGGACAATGTGTCCAATTTACCTAAAGAATCCTTAATGTGATCTATGTTACCATTTTGTGAAATCATCTTAAGAATAGGTAAAGTGTTATCAATTTCCTTAAAAGCCAATGCATTGAAATCATTTATCCTCTTAATGGAATCCAAAAGTACCTCTATGATATTGGTAGGTCTAAATTCACGTGTAGATGTGCTCGGTTCAGCTGTAGATTTCATCTCAACAGATGTCTGACGAATCACCTTCAGTATCTCATCTTTATTTCCATTGGATGTATCCAGTTTGCTTTTATTTTCCTCTGGTTGATCTATTTGTGTTTGCATCTCAACCTTTAATGGTTTCTTAGTCTATTTTAGTGTCTCTATAACTGCCAATTTTTCAGTCTCAACATGAACTTCTACCTCTGATTGTTTCTCTAAAAGTTCTACTACTAGTTTCTTAGATTCTGGTGACCTTGTGCTAGTACCTTTGTTCTCTATGGGCTTTTCAGCCTTTGTTGGTTACTCTATTTGAGTCGGTATCTCATTTTCTTGAGAGTCAATAGTTTGTGTCAATTTCTCTAAAATTTTTCTATTATCAACACTGTCTTCCTTAACCTTTGAATTATCCTTATCCACAACAATGTTTACCTCTTGAGTATCCACATTCATTGTAAAGAGTATTTTAGGCTCAAGGTTAGTAATATCATGTGTTATACCTTTAGTATCCATAGCTGGTGGATCTTCTAAGTGTACCGGTGGTGTATCCAAAGGTGGTAGCGGAAGGTTATCTATAACCTTTATGTTTGGAATACCACCAAATTTACTTTTACCCTTGTCCTTGTCTTTCTGATATACTTTGAATGTCTTTTTAGGTCTACTTTTTTCTTCTTGCTTCTCCTTTTCTACAAAGAATATATCCCATTTATCTATAGTCTCCTCTGCATTTTTTTTACCCTTCCAGCCATCAGGCTTACTTGTCGGTGTCCACTAACAAATACAAATCAGTTAGCTTCAGAGATAAGTTCATCAATTTCTTCCTTGGAGTTTATTGGATGAACAACCAAGAGTGCTTCAACTTTCAATTTCTTATCCAATTCCATCACTGCTAGACTTTTTGCTTCTAGTCTCATGTAGAGATCATTTGGTAGCTCATCAATCACTTCTATCAAAACTTTCTTGTATATATCCAAGTGTAAGACAATGCTTTCCTCAATGGTGTTTCTGTTAGTATCATTTGAAGTGTTATACCATTTTCTTACATTAGACAAACTACCTTCCTCTATTATCTCATTTAGTAAATCATTCAATGTGGGGATAACTGGTGCCTTTTTCTTCTTAGGTGTAAGTTTCTTCTTCGGTTCCATAACTGCCTATTGTTTCTTCCTTAGTGTCTTGGTTTTCTTAGCTGAAGGAGAGGGTACTAGTGAGGGTTTTCTCTTCCTTTCTACTCTTTTAAACTCAATAGCCTTACTATCGTATGTAAAATTCATCTTAAATTAACAATATATCAATTAGAAATAAAGGAAAATCACAAATCCCTATCTAATCAAAGAATTCTAACAATCAAGACAATGAAATAATGAAATATCAAACAAATAGGAATTAAAATAATTCAAATCAAACTCCCTATTCCAAGATTGCATATAGCTTCCATTGCTCTTTTCTTCTATGTGGTATGATGGCTCTCAGATATTGCATTGGTAACCTGCAAGTGGCACAAAGATTTGAAGTTCAAGATTTAGAGAAATTGTTCAAGATTGAGGAGGATTGAAAATGGAGATTGAATGCTCGATTTATAGATTTTTGGATGAGATTGATTGAAAGGTGGAACATATTGATAAGGAGGTGAAACTCAGGTAAGCTCAAATGAAAATTGATAGTTGAACTACTAATTGTAGGAATGAAACAAAATAGATTGAATAGAATAATTGAGTCAACTGATTGAGAAAAAGATGACTAAAGGGAGAAAAAGAATGATTGGAGGAAAAATAGAGGATGACAAAGAAAGCTTAATTTAGAAAAAGCTAACTAAAAGATGAAAATAGAGACTAGAGAGATAAATGATTTAATTAATTAATTTAGCATGTGCTTGCATTTAAACTTAGATTTTCAATTTAATCTTTGCATGATATTTATTCAAATAATTGAATTTATTTAAAATCAATTTAGCATTTGAATATATTTAGAACTTGACTTTGATTTTCAATTTTTTTTTTTTTTAAATCATGCACATGTATTTGAATTTGGAAGAAATTAGAAGAAAAATGAAATTAAAAGAATTAGAAGAATTAGTTAGTTAATTAAATAATTTAAAGAAACTATTTGATTATGTAGAAATGGACTTTAATTAAATAATAAAAAATATTTAAATTAAAGGATTAAATTAGAATTAATTAAATAGTAAATATTTAATTAATATTTAGAAAAGGGTTGATGATTAGATGATTAGAGGTAGAAATTGAGAATTAATTTATTTAAATAATTGAGATTAGTTAAATTGTGGAGTTAATTAGAATTAATTAAATAATAAATATTTAATTAATATTTAGAAAATGGTAAAAATGATTAAATGATGAAAGAATAAGAAATATAATAATTAGTAAGATTATGAGGAAATATGAAATTAGAAGAATGTGATTAATCAACTTAATTAAATAATTAAATAATTATTTAATCTATTAGAGGAATAATTAGTACATGATCAATGAGACATTTTTAGGTGTCTACACTTACCATTGTTAGTGTCGAAAGATGTTACAACCGGTGAAACATGTGCTTTAGGTTGTAGTCCTTCAAGTTCACTTGCCGATATACCACTGATGTTCATAACATTTTCTTTGATTTCCTTTACCTTCTTGGAGGCATCTCTAACGGACTTTTCTCTTCTCTTAGTCCTTTTCTACATAGATACTTTACTCTCTGTGGTTTTTGCATTTCCAAAGAATTCCTCAGATGACTCCCTTAGTGCATCAAGTAGAGCTTTAGCATAAGTTTCCAAAATAGATAAGTCTACCTCATATCCCATCTCCATAACCCAAATAGTTCTAGGACTTGCTACTTCCATCCAATTTTCATCTCTCTCAATAACAAAGAAAATTTCCTTGTCATATTTATGAACAATACTTTGTGGTAGTCTCTCTGTTGCTCTCATCTTAGATTGGAATGTTTTGAAATAGTCTGAAATGTTCTTAACACTGTTAGTGCCCATTCTAGTGAAAGCATCTTGTATCTATTTTCCTATCATGATGTCATAACCAAAATCCTTGTGACCTATGTTGGGTATCTCCTTGGTAAAGTACAACATCATACATACCAGAAGGTTTCCAAAATGGAAAGTACGTTTCTTGTTACCATTAATCTTCTTCAGGTTGTCAATTAATTCATCTTTAAGCCATTCACACACATCAATCTTAGCATTATTGTGTACCATCTCATATGCACTATGAATACATAGGCTGTAAATAGAATTTAGTCTATTTACATGATAAGCTTTGTAACCTAGTACTATACTCATATATCTTACATTTATGTCCTTAACATCATTTAATCTAAGTGACCTAGTATCAGATGTTGCTACGGTTAAATCCATAACCCCTTTGTTAGGAATCTTCTTGTTTTTATCAGGCCTACTACTAGTTGAAGGTAAATCGGTAAGTGCCTTAATTGCTTCGCTGGTTATTTTGCAAACTGATTCTAACTACATGAATTCTCCATGGACTTTGCTCAATTCAAGTCTGACAACTTCCTTAGAAAATTCAGGAATTTTCAGAATCTCTACAAAACCTAGATTTTCCACAATCTTATGTTCGGGTTTGATTACTCCATTTTCATAAGAAATGACATCATTAAAAAATTTCTTCAACTCCTTAGTCCCTATCTTTTCTATGTTGCAATGTATGTAAATTCTAGGGTCTTCTGCAAATGTTGCACCCTTAGAGATTTTTGAAAAAGCTCCTAGAGAATAATCTTGTTTCACAATCTCGGGGATAATCTTAAATATGGGTCTAGGGCATTTAACATTTTCTGCAATGGTAGGGTTTGAAATAAACTTTGGACCTAAACATGAGGAAGACATTTCAAATATAAATACCTCTAAATCAAAATTTTGAATGTTTGAAAATCACTTCACAGATTCACCTTAGAATGCCTTGCTCAATTTTGTGCTCTCTGATCATTTGAATGCTTAGTGAGTTCGAAATGAGGGTTTGTTGGTGCTTTATAGCCAAAAAGTTCTTTAAAATGTGATTAAATACTTGTCGGTTAAGTGAAAACTTAACACATCTACCGGTAAACAAGAAATGTATTTTCTTAGCATCAACCGAGGGTAGAATGCATGTTCTTCAACTTCCTACAATACACCCTAAGGATTGTTCCTCAGTTAGATGAAGAATCTCCTACTGGTGGAGGATTACTCTGTTCTACAGGTGAAGATATAATTTTATTAGTTTTGTGATCACTCTTATTAATCCATTGTTTTGAAAATTCTTGCTTAACTTCATCTACCTTTTCTTTGTCTTTCAAACTACATCCCTTTTTGTTTGCACGTGCATTCTTGCTTCTACAGAATTTAGCAATATGTCCAATCTTGTTACAAGAATAACAAGTTACATTATTCTTCTGAATAGCCTTTCCATATCCTTGACTAGTTTGTGATCTACATTGATTAGATAAATGTCCAAATCTTCCACAAACATAGCATTTCATATTCATTCTACAATTTTCTGAATTATGACCAACTTTATTGCATTTGGAACATTGACTAGTGGGTAAGTTTGTATTCTGATTATTTCTAAATCTACACTGATTTTCTCTGTGACCATATTTGTTGCAATTGAAACATTTTCCATTACATTTATAAGAATTAGGTTGTCATACCAGTTTGTTCTAATCTTGATTGTTTCCAGTACCAGAACTTTCTCCATTTTCAAATCCAAGTCCATTAGTATCTCCATTAGGTTTATATTTTTTAAGCATGTCATCAAGTTCTTTTGAACTTTTCTTAAATTTGTCTTTGTGTTTATTTGCAGTAGCCAACTCATTTTCCAAAATTCCAACTTGTCTCATAAGCTCAGCTTTATCATGTTTCACATGAATCAAGTCTCCCTATAACATATTATTTTCATGACCAAGTCTCAGATTTTTATTTTCAATATCATTAAGTCTCCTAGTCAAGTCTTCTTCATTCTTCTTCCTATCTTAAATATCTTTACATAACCTCATAGTCATATCTTGCATTTCACTCTTCATATTATTATTTTCTTGTCTCAACTTGTTTGCAATGTCTCTAAGAGTTTCTTTTTCATCATCATCATTCTCCATCTTCTCGTAAAGTTATTTTCTTTTATTTTGTGCTATAGAAAAATTCTCCTGAAGTCCTTTAATGAATTCTCGTGCAATCCTCAGATCATCTTCAAGTTTGATAATTTTCAATTTTTCTGCATCAAAATCTTCAAGGGCTCCTTCCAACTATTTTCTTAAGTTCTCCATCTGTACAGGTGTCAGAATCTTCTTCAAGCTATTAGGATTTTAAAAATATAGGAACAAGCTTTGATACCAATTGTTAGATTCAATGACAGTCCCAAAGACACTGAGAGGGCGGGGGGTGAATTAGTGTCTAACCAATTGATATAATATTTAAACTTATTAATAACTTTGTATCTCAAAACAATGTACCGGTAAATAAGAATTATTGCAATAAACAAAAATAATAGAGAAAACATAGAAACACACCATAACACAAGACATTTAATGAGGCAACCCAGTGTGGTAAAAACCTCGGTGGGATTTGTGAAGCACAATATTTACTCACTAGCCAATGAATAAATACTACTTCCAATGAGGGGCCTTTACATGCAGGGAGGCCAACAACCTAGAGATTACTACTCAATAAAGATTCACATTGACTACAAAAAGGATTATTAAATTCAATACAATGTACTACTCAAAACAACATCTCTCACGCCAGGTTCAATACTAGTTTGAGCTCATTCAATAACCAAAACCTTCACTGTCAACTATATCAGCTTATACAAAATTGCCTAATCACACATTATATATCTCTCTCTCATCTACCCCCTTAAAACGACCTATAAGATCTCATACATATATGAGTATTTTACAATATACCAAGTTGGCTTTACAAAAGATAATTATATTACAAAACAATTCATATAAAAAAAACTTTATCCCATGTTGGCTAGGGTGCCGGTATACTTGTTGCTGATGTAATCTGAATGTCGGTGAAGTGTCTGCTAGTGCTAGTGTATGCTAGTGCTGGTATCTACCAGTGTATAAAGTTTGAGATGTCGGGCATGTAGAAACCAATTGTCAGTGACTTTCCAGTTAGTTTCCACATGGTTACCATCAATGACAACATCAACTCTTCCCATAATACTGTAGAATGCCAATAGTGCATTGTGTCTAACAATTACTATTAGAGCCTAGGTACCCTATTTTTAAAGCTTTCTCTCTGTAGGGTAGATCTTGTCTAGGACACAATGGTTATGTGTGAGTCAATCCATACTCTTGTGTTTAATGGATCAATATATGCCATTTGGAGTTGCAAAATGGAAGTCTACCTGTCCTCTCTAGGTTATGATGTCTGGATGGTAGTTGTTAATGGTTTTACTAGGAATGTTTGTCCTCCCACCAGCTCTATAGAGGAAAGAATATGCAAGTGCAATGAAGAAGCCATGAAGGGTATGTTTAGTGTACTTATTGGTGATGTTTTTTCACAAGTGGATAAATGCAAATCAACATAGAGTCCATGGGATAGACTAAAGAAGCTCTATAGAAATGAACCCTAAACTACTGGATTAGTTTTTGGAAGTGAGAAGAACAATGTTGCATACACTTGTGTAGATGATAGAGGTAGATTAGATTGTTGCAACAACATTGGTGAAGAGGAAACTCATCTCTTCATGGCCCATGAGACAAAATGTGAGTAGCTCACATCAAGAAGTGATAATGCAGATAGATTCCACTAACAAGATCTATTTGGGAGTGATGAAGAAGATGAAGAGAAAGAACAAGAAGGAGAAGTTGATATTGAGGCAAAGCTCATAGGTTCTCTTGAGGAACTTCACAAAACAAGAAGAGAACTAAAAAGGGTAAAGAAAACTGATGCTGAAGAACAAGACAGGTTAAGCAGAATTCTAGAGGAATGTGAAGAATGTGTTGCAAATATGAGAACACATCTGGAAGAGATTAAGAAGATGGATGAAAAGAATATTTTAGACCTTGAAGGTGAAGTCAAGGAGCTTAGTAGTTCAAGAAATGAATACAAGTTGTTCAAGAATGTTTTGATTGTTGAGCATAACTAATTGGCTAAATACATTAAAGAATCTGAGAAATGTATCTTAGAGTTAAAGACTCAACAAAAAGACACCAAGGAGTGTAGGTGCAAAGATCTAGAGGTTCAGTTGGAGACAAAGGATAAAGACCATCAACAAATAGTAGGTGAAATGGATTCTGTTAGGAAAGAAATTGAGAAATGTCAAGATGAGTTCAAACTAAGAAAGAAGTATTATGGTGGGATTGAAGCCTTGGATAAGATGTTAAGCCAACAGAAACATTCCAAGGATAATGGAGGATTACAATGTGGTATCGGTGAATGCTCCACTGGCAAGGAGACTTCTTAAGAAGACATTCATTTTGTCTCCTCAAATGGAAAAGGAAAAGGACAAACTTTCACAGTCTAATATCCTACAAGAAGGGATCATACAAATTCTAAAGGAAAAGGGAAGCTAGGAGAAGATAGCTTCACCAGAAGAAAGAGAAAAAGAAGGATACCTAGAAGAACTTCCACCAGTATAAGACAAAGAAATGTTGCAGCCCATCAGTCAAGTCAAATGTGGAAGAAGAAGGGAGTTGATGGAAGAAATGCACATAGTGGGCATCCAAGGAACCATCCTCAGAGAGGTGGAAATGGAGATGCAAAACCAGTAAGATCTCCCCATGCAAGGAATTATATGTTTTTAAGTAACACATCTTCATTCTCTGGTTATTTCTTTTCATGTAATGGCTATGGCCATAAAGAAGAAGAATGTAGAAAGGGATCTAGAAGAAACTATCTACGATCTCATAAAATCATACATATGAGCACAATGCATCTAGGGGTAGAAGCATGCATATCCCCTCTCCCAATTTTGCTAATGTTGTATGTTATAACTATAATAGACCCAACCATAGAAGTTATGATTGTAGGAGGAAGAACTTGCAATCCTACGGCAACCAGTGGAACAATCATGATTAGCATGGAAGTAGTTATAGAAGATATAAGAAACAAATACCTACATGGAACAAGTTGAGTGGTGTTTCTACTCAAGCATGGTATCCAAGGAGACCGAGAGATTACTTCAATGACATGATAAGAAGAGGAAGAGAAAACAAGTACATTAGAAGGTTCCCAGATCATGAGATTGGCATGGACATTTTGTGCTACAACAAAAATACTTCTTGTCTTGGTGTTGAATCTATAAATATAAGGATCAATCAGCAGGAGAAGATAAAACCTGCTCCCTACACTAAAAAGGGGAAGAAAACTGAGACAAAGCAGACATGAGGAAGAAGCAAGAAAATAGGACCATGGACAAACACTGTGCACTCAATGCACAAGTAATCTCTCTTATTTATTAGAGATGTAGGACTCAGGGGGAATTACATATTGACCTGATCATTCACCCCTAAGTTGAAAGTGGAAAAGGAGATGAACAAGCTACTACCGGTAAGAGGAAGAAAATGTGATGGCAGTGTGTGTGTAGTTACCACCTTGACTACACATGGAAGATGGTTTACTACTATAGGTGAAATGAATGGTAGTGTAGCATCCTAAAATTGCGACACTTGCAATTTCGACCACATTTTGGTCTTCACGATGGCGATACAACACGAAACCTAAATGGAGACCCCGAAACTTGTCCATGACATCAAAAACTGCATTTTCTTGCACCCTGGCCTGATCCTCCTTGCACCCTGCTGTCCCGGGAGGTGGGACTAGAGCGCCCAGCACCCTGGTCCTTCAGGACCAGGGCGCCTAGTGCCCTAGTCCCCCAGAACCATGGCGTCCAGTGCCCTGGTCCCTGGCCCTATTTTGGGCCCGGTCTCTTATGGGGCTTCGGGTCTTTATGTTTGCAATGTGGAAAATAACCTTCCTAGGTCGGCCTAAGGTCGGAAAAATCAGTCTATCAACCCTAATTGGCAAGTATATAAACTACATTTCCTCTCCCATTTTGAGGAGGAAGGACATATGTGTACAAGAGGCGGAAACGATATTCAAGCATTCAAGCATTCAAGCATTCCTTCAAGCAATTGATCATTCTAAGTCTCCATTCAAGGCTAAGTGTTGCATTCAAGACAAGGATTCAACCATTGAAGAGGAGCTCACATACCACATACAACATACAACATACAACATGCAACAAAATCTGCACCTTCGCATGTAAGAATACAAGCATTCTTACAACAAGGTACTAGTACTTGTTTTACGTTACAATCATTTACATTTACAGCATTTCTCATTTCTTGGTTAATTCCAAAACCGAGGTTTGACCTAAGGGAAAACCCCTAATCCCTAACCCCCCAATCATCTTCACTTTTCTATGTGTAGGTTGTAGGTACGCGGCTGTAATTGAAGATCTGGAATCCTTGTGCAGAGACGAACAGATCCCCCTTCGTTTTGCGGATTTTTCGGAGGACCGTGTGCACGTCGGGCACCATCATCCCTTCAACTTTCGCTCAAATTTGCAGGACTGTGTCGTCTCAACATTTTACTGCTAATTCCAGGTCCGCAGCTTCATCCTATATCCCTATCTCAGTTTATAAGTGAATCTTTCTCACTTTTCATGCATTCCTAGCTTAATCATTCTATCCACATTCTTTACAAAAGAGGGTAGCCTTGCTGTCTTAACCCTTGAAACTCATTTAGAATCCAATCTTGCATTGAGTGGGATTGGATCTTGTGGGTTTCAACCCCTCTTTTGAATGTAAAGTCTCCCCTAAGTGAAAACCGTCAACCCTAGTGACCATCCTTCCCTTCTCCTCAGAGTGGTGGGGGGAACACTTGGGGTTCACTCGTGATTTTCCGCTTTACATTTTGGTGAACCCAACGTGAACATCCTTTTTGATTATTCATGGTTAGATCTGAAAATTGGATGCCTTGATTACATTTCCATGTTTGATCTTTTGCAAATTTTAGAGGTTAATTACATAAAAACCCTAAATTTTCTTTTTAGTAATTAAGCTTGTGAAATGTCTAATTGTTAATGCTTGTTTCAGATCTACCCTTCTATTACAAATTATCAATTCATATTTGTGCTTTAATTTTGAAAATTAAGTGGTTAAGTGTCAAAACCCTAATTTTTAAACCCTCTTGATTCAACCTTTGACTGACAATTTCACTGATCAAAACATCTCCAAATTAGCTGTAACTTTGGATTCCGCAATAAAATCATAATATCTTTCATCCCTGAAAATTTGGAAAAAAGTTGCGAGGACGGTGTGCACTCCGGGTGCCATCGTCCCTGACATTTTTTCCAAAATTTCGGGAACTAGATCTTACTGTATTTTTCTGCTAAAATCCAGAATTTTGGCTGATTTTATCAATTACAACACTTTCAAAATTAAAGTCAAAGTTGGTCTAGCGGTTGCTTGGATTAAGGCTTCTAATCATTCAAAAATTGTTGAAATTGAAATTTTGTGTCAAAATTGTGTTCTTACTATCCTAAATCTGAAAAGTGTGTTGGCATTCATTCAAAATTTCAGTGCTTTATTCAAATTCTTGCAATTTGTGACTTTTGAAATTAAGTGCTTAATTATACCAACTTTGATTTCCGCTTTCAAAATTGAATTTTGCATGAAATTGAGTCAACTTTTAAAATTCAAAACTTGCATTGCTCTTAACATTCCCTCTAAAATCATAAAATTCAAAGTTTCAGTTTCCCTCTCTTTTTAAAAATTCAAATTTTGCATTTTTCGACAATCTGGGTAGGGTTCAATTTTGAGATTGCAACTTTAATTTGGCCTATCTACAGATCGTAAAATCACTCAATTTTTTCAGATTAGCTTTAAAATCATCATAACTTTCATCCCTGCAAATTTTTAAAAAAGTTGCGAGGACTGTGTGCACTCCGAGCACCACGGTCCCTGACATTTTTTTCTGAAATTTCGGGAGATTGTCGTGATTGCATTTAACAGCTTAAATCTAGGAGATTGGCTGATTTTATTGAAATTTGCTACCTCAAAATTCAAAATCTTCTCTCTCTCCCTAGTGCATGAGTTTTACAACAATAAGCCCTACTTACACTATTCCCGTTAGATGAAGCCTTAGAATTAAGTCTTTCCAAGATTTAATTACTGAGGAGATGGAACCTAATTTGAATAGCCTTTTTAACGAGGACATGGGTAATTCCTCTAATCCTCCTAATGATGAAGAAGCTCTCCATGAGGTTTCTGTAGAACAACTTTCGAAATTGGATAACCAATTTGACAATTTTTGACAATGGATGTCTCAAGAATACCCTGATAGTCAAGCTCTTCCTTTAATTGAGGGTCTAAAATGCATGGTTCAAAGTGATAAGAATGGAATTGATATTTTGCGTGGTATTGCACACATTGTGGATTCGAATGTGATGCCTATGAAAAGTTGTGCCGAAACTTTAGGTTATACACAACCTCCTACTCAAGTCAATCATTCTATTCCTTTGACAACTTCTATTTCTAGCATACCTACTTTTACATCAAACATAATGACTACTTCTATACAAGACATTCTGCCTATGATTACCAGTCATGGGGGCAATCCTTCCTCTTCAATTAATCCTCTTCCTTCATTTAAGCCAACTTCATCATTCATTCCTTCAATGAGTGTTCCTATTACATCTCCACAAATGAACATGATGCAAGGGGGCAATTCATTCAACCATTCCATTCCTCCTTGTAGTGTTCCTCCTTTCCAATCCTCTCCTATGACTAATTATCATAGTGTCCCACCACCTTACTCTCTACCTTCTTTTAATAACATAACACCTCCATCACAATCTAACACATCTAATATGAACTCTTCAACTGAAGCGACCATTAACAATCTTGCACAAACTGTCTCTTCTTTACAGCAACAAATTGCCTCTATGAATCAATCTAAGTTTAGTGTGCCCACATTTGATGTTGCGAGCCCACTTTCTCTTGACATTGTTCGAGCTATCCCTCCTAAACATGTTGAAATCCCGCATTTGGAGCTTTATAATGGTAAAGGTGATCCTCTAACACATGTTAAGACTTTTCAAACAATATGTACTAATTTTGCTTATGACCAAAGGTTGCTTGCAAAACTGTTTACTAGAACATTAAGAGATAAAGCCCTACAATGGTATTGCTCATTGCCTTCTTATTCTATTACTTCTTTCGAACAACTTGCAAATGCTTTCATTCAACAATTTCAAAACAATATAAGTGCTAAAGTTACTTTGATTGATTTAATGCATTGTAAACAAGTTGTTAAAGAAAAAGTGACTGATTTCATTCGTAGGTATAAGCATTTGTATGCTCAAATTTCTTTTCCAGTGCTTGACAATGATATTCAAAGAATCTTTATTTCTAATTTACAAAAAGATATTCGAGAGAAACTCCTGTTTTTTGAGTTTACTTCTTTCCAACAGTTGTGTGCAACTCTTCACAATTATCTACTGACTATGAGTCAAATGGAACAATCACATCCTATGGCTCCAAGTGATAAGGGTGATAGTAGTCAACAACCATTTGGGAAGTTTAAACCAAATAGAGAGTCCATCAAATTCAATGAAAACATCATCAACAACAATGTGAATGCAGCATCAGGTGTGCCTCCTATTTCTAAGTTTTTGAAGAAAGAAAGAAAGTTTACTCCTTTGAATGAATCATTGCATAGTATTATGAATAAGTTATTGGAACAAAATGTGCTTACTCTTCCTCCTATAAGGCAAATAGATCCTGCAAAGTTTAATTCACCCTATTTTGATAACAAATCTTTTTGTCAATTTCATCGTCAACCTGGGCATGATACTGAAAAATGTTTTGCTTTAAAGGGTAAAATTCAAGATTTGATTGATAATAATACTATCTCTGTTTCGGGAGTGAATGATAAAGGCAACACATCTGTAGCTCCTCCTAACCAAAATCTTTAGATTTTTACTGATCAATTACCTTCTCATACCTCTAATGTGATTGAGACTAATGATTCCTCTTTCTCATCTGATGGTCTTGTGTCTATGACTCCAAATGTGATTAACTTTGTAGAGCAGCAAGAAAACCCTAAAGAACCTTCCATCACATTTGATTCTAGTGAAACTATCAGGGCACCTGATGGTCCTTTATACATAGTTGCGAAAGTCAAGAATACACCTTGCCGTGGAGTGCTTATTGATCCTTCGTGCATGGTTAATGTTATTACTGAAGAATTTCTTTTTACTTTGCAATTGAATCAAGTGATCTATGATGAAACAGATGTGATTGTGAAATTATTTGATGCATTTTCTTCTCCTGCAATTGGTTCTATTACATTACCTATTGAAGTTCATAATAAATCCCTTGATGTGAACTTTGCTATTATTCCTTCTTCCGAACAATTTCATGTGAAGCTTGGTTACCCTTGGCTATCTTCCATGAAAGCTATTGCTTCTCCTATTCACAAGTGTTTGAAGTTTCCCCATAATGGTGAAGTTGTTACTGTCAATCATAGTCTCTTTAAACCAGCTGAAACAACTTCTAGTGTTCCTATTGATTATTTTTGGCCTAAACAATTCCAATCTCTTCCTTCGCGAAGTGATCATCTTTTCAAATCTTATCAAAAGTGGAAAACAGATATGATCTTATCTCTAAGTGAACCTAGAACACCCAAACTTGATATTCCTATCGTTCTTGAGAAGGAAGTTCTTCCTTTGAAAGATAAAACTAATGTCTTTCCTCAAGAAGATTCCCAACCCATTCCTATGGATGTGACTATGTCTATGTCTAATAAACTTTCTAAAAGTAGACCTATACCTCCTCGTCATGATGGACTTGGTCTTCTTCCTAAACCAAATATTCCTCCTTTATATGGAGCAGTTCCTCCTTCTTTTTATAGAGAGAAGAGACCTCTTCTTCTCCTATTATCCAGTCTAAGAGACCACAACCTAAACACCCAAGTGATAAGGATGAGAACATTCCTCCTCCTCAATCTTATCCACTTCCTACTAAGACTAGAGGAAATCATTCTGCATGTTAACGTCGACGAAAGTGTCGTCTTAGAGCTCAAGCAGCTGCTTCTCAAACTTTGCAATCCCCAAAAACACCTTCAACGAGCATTATTCCATTTTCTCCAAAATCTCCAAAACATAAGATGCATGATGGTCTTGATCCTGTGCGAGTTAAAGACCCTATTTTTATAAATCTTGATGATGATATAGATGAAAATGTTATTCATGATGAAAATGTTACTTCTCTTGCTTCTGATAGTGAATATGAACTTGTTGATATTGATAACCATTTATCTAACAAATTTTCTAAAGCACTTATCCTAGCTCCTAGACAAGAACAACATGGCTTGGAACATGAACATAGCCCTTGTTTGGATCTTGTGATAGCTTCATCTGCTGTGTTGGATGTTCCTCCTCTAGCATGTTCCCTACCTTCCCGAAACATTGATCAGCAAGATCGGGGGGTAGATGACATGCTAGACTAGTTTCATTAGCATAGCAGATTCTCTCCTCCTCTCTTTTTTTTACTTCTTCTATGTGTTATTCTCATTCTTCTATTTGTTGTCCTTAGTGTTGTCTACTTGAGGATGATGCAAAGCATTGAGATCTCTTTTGGTCTCTCTCATGTTGACTCAAAAGACACATGTGTTCTCTTCTTCTAGGTGACCTTCCTTGATTGGGGAATGAAGAACAATTATGCATACATACATATGATGTACATGAATTATCATACAGCATACTGACCCCGAGGAAAGCGAAGTCACCTCGTGCTTTGTGTTTTGTGTCTATTATCCTTGGATTTATCTCACACTTGGGGGCTAAATCTTTGTGATAACATGCTCCTTTCCCTTCTCATTTCTTATGTGTATCACTACCTTAAAGCAATCACCCCCGTTGAGGTGTGTGCGATCGCTTTAACGTAGGGGGGCATACACCCTGTCTATCCCTTCAGGAATACTTGAAAATTTCTTGGCGAACTTAGCTTTTCCTTGAAAATTTTTGGTATTTCTCTTGCATGACTCATAGTGAGGGAACTTTACTACTGACAGTCATGGTTCTCCCTTGTGATCTTCCCTTTTACTTTGCCAATCGAAGTTTTAAGATCCTTAGTCCACTGGGGGCTTGGTGTGTCTTGCCTCCTTGACGTGATGAAAGTCTTTCAATTTTGTTTCCTTGTACTTTACCGAAAGTATGAGCATACGCTTATACTCCAGCTAAAGTGGGGGCTAAATGTAGTGTCCTAAAATTGTGACACCTGCAATTTCGATAGCATTTGGGTCTTCACGACGGTGATGCAACACGGAACCTGAATGGAGACCCCAAAACTTGTCCATGACATCAAAAACTTCATTTTCTTGCACCCTGGCCTAATCCTCCTTGCACCCTACTGTCCCAAGAGGTGGGACCAGAGCGCCCAGTGCCTTGGTCCTTTAGGACCAGGGCACCTAGCACCCTGGTCCCCCAAGACCATGGCACCCAGCGCCCTGGTCCCTGGCCCTATTTTGGGCCCGGTCTCTTTTGGGGCTTCGGGTCTTTATGTTTGCAATTTGGAAAATATCCTTCCTAGGTCGGCCTAAGGTTGGAAAAATTAGTCTATCAACCCTAATTGGCAAGTATATAAACTACATTTCCTCTCCCATTTTGAGGAGGAAGGACATATGTGTACAAGAGGCAGAAATGATATTCAAGCATTCAAGCATTCAAGCATTCCTTCAAGCAATTGATCATTCTAAGTCTCCATTCAAGGCTAAGTGTTGCATTCAAGACAAGGATTCAACCATTGAAGAGGAGATCACATACCACATACAACATACAACATACAACATGCAACAACATCTACACCTTCGCATGTAAGAATACAAACATTCTTACAACAAGGTACTAGTACTTGTTTTACGTTACAATCATTTACATTTACAGCATTTCTCATTTCTTGGTTAATTCCAAAACCGAGGTTTTACCTAAGGGAAAACCCCTAATCCCTAACCCCCCAATCATTTTCACTTTTCTGTGTGTAGGTTGTAGGTATGCGGTTGTAATTGAAGATCTGGAATCCTTGTACAGAGATGAACAGATCCCCCTTCGTTTCACGGATTTTTCGGAGGACCATGTGCACGCCGGGTGCCATCGTCCCGTCAACTTTCACTCAAATTTGCAGGACAGTGCCGTCTCGACATTTTACTACTAATTCGAGGTCCGCAGCTTCATCCTATATCCCTATCTTAGTTTATAAGTGAATCTTTAACACTTTCCATGCATTCCTAGCTTAATCATTCTATCCACATTCTTTACAAAAGAGGGTAGCCTTGCTGTCTTAACCCTTGAAACTCATTTAGAATCCAATCTCGCATTGAGTGGGATTGGATCTTGTGGGTTTCAACCCCTCTTTTGAATGTAAAGTCTCCCCTAAGTGAAAACCATCAACTCTAGTGACCATCCTTCCCCTCTCCTCGGAGTGGTGGGGGGAACACTTGGGTTTCGCTCGTGATTTTCCGCTTTACAGGTAGCATAGGTAATTGGAACTAGGAGATAAAGGTAAAGATGAAAGTATCCCAGTAGAGATAAGAGACTGGTATGTGTAGCATGTTACCAGCACAGATGTTGATCAGTGTTTCAGGTTATGTAAGTCAATGAGTTGAGGGATCATTGCAGTAACTCCAGTAGCCTGGATAGATGAGGTTATGGCTTTGGTGATATTGGAAAGGACTTGGATGATATGTGTTAGTCCAGTAGCTAATCTTATGAGCATACTTCTCTATGTGCCAACTGGTTGGATATGTGACCTTCATGACACAGGTATAGATGGGAGTCTTGGTTTAGGACATGACATAATAAGATGAAGATTAGAGGTTTTTGTTTCATAGGGAGTTCAGAGCCATATCTTCTGATTAATATCAGACATGCTGAGCTCAGTAGTCATCACTGCTAAGAGTCTTGAATTTTGATTTATTTTCTACATATTGTTATTCTTGTGTAAAATTTACAAGTCATCGAAGCAAAAATAGGAAACTGAATTTGGACACCAAAAGATAGTCCTTCTAAATCTAATATATACTTTTTAATATTATTAGTAACTTTTAAATGTTCCTATTCTATTAATAACAACTATTTAGTGGCTAAATATTTTCAATGGTTTTTTTTCATTATTCTTATTTAAATTTTTTATATAAAATAACAATAAATCAATGTATAATTAGTTAAATAATAAATGATATATATATATATATATATCATTACATTATGTTTAAAAATAATACAAATATTATCATTTTAGAATTTGATATTTTTAATTATTTGTTACAATATGTCAAATATGAATAAAAAATTCATTAATTTATATGAAGATAATAAATAATTATTGTTAAGTTCTGATACTAAATGTAAAGTTCTGATGCCAATAGCTAACAAGATGAGAGGGGGGGATGAATCATACAAACTTAATAATCCTTAAAATCAACAGATTCAACCTTGGTAACTTATACTTCAGCAATATAAACAAAAACTGCTAAACAGGCAAACTCATAAACACATAATTATCATAACACATATAACACCAGATTTAACGTGGAAACCCAAACAGTGAAAAACCACTGTGGGATTTCAGACCCACTAAGAAATATACTCTTCTAGAGTATGCTCAGTTAAAATAAAATCCTATTAAAGATTACAAACACATTGCTAGATGTGACCCGATTAAGGGATTTCCCTTAGATCTGTTAGGATCTTCACTTTGTTAGAAGTGACCTTGTTAAATGATTTCAAACACTCCTTTAGAATGTTACCTTGCTAGAGGGTTTACAAATAAGACTGTTAAGTCTACTCGATTAAGAGATTTTCCGTCACTTACAAAATAACAGTAATAAAAATATATCTGCAACTTCACATCTAAAATGCTAAAGGAGATTCTTATTTTCTCAAAACAATCTTGTCATAGGACTTATCTTGTCCCTCTACTGGGCTCTCTACTCTATTATTCAAATAGGTCTTCAAGCTTCTATGCTCGGTAATCACTATGTATCATCCCTATGCTTACACTTGCCCACATACATTGTTCATCAATAATTTTTTATTTATAAACAATTTTCTAACCGCTTAATCTCCTTGATCACATTTCCCATGATCAATCTTAGCCATCAGATCTTTAAAATTGACTAGGTTGAATACATCCTTTGATCTAAAAATGTTTTACCTTTCCTAGGGACTTGCATTCCTTTCTTGGAACTTGCACAAGGTTATTGTTGTTCAATCTATGCTGTAGATCTTCATGCCGATCTTCCATTGCCATAGATCCTTAACAAACTTCATGCATGACATACCAATCATTTATAAATCTCTAGGTAATCATTGTCCTACATTAAATAATGCTTGTATTCATCCAATGCACTCTGTCATAACTCGGTTGCAACTCGGTAAATAATAAACTTTACTTGGTAGACATTTCGCCTTCATTAACCAATATCGATAACCTTAGGGTTTATCGACTAGGTTCTTTGCTCGGTGACATAGTATAGTATTAACCTTACAATTAGCAACATATGCAGGATATTAAAACAATCTAAACATCATGATCTCATCATTTTCTAACTTGGTAATAGTTGCCCATTGAATAACTTATTCCTCCTCTTTCTTATCACATTCTTTCTATGTCTTTTACCGACCACTTAATTCTCTTCAAATCAATCTTCTCAAGATACGGCAACATCATACTAAATCAGAAAATCAATTTCTTGACATCAATGACAAAATAATGTTATAAAGATAGTTATCATCCTTTTTCAATTATATCAATAATCTTCAACAACCTTCTCAATATCCTTAATGAATATCAACAATCTTTCTTTCTATTGAAATGCCAACAATCTCCCTCTTTGGCACAGATGGCAAAACCAACTGGTAAATGGTAATACCAACAAGATATTCAAATTGATTTGGATTCGGATTGCTGTTAGACTTCTCTTGTTATCTTTGAGCTATTAAAATCTCCTAAGTCTTCTCCTTTTTGTAGTCTTCTCCCCCTGTCATTAGTCTTCAGTTATCTTCTGTGGTCTTCTATAATCTTCTTCATTTAGGGCTTTACCATTTAATCAACCATTTAGTCTTCTCCCCCTTTGACAATAATGCCAAAAAGTAAAAGAACTAAATCATAATTTCTTCCTTTGTGAAGTGATGTGCCTTGTTGTGTATCATCTTAGTCTTGGTCAGAGCAACTTGTCTCTATTCACTATTTCCTGCACACCTTTAGAAAACCTTCTAAAGTGCATAAATCAACATTAATCCAGACATAATATTCTGTAGATTCATCGAATTGAGGCTTTCACCAAACACTGTCAGTGAGTAGAAGATAGGGGTAGGACCCCTCACTTGCTTCTGAGATAATCAAAAAGTGTTCTTTGGTAGTGGCTTTGTGAAAATGTCTTCTAATTGCTCCTTGGAACTGATATATTCTAGCACAACTTTCTTCTCTTGAACTTCTTCTCTAAGATAATGATACTTTATAGAGATATGCTTTGTCTTAGAGTGCATTACAGGATTCTTTGAAATGTTAATGGCACTCGTGTTATCACAAAATATAGTTACTGGCTTAGTAACTTTCTCATTTATACCTTCCAATAGTTGTTTGATCCATGCTATATTGGTACAATTCAATGCTGCAACAACATATTCAGCTTCTGTTGTTGATAGTGAAATACATCCTTGTTTCTTACTAAGCCAACTTACTAGTCTTTCTCCCAAAAAGAATGGTCCACCACTTGTGCTTTTCTTGTCATCAATGTTTCCTGCCCAATCAGCATCAGTATAAACTTTTAAATCAAAATCATTTCTCTTTTCATATACTAAGCCATAATCTTCAGTGCCTCACAGGTATCTGAAAATTCTCTTGATTGCTGTCATATGGGTTTCCTTGGGATCTGCAAAAAATCTTGCAACAATACCTACTGCATGTGCTATATCCGGTCTACTATGCACAACATATTGCAACTTTCCAATCGTAGATTGGTAAAGTGTCTCATCAACAGATGCAGATTCATCATTCTTTGATAGTTTATAGTTAGTAGTCATAGGAGTACTTACTGGTTTAGAATCCTCCATTCCAAATTTCTTCAAGATTTCCGTTATGTACTTGGATTGAGTAATAAAAATCTCATCTTTCATTTGCAGTAGCTATAAACCTATAAAATACTTTATCTCACTAATTAATGACATCTCAAATTCTTTGCACATTTCATTTCCAAAGTTCTTGCATAAGGAATCATTACCACAAACAATAATATCATCAACAAATATGGTTGAGATCAGTATTCCAATGTCCTCATTATTCTCCATGTACAAGTTGTTGTTTTCACTTGTCCTTACGAAACTAATCTTGATCAAATAAGAGTGCAGTCTCTCATACCATACTCTAGGTGCTTGTTTCAGACCATATAAAGCTTTGTTCAATTTGCATACCTGATCTTTACTCTTGTCTTCAACAAATCCTTCAGGTTGTTCAATGTAAACTTCTTCTTCTAGTATACCATTTAAAAATGCAAATTTAACATCCATTTGATATACCTTGAAATTTTTGAAAGCATCATATGCCAACAATGTTCTTACTCCCTCAAGTCTAGCCACAGGTGCAAAAGTCTCACCATAATCTATTCCTTCTTCTTGGGCATAACCTTTGCAAACTAGTCTTTCTTTGTTCTGAATGACCTCACCTTTTTCATTTAGCTTGTTTCTTAAAATCCACTTAGTACTGATTACATTTTTGTCCTTCGGTCTTGGAATCAGTGTCCATGTGTCATTCTTCTTGATTTGATCAATCTCTTCTGTCATAGCATTTACCCAATCTTCACTATTAAATGCCTCTTTTACTATTCCTGATTCAAATTCAGATATTAGACATGTGTTATGTCTTAGTTTGTTTCTTGTCTTCACTGGATCATCCTTATCTCCTATAATCTGACTTGATGCATGATGTCTTCTGACATATTTGGCTAATATAGGCTCAGTAGACTCTGTATGATCTTCTTCATCACTCGGTAACTAGACATTATCTTCATTTTCCTTATCAGCTTTCTCAGTAGGACTTCTCGGTTGAACATGAACAAATTCTTCATAATCTTCTAGTTATTTGGAGTTTCCTTCATCATTTCTTTCTACAAATTCATCAATTATCACATTTGCACTTTATACTATTTTGTTAGATGATTTGATCAGACATTTAAATGCTTTACTTCTAGAAGAATAACCAAGAAATGTTCCTTCTTCAATTTTCTAATCAAACTTTCCATTTCTATCATCTTTGTGAACATAGCATCTACTTCCAATGATTTTAAAATAACTTACATTAGGTTTCTTGTCATACCAGATCTCGTATGGTGTCTTCATAGTTCCTTTCTTCAGTTGAACTCGGTTCAGGGTGTAAACTTCAGTGCTAATTGCTTCTCTTAAAAATGTTTGAGGTACCCTTTTTTCTATCATCAGGGTTCTGGCACAAACCACAATTGATTTGTTTCTTCTCTCGGCTATCCCATTTTGTTGAGGTGTTCTCAGTACAGATACTTGTCATTTTATACCATGATCATTGTAGAATAAGTTAAATTCATCTGAAGTGAATTCTCCTCCTCTGTCAAATCTAAGACATTTTAGTTGTCTTCCTGTTTCATTTTCAACTCTTTTCTTATACCATTTAAACATTTGAAAAGCTTTTGATTTTTCTTTTAAAAACATAACTGACATCATCCTTGAGTAATCGTCCACAAATAATATGAAATATTTATCACCATAATAACTTTGAACTTTCATAGGACCACAAAGATCAGTATGTACTAGATCTAAAATTCCTTTAGAAGTGTAGGACTTACTTGTAAAGCTTGATCTTGTCATCTTACCCATTTGGCATCCTTGGCATATAGCATTCTCAGGTTTTTCAAGACTTAGTAGACCTCTTACTCGGTGCTTCTTGCTTATTTTGATCAGATTATCAAAATTTACATGACAAAATTTTTTATGCCATAACCAAGTATCATCTATCTTTGCATAAAGACACTTGTTCCGAGTTGAGTCAAGATGAAATGTATTACCTTTTGTTTGTGTCATGATAGTAGCTAACTTTCCATGCTTGTCATGAACTTTGACAATTCCTTTCTGAAATTATATTCCGTATCCTGTATTGTTTAGATGTGCTACACTCAAAAAATTGTATTTCAATCCTTCAACCCAGTATACATCATCACATTTAGCTTTTTCAAGAAGTGTTATAGATCCTTTACCTTTCACTGACCATGGTGCATCATTACCAAATCTTACATAGCCTCCATCATAGTCTTCTAATTTAACAAACTTATGTTTATCACCTGTCATGTGATGTGAGCATCCACTATCTATGATCCAAGAATCATTATTATTTATGTGAGATATTAGGTCTTTTTCTTCATAACTTTCTTCATCAGATCCATCTTTAATAGCCACATAAACAACTTCCTTAGTATCAGTTTCATCAGATTGATCATCATTGGATTCCTCATCAGCTACTAGGCATGTCTTTCTGTCTCTCCTTCTAAAGTCTCACTGTCCTTTGTATTGGTTGTCTTTCTGCCTGTTATCTCAGTATTCTCTCTTTTCACTAGATTCTTTATCAGGGCATTTAGAAGCCATATATCCTATTTTATCACAATTGAAACATTTTAAAGGTAGCTTTCCTTTATACTTACCTTTTCCTCTCAGTAACCTTCTGGCTAATAGTGCTTCAAAATCTTCTTGCTTCTTGATTTCCTCATACAGTTTGTGTACTTATTCCATGTTCTTGCAAAATCTTTCACTTGCTCCACTATGATTCCAATCAGAGTACTTACTCATTCTATCATTGGAATCATCAGATTCACCAATATGAAAAGAACTAAATGCAGATTCTACTCTATTTACCGAAGACCCACTGTTATCAAAATTACTTAACTCAAATGCATGTAGATTACCAATAGTAGCATCCAAAGAAACTGGCATATTTGGTACAGACCTTAGTTCATTGATTGCAGAGACTTGAATGGCATAAGAAGGTAGAAGGGTTCTCAACAACTTACTTGTTATATCCTTTTCTTTAATAGTTCCTCCTACTCCTTTAGTTTGATTGACAGTCTCATTTAGCCTTGTACTCTATTGAGTTATGTTCTCACCTTCATTCATTCTCATGGATTCAAGTTGTCCTCTTAGACTATCTACTTTTTCTCATTGAACATGTTCATCACCGCCATACATAGATATGAGCTTAGTCCGCATTGCCTTTGCATCATTACAACCTTCTAGGTCATTAAACTCTGATTCGGTCAATGCTGATGTTATTTCAATCATAGCTTGGATATGTTCTTGCTTTGCCTTTATCTCTTCCAAGGTCATTGGATTGGTGCTCAGTGGAATGTAATCATTCTCCAAATAATATGTTGCATATTCTCCAATTCATGATAAGTGCAGCTTCATCCTTTTTTTCCATGTGGAGAAACTTGACTTGTTCAGCTTTGGTGCATCCCTTTTATACATCTTCGGATGTTTGCCTCAGGTACCTTAAAACTTTTTCTTTCAAAGTCCAAAGCTCTGATACCAATTGTTAAGTTCTGATGCTAATAGCTAACAAGATGAGAGGGGGGAGGGTGAATCATACAAACTTAATAATCCATAAAATCAACAGATTCAACATCGGTAACTTATACTTAAGCAATATAACAAAAAACTGCGAAACATGCAAACTCATAAACACATAATCATCATAACACATATAACACTAGATTTAACATGGAAACCTAAATAGGGAAAAACCACTATGGGATTTCAGACCCACTAAGAAATATACTCTAGAGTATGCTCGGTTAAAAGAAAATCCTATTAAAGATTACAAACACATTGCTAGATGTGACCCGGTTAAGGGATTTCCCTCAGTTCTATTAGGATCTTCACTTTGTTAGAAGTTACCTTATTAAAGGGTTTCAAACATTCATTTAGAATGTTACCTTGCTAGAGGGTTTAACAATAAGACTGTTAAGTCCACACGGTTAAGAGATTTTCTGTCACTTACAAAATAACAGTAATAAAAATATATCTACAACTTCACATCTAAAATGCTAAAGTAGATTCTTATTTGCTCAAAACAATCTTGTCCCTCTGCTAGACTCTCTACTCTGTTATTCAAATAGGTCTTCAAGCTTCTATGCTCGGTAATCACTATGTAGCATCCCTGTGCTTACACTTGCCCGCATACATTGTTCATCAATAATTTCTTATTTATAAACAATTTGCTAACCACTTAATCTCCTTGATGACATTTCCCATGATCAATCTTAGCCATCAGATCTTTAAACTTAACTAGGTTCAAAGCATCCTTCTATCTGAAAATGTTTTACCTTGCTTAGGGACTTCCATTCCTTTCTTGGAACTTGCACAAGGTTATTGTGGTTCAATCTGCGCTGTAGATCTTCATGTTGATCTTCCATTGCCATAGATCCTTAACAAACTTCATGCACAACATACCAATCATTTATACATCTCTAGATAATCATTGTCCTTCATTAAATAATGCTTGTATTCATCCAATGCACTCTGTCATAAATCGGTTGCAACTCGGTAAATACTAAACTTTACTCGGTAGACATTCCACCTTCATTAACCGATATAAATAACCTTAGGGTTTACCGACTAGGTTCTTTGCTCGGTGACATAGCATAGTATTAACCTTACAATCAACAACATACGTAGTATATCAAAACAATCTAAACATCATGATCTCATCATTGTCTAACTCTTTAATAGTTGCCCATTGAATAATGTAATGCCCCGCCAGGAAACCCCGAAGGGATAAGCCAAAATTACAAGAATAGAGTGCAAATTTTTTTTTAAAGTTACAACACATAAGAAGCAACAAGATACCAAAGATTCAGATTACATAGCGGAAGACATTAACGACAATCTCCTAAAGAGTTTCCCAACGAGATTACTTAATTCACAATTCATTTAACTCACACCATTAATCCATTACGCTGAAAATCTTAATAATGAGATAATTCATAATCAGGATAATTTATTTCAAAGATGGAAATACAAATCACAAGCAAGGATTCATCATTAAGATCCATTCATGATTCTCATTCAAGCCTTTCATTTAAAATTACAACCCATACATCTAACATTCTAATGCACTAGGATTTCATCATAACAAAAGAGGTCTTTCCAAGCATATTTAAATTACTTAACATCAACTGAGTAAGATTCATTACTCTAAGATACATTATTCCATATTCCAACTTATTGCATTTAAAGGACGATTTCACACATGCATTACGATATTTCGCATCTCAACCAATTATGCATTCGATCCACAAGGCATTCAAGATAGAATTGAATATAAGCATTTAGAATTAATTCCAATTATCCACTTAAACATACAGCATAAATTAAACATACATGTTAAGCTGAATAAAGGAAACCTAAGAGAATACATCACATAACACCATAATGATCTCGGAGTTCACCCCTAAAGGGCTACATCTCTGGGTCTGCGCAACTGCAAGACCCCTTCTGATAATTAATAAGGTTAAGAGTACAAGAGGTTACACCAAGTACTATCCAGCCATCAAGGCGATACATAAGCAATATACAAATGACCACATCGGTCAATAATACATAAACGATCCTTAAAAAGAACAGGATCCAGCTGAACATAATCAAAGCTAAGACAAAGGTCCAGAAGAGCATCCACAATACTGAGCCATCACCACCCAAGGTCTAACATGAAACCGACACTTACAAGGGCAGCGACAAAGGACGACTCACAAAGGTACTCAAACAGGACAAAACGACAACACACTAGCAGACGTAGGGACAAGTGTCATCACACAACCGGGTATGGATACCATGGCAAGTCTTCATAGGTCCCAGCCCATACACTGGTAACCCTGGCAACCTAATCCAAACTTCCGGCCCATCCAAGCCTCGTGTGGACCCACACATCCTCTCGTGAAGACAAGGAAGGTAGTTTGCCATTTCAGGCCTTCTCACAGCATGCCGAATCTATGATAGCATTCATCCCATGTGTGAGGCACATTATCTTATTTAGAGATTATTTTCTAATCTACTTAGGTTATCACTTGTTAGACTCACTTTCGATGGGTTACCCAGCAGCCACTTTGGGCGCGGCCCCCAATCGAAAGCCACTTTCCCATACGACGCTAGACTAACTCAGACGAACTCGAACCAAGGAATACACATGGTAAGACGAACGGAGTTCAAGAAGATACAATCATCAGGTCAAACACGATTCAAGGGTAATCACTTACTGACGGCACTCTAACTAGAGACCTGACAACTAAGGTTAACTACGAATCATTATTCGACTCACACAAAGAGGGTATAACCAACTAAGTCAACATCACAATCCAAAGTCAACTCAAAATTTGAGGACTGAAACAGGTACACCAAGTCAATCCATACGACAGAGTCCTTTTACACAAAGCAAAACGTGCCATTTCATAATTAAAGGCGAATACAGAAATTAAACTCGCAAAGCAATAATCAGAAAAGACAATATTTTTCTCAAATTGATTTATTCATTTAACGACAATCAAGTTTTCTACAAGATCTAAAACAACTTACAGTTATCTACCTTATCAAAGGATAAGTCATTCTTGGTTTTCTAACTCGTTAAAATTCAAAGCATAAACAGACATATGAGCCATAATGAGTTTTTAACCAATTCGTATAATAAAATTCAGACAACCATTAATCGACTAAAATAAGATATTTAATCTCCCAATCAAAACGTCATTAGATACTGGTCTAAAATCAGTCTCTACAGATTCATAATTTCAATTCTAGTTACATAATACGGATTACGAAAATAAAAATAAAGGAAATTCAGTTGTAGATACTCATTTCCAATGCACATGATATAAACTTATTTAACGAAGATTGGACCCAAGCCTAGCCAATTAACATTTGATGATTAAATTATCAATGTTAGAACTTAATGAGACAGGGTGCACAAATCATGAAAGAAACTTGAATGACTAATTCACCTATAAATTCTATTATATACTCAATCAAAATCAAGTTATCCTTTATCCTGATATGCCCCTTCCGTCAAAATTAAACTAAACATTAAACATGACTCTCTCTAAAAAAATGATATAAAAATCATAAGTATATTTATTTTTAATTACCAAACAACATACATTAACAAAACCCCTTTCTTTTGAATAATTAAAAAAAATTGCATTAACAAAAACCATTTTATAACTATGATTTCTTTTTAACAAAAAAAAGCGCATTTCTTTTAAAAAATTAGGGCGAAGCGAGCTGGGAAGGGCCGTGCCCTAACCCTAGCCGCAGCGCTTGGGGATCCTCGTGGGCGGCGCTCGCAGCGGTGCCCGCAGGCGCCGCGGTGCCCTGCGGCCACTGCGGCTACCGCCGTGAGCCGCAGGCACCACAGTCTGTGAGAAGGGAGAGGACGGGGGGAGGCGCGAGAGGGGCGTGCGGGGGGAGGCACAAGGGGAACCCCCACCAAGGGTTCCGTTTCAAAACAACACTCGCCCAGTCCGAAACAAGGCAAACGCCCAGGCCGAAACAAGGCAAACGCCCAGGCCGCATTGAAATATATATATATCCCCATTTTTTTTAAAACAAACACACAGTTCGAAAGCACAAAAAAAAACGCTTTAAATTTAATTTGCACACACAGTTCGGAAATGAACTAATAAAATTTCTTTATTAAAAACACAGTTCAGATTTCATCAAACGTCCATCACGAAATTGGTAATGAATACAAATTTTGATTCAATAAAAATTCGTTTTAAAAAGGGACTGGTTCGGTTTAAACGAACTGGGTTTACTATCATATTTCTTGATAGGTTGCTCATTCCATTCAACATCCAAGGGTTTCAAACGCCCAAAAAGAGAGGAGGAATTAACACATCTCAAAAACACTTCTAGCCAAGCTGGTTAATTTTACTAAATCAATCCAAAAACATGAAAACATCCAACTTCCATTTCCATTTTAACCAATAACTAAAATTGGGAATGGAATCCTACCTGATATCGCGTTCCTGGCAAGATCTGCTGAGGAGTCTCCATCTCCAGCTGTCCAAAACCATCTTTCTCCATCCAAAATCTCTTCCAATTTTGTCCATCCCCTCAATTTTTCCCCAAATTGGGTTATATGGAAGAGTTGACCCAAAAATTCCATTTTTTGGAATAAAAACTTTTATTTACCAAATAATTTCTCCAAAATTAATCATTTTCTAAATGCAACAACAAAATAACTTGCTTTATCAAATCAAGGAACGATTTCTCATTTTATCGAAATTTAATCTTTCTAATTTAATAATTCAACAGAATGCAATTACGTCTATTGCGATTAAATACCAAACTTTCCTTTTTCAACAACATAAACAAAATGCATTAAATATTCAAAACAGTCGTTTAATTCAATTTTACTTCCAATTTAAAATAGGCAATTCATTAACCACGAAAATCGCATAACGAATACCTAATTAATTAAATCCATTAATCATCAATGCACAAACGCATATTTAATCAAGATAATTACTAAAGACTAATAACCAAATTAATCAATCACACCATGCACGCAAATCGAGAAGGTCAACCAAACAGACGACTCGCAAACCCAAACAACCAGGGATTACCGACAACGACTGGCGATGCTCACTTGAGCACGACTAAGGTCGACTAGGGTCTGACGACCACCTGATCCGACTCTAGGGGTTAAAAGGGGTACACTCAAACCTGCAAAACCAGGTGACGACGAACCTCGCACTCATGCGACTTCGTACCTGAAATCTCCTGCAACAAAAGATCATACATGCATACATTTATAAAATTTACTGAAAGCGTTAGTCCGATACTAAAATCACGAAATAGGTACACTGAATAACCTGCATACAACTAGTGTGAGAATGACATCGATAGCTATGCGTAAAATCAACATCTGATTATAATCACAATATCAAGATAACTAATCACGATTAAACCCAGGTTAGAGATCGATTATGGTAGGGTTACTACATTCAACCCCCCTAGGTTCCGACTTACTCCTGGAAGTCGTAAGGCTAGATGGAGAACATGTCGTACGCATCAGCCCTGAAACTCATTCAACAAAGATCAAATTGCACATAGAAATCTTTTCATAAATAAATGAAATATTATTGCAAATTCCTTTACAAACGCCATTATCCATTGGCCAAATACATCTAAAACCATACATTCCTTAATATATTCCAGGAATTATCCACAAGCATAGCAGAGAAAACAGGAAATTCCTTCCTTTCATAAGACCAAATTAAAGCATTACAAAGAGGTAAACAACTCTTACCATAATCCTCGATCAAAAATGACAGAAACATGCCATCATGATCAATTTTCCTTTACCAATCCATCTTAATCATAAACTTTAAATCATAGAACTAGCTCAAAATATCAATCTCCACAACCAAATTAACTTTCAATAGATAGGAGCAACATAGATAACTCAATTGTTTACACTTGCCAGGCATAAGAAAACCTTTCCAAAGACTATGTCCCATAACATAGCGACAAGCTAACACAATTTACTCCATGATACAAATGATAACCATCCACATAACTGGAATGCATAACACAAAAGGCCACATGTGAGCATGTCTAATGCTCGGTCAAGGATAACATGCACGATCAGCATCTCTATGCCTGATCTCAGAACAACAATATGATCAAAAATATCCAATATCTCACTCAAAGGCTTGATGGTGCTAGGTACACCATAGCGGTGCTACCTTCCATACAAGACCTTTGTGAATATCCCTTGTTGTACAAGGTGGTTAGCCTCCAAGAGATAGTCACCACACATAGGTAGGTAGTGGATACTAGCTGCATTACAGCCTCACATACCTCCATCCTCACGGTTCTCTATATCAACTTCCTCGCACACACTCTACCAATTCCGTATCATACGTCCTTGGAGAGGAATTTCACATCTCGACACAAGATCAGCATCCAAAAACAATAAGGATAAACCAGTTCAGCCACCAAAATACAGATGAATAAAGATAATAAATCATCAATTCCAACAATAAGGCAAGAAAATAATCCGGAATTTCAACACCAAATCAAAATGCAAAAGATCACAAGATCGTGGCCAAACCTTCAAAATCAAAGTAAAATAAACTGCTGATCCCCAAAGAAATATAAAGAATATCACAACTGCACATAACAGCACTGTGTGACTAGCATCTAGCCACCAACGAGGAAGGAAGGAACAACTGACTAGCTATTGCAGTAGCTCATCATGTGGTGCGACATAGTCACACTATCCACATGGCATGGCAGTGTGCACCTCGACATCACCCCGCATCACGTCGTCACGTGGCATGGCAATACCCCAAGTGGAGAAAACACACACTGGACATATCCCGCATGGTAGTGCACCTCGCGGAAAAAGCACGCGCAGGTCACATCCCGCATAGCGACGTATCTAGAAGGATACTCGCCGTAAGTCAGAGGTATACATGACTATGGTCTACCCACAAGTCTACCAACACAGGCCAGTTGGCAACTTATGTAAGAATAATAACACGCCTCTCAAGAAGACAAGGCAACAGATACTCCAATAGAATCCAACAATATGCACAAAAACTACCATCTATATGCTCAGATAAGGAAGAGAATAGGCTGACACACATAAACCTATAAATAGATTCATCAAAGGGAAAGTATTGAGTACACCTTGATACAGTTTAGTAGTACAACTATATCATTCCTCGAAGTAGAGAAGCTAAAGTCGCTTCACGTCGACATTACTCGCACGCCAATCCATACTATTCAAGGAACGGTCGCTTCGAATACTACCCCTTAACATACCGAGTTACCCACAACCCGAGGTTTGGTACTCAGCAGGGAAACAAATAAGCAACAGCACACAGACAGTATGGTTTCCCATACTCATAAGCAACATATCCTCCATGGTTGATTACTTCACCAAACCATGGCACACAAGATAAGCACTGGTTTCTTACAATACACACAATACACCAATACTGGTTTAATCACATTTACGGGGAGTACTTTTCAGTACGCTAACATCTATACAAGGAAGATTCCAATTATGCTTTCTACATAAATAACTGAATTCAAGTTTACTGAAATTATTAACAATTCACAATTATATAAGGAAATAACATCATTCCTATATCTTTCTCGAATCTCACTAAGCATTCATAATTAAATTACTAGCTAAGCAGATTCATTTCTAAAGCTTAAGACTTTCATCTATCACTATGAAGCCAAAAGCAAATAAACAATTTCACATGTTTTATAAACATTCTATTTAAATCAATGCACTCTTTAATATCATTTCTAAAATTTCTTATGATTAGGCAAGGAGAAGGGAAAAAGAGTTTGATAGCCAAACTATTTCCTACAGAACACAAGATCAATCAAGATCACGCTACAATATTAAATTTCTCACTTAAGCCTATCATTTCAATTACACGATTTTCATTTCGCTACCGTTATAAGGATGAAAATTAGTCTAACAAAACACTTCCAATAATTATGGTTGCAACAAGAGGTTCTAGTTTTCCAAACAAAACAGAGATCAAGAGAGGCAATCTTTTCGATACTGCAGGACCTCATAAGAACACTCACATATAATAATACAATATAGACACATGTCATAATTTGCAACCTACTAGAGAAGATCACATTACGATCAAAGATAAGTAAAGAGCTATTACCCCATTAAACATATCAATGCATGCACATCAAACAAGCTTTTCGTTCGCACTTTCTAACCATATTAAGGTAATTTCATATACCCAAAAGCGAGTTCCATGGAGCATTTGCTAAACTAAATCTTCACTCAACTGGTTAAATGAAACACAGAAAACAATCTTTCGGAAAACACATAAATCAATCTTTCAGAGAACACATTAATACTCTCTTGGAGCTACAATAACATGCTCTTTTATAATACTTCTTCTATAACCAAGCAGTTTCACATAATTCATCTATTTGCATATTAATGCACCTTACTAAGGTAGAATTTTATCATGCCACTCCAACATACACATGGAGAATTCTTTAAACATACTCATACAGTTTTCTCCCATTCACCCAAAATAAATCTTTTAACCCCATAGCCCTTTAATAATCTAAAAACATGAGCGACATAAGGCTCACACAAGGGTTCAAGAAGTCACACCCTTTTCTCTTGCAACAAGAAACTCAAATCAAAGATAATTACACATATCTTATTCATTTTAATTTCCAGAAGAGAGAGGAATGGTGATGATCATTTAATTTTCTACAAAACAAGCATACAATAATTTCCATGCTAGTCCTTCAAGTGGACAACATTAAGCTAAATCATAATCTTTAAACAAACACAATTCGCACTTTCCGATTCAAGACAAGCACGGACCAATCCAAATGGATTAGTCTAAAGAGTACAACACTCAATAAGGAAAAGTACACAATGCACAAATAGGCACACAAACACCAACATCAAGAAGGCGAAAACAAGGTGTGAACGCACACACGTTACACACCAGCTAAGGTCTGCTCAATCACTCACATGCAAGAGGAGGACAAGCATACACATAAGGTCGATACACCTCACACCAATAGAGGGCACACGCGACACCAGAGATCCCAATGTTTGCAACTTGGCTCTGATACCAAATGTAATGCCCCGCCAGGAAACCCCGAAGGGATAAGCCAAAATTACAAGAATAGAGTGCAAATTTTTTTTTAAAGTTACAACACATAAGAAGCAACAAGATACCAAAGATTCAGATTACATAGCGGAAGACATTAACGACAATCTCCTAAAGAGTTTCCCAACGAGATTACTTAATTCACAATTCATTTAACTCACACCATTAATCCATTATGCTGAAAATCTTAATAATGAGATAATTCATAATCAGGATAATTTATTTCAAAGATGGAAATATAAATCACAAGCAAGGATTCATCATTAAGATCCATTCATGATTCTCATTCAAGCCTTTCATTTAAAATTACAACCCATACATCTAACATTCTAATGCACTAGGATTTCATCATAACAAAAGAGGTCTTTCCAAGCATATTTAAATTACTTAACATCAACTGAGTAAGATTCATTACTCTAAGATACATTATTCCATATTCCAACTTATTGCATTTAAAGGACGATTTCACACATGCATTACGATAATTCGCATCTCAACCAATTATGCATTCGATCCACAAGGCATTCAAGATAGAATTGAATATAAGCATTTAGAATTAATTCCAATTATCCACTTAAACATACAACATAAATTAAACATACATGTTAAGCTGAATAAAGGAAACATAAGAGAATACATCACATAACACCATAATGATCTCGGAGTTCACCCCTAAAGGGCTACATCTCCGGGTCTGCGCAACTGCAAGACCCCTTCTGATAATTAATAAGGTTAAGAGTACAAGAGGTTACACCAAGTACTATCCAGCCATCAAGGCGATACATAAGCAATATACAAACGACCACATCGGTCAATAATACATAAACGATCCTTAAAAAGAACAGGATCCAGCTGAACATAATCAAAGCTAAGACAAAGGTCCAGAAGAGCATCCACAATACTGAGCCATCACCACCCAAGGTCTAACATGAAACCGACACTTACAAGGGCAGCGACAAAGGAGGACTCACAAAGGTACTCAAACAGGACAAAACGACAACACACTAGCGGACGTAGGGACAAGTGTCATCACACAACCGGGTATGGATACCATGGCAAGTCTTCATAGGTCCCAGCCCATACACTGGTAACCCTGGCAACCTAATCCGAACTTCCGGCCCATCCAAGCCTTGTGTGGACCCACACATCCTCTCGTGAAGACAAGGAAGGTAGTTTGCCATTTCAGGCCTTCTCACAGCATGCCGAATCTATGATAGCATTCGTCCCATGTGTGAGGCACATTATCTTATTTAGAGATTATTTTCTAATCTACTTAGGTTATCACTTGTTAGACTCACTTTCGATGGGTTACCCAGCAGCCACTTTGGGCGCGGCCCCCAATCGAAAGCCACTTTCCCATACGACACTAGACTAACTCAGACGAACTCGAACCAAGGAATACACATGGTAAGACGAATGGAGTTCAAGAAGATACAATCATCAGGTCAAACATGACTCAAGGGTAATCACTTACTGACGGCACTCTAACTAGAGACCTGACAACTAAGGTTAACCACGAATCATTATTCGACTCACACAAAGAGGGTATAACCAACTAAGTCAACATCACAATCCAAAGTCAACTCAAAATTCGAGGACTGAAACAGGTACACCAAGTCAATCCATACGACAGGGTCCTTTTACACAAAGCAAAACGTGCCATTTCATAATTAAAGGCGAATACAGAAATTAAACTCGCAAAGTAATAATCAGAAAAGACAATATTTTTCTCAAATTGATTTATTCATTTAACGACAATCAAGTTTTCTACAAGATCTAAAACAACTTACAGTTATCTACCTTATCAAGGGATAAGTCATTCTTGGTTTTCTAACTCGTTAAAATTCAAAGCATAAACAGACATATGAGCCATAATGAGTTTTTAACCAATTCGTATAATAAAATTCAGACAACCATTAATCGACTAAAATAAGATATTTAATCTCCCAATCAAAACGTCATTACATACTGGTCTAAAATCAGTCTCTACAGATTCATAATTTCAATTCCAGTTACATAATACGGATTACGAAAATAAAAATAAAGGAAATTCAGTTGTAGATACTCATTTCCAACGCACATGATATAAACTTATTTAACGAAGATTGGACCCAAGCCTAGCCAATTAACATTTGATGATGAAATTATCAATGTTAGAACTTAATGAGACAGGGTGCACAAATCATGAAAGAAACTTGAATGACTAATTCACCTATAAATTCTATTATATACTCAATCAAAATCAAGTTATCCTTTATCCTGATATGCCCCTTCCGTCA
This sequence comes from Cryptomeria japonica, assembly GCF_030272615.1. Classification (NCBI taxonomy): domain Eukaryota; kingdom Viridiplantae; phylum Streptophyta; class Pinopsida; order Cupressales; family Cupressaceae; genus Cryptomeria; species Cryptomeria japonica. The sequence goes on from NC_081413.1 coordinate 627,587,748, forward strand.
AAATTAAACTAAACATTAAACATGACTCTCTCTAAAAAAATGATATAAAAATCATAAGTATATTTATTTTTAATTACCAAACAACATACATTAACACAACCCCTTTCTTTTGAATAATTAAAAAAAATTGCATTAACAAAAACCATTTTATAACTATGATTTCTTTTTAACAAAAAAAAGCGCGTTTTTTTTTAAAAATTAGGGCGAAGCGAGCTGGGAAGGGCCGTGCCCTAACCCTAGCCGCAGCGCTTGGGGATCCTCGTGGGCGGCGCTCGCAGCGGTGCCCGCAGGCGCCGCGGTGCCCTGCGGCCACCGCGGCCCCTGCGGCCACCGCCGTGAGCCGCAGGCACCACGGTCTGCGAGAAGGGAGAGGACGGGGGGAGGCGCGAGAGGGGCGTGCGGGGGGAGGCGCAAGGGGAACCCCCACCAAGGGTTTCATTTCAAAACAACACTCGCCCAGTCCAAAACAAGGCAAACGCCAAGGCCGAAACAAGGCAAACGCCCAGGCCGCATTGAAATATATATATATCCCCATTTTTTTTAAAACAAACACACAGTTCGAAAGCACAAAAAAAAATGCTTTAAATTTAATTTGCACACACAGTTCGGAAATGAACTAATAAAATTTCTTTATTAAAAACACAGTTCGGATTTCATCAAACGTCCATCACGAAATTGGTAATGAATACAAATTTTGATTCAATAAAAATTCGTTTTAAAAAGGGACTGGTTCGGTTTAAATGAACTGGGTTTACTATCATATTTCTTGATAGGTTGCTCATTCCATTCAACATCCAAGGGTTTCAAACGCCCAAAAAGAGAGGAGGAATTAACACATCTCAAAAACACTTCTAGCCAAGCTGGTTAATTTTACTAAATCAATCCAAAAACATGAAAACATCCAACTTCCATTTCCATTTTAACTAGTAACTAAAATTGGGAATGGAATCCTACCTGATCTCGCGTTCCTGGCAAGATCTGCCGAGGAGTCTCCATCTCCAGCTGTCCAAAACCATCTTTCTCCATCCAAAATCTCTTCCAATTTTGTCCATCCCCTCAATTTTTCCCCAAATTGGGTTATATGGAAGAGTTGACCCAAAAATTCTATTTTTTGGAATAAAAACTTTTATTTACCAAATAATTCCTCCAAAATTAATCATTTTCTAAATGCAACAACAAAATAACTTGCTTTATCAAATCAAGGAACGATTTCTCATTTTATCGAAATTTAATCTTTCTAATTTAATAATTCAACAGAATGCAATTACGTCTATTGCGATTAAATACCAAACTTTCCTTTTTCAACAACATAAACAAAATGCATTAAATATTCAAAACAGTCGTTTAATTCAATTTTACTTCCAATTTAAAATAGGCAATTCATTAACCACGAAAATCGCATAACGAATACCTGATTAATTAAATCCATTAATCATCAATGCACAAACGCATATTTAATCAAGATAATTACTAAAGACTAATAACCAAATTAATCAATCACACCATGCACGCAAATCGAGAAGGTCAACCAAACAGACGACTCGCAAACCCAAACAACCAGGGATTACCGACGACGACTGGCGATGCTCACTTGAGCACGACTAAGGTCGACTAGGGTCTGACGACCACCTGATCCGACTCTAGGGGTTAAAAGGGGTACACTCAAACCTGCAAAACCAGGTGACGACGAACCTCGCACTCATGCGACTTCGTACCTGAAATCTCCTGCAACAAAAGATCATACATGCATACATTTATAAAATTTACTGAAAGCGTTAGTCCGATACTAAAATCACGAAATAGGTACACTGAATAACCTGCATACAACTAGTGTGAGAACCACATCGATAGATATGCGTAAAATCAACATCTGATTATAATCACAATATCAAGATAACTAATCATGATTAAACCCAGGTTAGAGATCGATTACGGTAGGGGTACTACAAATAACTTATTCATCCTCTTTCTTATCACATTCTTTCTGTGTCTTTTACCAACCACTTAATTCTCTTCAAATCAATCATCTCAAGATATGGCAACATCATACTGAATAAGAAAATCAATTTCTTGACAACAAATGACAAAATAATGTTATAAAGATAGTTATCATCCTTTTTTAGTTATATCAATAATCTTCAACAACCTTCTCAATATCCTTAATGAATATCAACAATCTTTCTTTCTATTAAAATGCCAACAATTATAATCTTTTTATCCTTTATCATTTTTCATTTTTAGTCTTACGTATTGATTATTTTATTTACTAACATATATATAATTATATATATAGAGTAAGCCAAGAGATATGGAGCCTTTAATTTTTTAGTAATAAAATATTAAAGCCTTGATATCTTTGGGCTTACTTTATATATATATAATATATATATATGATAGTAGCATAAAACAAAATAAATTAAATAAACGATAATGATAATAATTTTAGAATGAAAATTAATTAATCTAAAATTAAATTAAATTTATAAAATAATAAGAGTGTTTAACTTTAATAATTTAAGCTAAACATTATTCAATGTTTATATCTTAAATAAATGAATAATAATAATACTTTTCTAGCTTGAATAATTTGTTTCATATAAATTATTTAAATCAAATTTAATGGAAATTATAAATTTTTTAACTTAAATAATATAAATTTAAAAAGATTACTTCAACATTTAAAAAAATTTAAGTTGAGCCTCACTAAAGGCAAACCCAAATTAAAACCTAACCATTATAAAACTATAATCTTGATTGAACCCTAAAACTAACCCTCATTAAGTTAATATGTTTAATTAGGTTTAGGGTGATTGTTCAACATGATTTAAGGTTATAGTTCACTTTGATTTAGTTTGATGGTAAGTGTTGACTGTTGTTTAGGATTACCACTAAATTTAGGTTCAGTATTAATGGTTGGGTGAACAATTTATTTAAGGGTTAAGGTTAAATTTGATTTATGTTTAAGATTGGGTTTTAATTTGGTTTACTGTTAGGGTTCAATATCACTTAGTTTTATAATAAAAAAATATATACAATTGGAATTAGATTTGGGATTATAACACTAACTCTAATTTAATAAGGGTTACAGTTGAATTTGGTTTAGTATTCAATTATGTTTAAGGCTAGGGTAGGGTTCAATTTGGTTTAGGGTTAGGTTTGAATTTAGAATAGGGTTCAAATATGAATAGGGTTTAATTACAATTAGGATCAAGGTTATGTTTCAAATAGTACTATAGAACAACCCCAATATAAAATAATTATTTTTAGTGCAATTATGTCATCAACTATATTTTCATCATATTTGAAGCATCATACTCGATTCCCTTATTGTAAAAAATTCTTTCTTTGTCAATCCATAGGCACCTTATATTTTTAAAATCAAAACCTTTTCCTTTATCTTGCATCCTACTATAAAAAATTAGATATATAATTAGTATTAAAAATATATACCCCTATACTAATAGACATCTTTCTTTATTTGTCTTGTAAATATAATTAAAGTATGGGATCTAGAAGAATATTTATTCTATAGAAGTTGTATTTTTACAGTAGAAAATCAAAGAGAAAATTCTAGCCATCTATATCATTACAAGTAAAGGAAGATTCTAGATATACCCAAAATATTAAAGATTATTTGAGATTGGCATGAAAGAAAGGTATGTGAATCTTTCTTTTGATTTCTTATTCTTTTAGTCTTCCCTTTTAACAATAATGTTTTATGTTTGATGTCAGAGATTTTGTCGTTGTACTATGATTTCGTTGTTCAGGGTCTTTTCCCTGCTTATATAATAAAAAATAGAATTTTTTTTTGATCTAATATAGGAGAAATAGATGAGATACATCAACAAGAAGAATAATCTATAATATGAAACAATTAAGGAAAATTGACGAATTGCTGAAATACAGAAACCACATGAAAAATTAAGGAATTGTGCATATTGAGAAATTGGGTGGATCTAGTGAGAACAACTATAGTGTTATGTTTACATTAAGATTTAATTTTGTAAGTGGACTACTTTAAGAACTACTCTGGACTTGTTACAAATATTTAATTCTAAATATTTTCAAAGCTAAATATTTAGTTTATTGTTACACTCAATAATAATATAAAACTTCAATGTTCTTGTTATCACTTGTTAGATTTAATTGTGAGGAATTGTGTATATTGAGAACTTGGTTGGATCTAGTGAGAACAACTATAATGTTATGTTTACTTTAAGATTAATTTTGTAAGTGGACCACTTTAAGAACTACTGTCGAATTGTTTCAAATATTTAATTCTAAATCTTTTCAAAGCTAAAGATTTAGTTTATTGTCAATACTCAATCATAATATAAATTTTTAATGTTCTTGTTATCACTTCTTAGATATATATGTAGATCTTGAAACATGTACATCTATATCATTTTCCTTTTACAAATATCTGATTTTGAATTTGTTTGAAGTTAAATATGTCCTTTTTTGTTACTACTCAATCATAATATATAATTTTTATATTCTTGTTACCACTTGTCAGATTTAATTATGCAAACAAGCTACTATTGTAATATATTAATATATAAATAATAGAGATTACAAAAATTGGTTCAAAGAGCAAACCGAAGGAAAGAGCCAGTAAGAAAACCTCCACTTATGGATCAAAATATTAAAGGAAATACCAGAGCAATCTTGGTGGTTTGTTGGTTTGATCTTCAAGCATAATTTTTAAATAATTTTTTATTCTTAGATATATAAGTATTATTAAAAATATGTACCCCTTGTTGGATGTGCTCCTTGAGACCACCTAAAAAATAAAGTATATGCATGATCTTATTTGTTTAATTTTAGCTAGATAAATAAATTATTTGTAGGATATACCTTATTTTAATAATTATTTTATATTGGGTTTAGAGTTAGGGTTCCATTTTGATTTTGTATAATGTGTACAATTTAATTTTGTTTAGTGTTAGGGTTAGGGATTGATTTGGTTTACTGTTAGGGTTGAATTAGGTCTAGCATTTTTTATCTACCTTCACAACCAACCCATTGATGATGTCTAATATCGTGAAGTTCATCTTCATCTCACAAGTTATTTATCTAGTATAGTTCTTGAAACCACCTGTCAGCAGATAAATACTTTAGGTGTCAAGTCTTACTTATGTCTAAAAAGGGTCCCACCATATCTTATCGATCTATGGCCTCCCAATCGAAGCTCTCCTTTTGTTATTATGCATTATTTCCCAGTCTTGTTTTGCCTGATAATTTGACTTCTTATAATACAATGACAATGGGTCCCTCACAAGTCACATATCGGTCGATCACATGATAGGGTTTTTTTGGCACACACTTTCTTTTCTATTCTAGATTTATTGAAGGACTTGATCACCTAATGCTTCGATATTGATGGCTATTAGATTGGTGATCTGCATGATGATGTCGACATAATGCTTTTCCATAAATGGTAATAATTTGGACAATTAATAAAAAGTTCATTTCAAATCCTGAGATGGTACACCAACTACCAAAGCCAAGTTGAGGTTTCCATATATCTATCAACCTTGCTCATGCATTTGGTATTCAAAACTTTTCAAAGAATTCAAGGGCATTCTAGCAGAAGAATGAAACTAGGTTTAGAAATTGAGGCTTTCTGTGTTTAAAATTGTTGACATTTATGGTTTTCTCATCGATATAATAAGTGAAGCTTGTCAGCTTGGCATTCATGGGAATCTTCTTTAATCATAGTTCTTTCTTCTTTTATTTCAATTCAATCTTTCATCTACTTTTAGAAACCTTAACATTTCTGCACTCAATTTCTATGGCACCCAAAACCCCTCAACCTATATTGAATACATTATATTCTATCAAAGATACAAAGGTCAGCCCATTCACAATACATGAAATAAATAAGAGGTTGCAAAATTAAGAAAAGTCCCCCATTACATAGAAGGTCATTGAGTCTACACTATCTCAGGTTGGAAGTTACCCCTTTGTTATTCCATGCCTCAAATTGGTTTTTTCATGTGTACAAAATTATCATTCTAATTCCCAAAAAATCCAAGTTGAAAATCAAAATGTGATAGCTAAGATAGACACAAACAACATTTCCCTTCCTCTATGGATTCTAGAGAGAGAAGAGCAGATGGATTTGTCCTTTCAGTGAGGATGAGAATATTATCACAATCAGGTACATTAGTGAATGGATATAATTGCTAAAGGGTGGTTAAAAGTTGTTCAACCTAGAAAGTATAAGTTACCATCCCAAATTAAAGTATAAATTTTTAGGGATGATATTGCCGATATCATTGTGTTGTTGTGTCTAGTGGTCGATCGACGTGAAGTGAAATTTCTTGAGGAATGGAAATGTCACTTTATCCTTACTATTTATGATGATGAAAATAAAATTAACTAGATGAATTTAATATGTGACTCTCTCCAAGAACAACTTGTTAAGTTAAATAATAGCTAGGAATTTGATTTATTCTTTGTGCTTCTGTATGTAATAGTCACTAAAAGAGTTTCTTGGCCAAGTTTGAGACAAGTTTATAATAATTCAGATAGTGCCCCCATTTATAATTGTTTTCCTCAGCTGTCAAAAGGAAAGGGTATGAGAAACTTCTCTCATTTACATGACGCCTTTCTCATTACAGTCATCAAAGAAATTGAAGGAAACCCTGAAAAGAGAATGTCGAAGGAGGCTATGGTTGTAATCTAAATGTGTGAAAATTTTTACCTACAATTTAGGATTTTTTTATACTTAAGAGTTGGAGGTTATGAGAAATCCCCATTGAAGCTCCTTAGATATGCCTCTGACTACCTTATATTTTTAGAGTTATGCCACAAGATGGCTTTTGTCAATATCAAGTATGTTCAAATGAGGAAGAAGGGGCATTCTTTTCCCCTGAGATTGTATGCAAGGTTTTCTAATAAACCTTGAGCTAACCTTGGTCTTCATTCTTTATCCATGAGGACTCACTTTGACAGTAAGGGTTATGTTAGAAATAATTTCTATGGAGCTTCTCATTATGCCCATGTCCCCAAGTTAGAAGACTTTTGGGAAGATTGTGTTGATGAGAATGAAGTTTTCAGAAGAGGTTTCATGCAGCTCACTTTGAACCAGATGTTGAGTTTTAACATCATCTTTATTGTTCCTAAGAATGTAACAAAGAATAATTCAAACCCACAGATGTTTTATATTAGAATGCCAACCTACCACCTTTTTAATGGCTTGAATATGAAGAGGAAATGAGTATCAAAGACATAACTTCCCAAGTTGTGGATAGGTCATGGGTCTAGCTAAATTATGCAATCAAAAGTCACTTTGGTTCTTCTTCATAGAAAGGAACACCGAAGGAAACTAGTATCACCTCTAAATCTTCTCTTAAGGTGATGGGAAAGGTAACAATGAAATTAAGTGTATCTCAGGTAGACTCATAGTATGGTGGGAATAATCAAACACTCAAGAAGAATCAAAAGGTAAAGTATGTTTGCGAAGAAGGCACCATAACACCACCCAAGAAGAAAAGGATAACTCTGCAAATTAGCTCTAGCAAAGAGGACACTCAATTTATTCATCAATTGGGAGAGAAAAATCCATTAGTTTGCTTGATCAATGATGGTCCCCTAGAATTATCTTCTTGATGTCTCTATGATGACACCTGATAACACTATAAATACATTGTCAATGAAAATTCCAATGAATACCTCATCAACCCCATGGCTTAAGAAGGCAATCAAGAAGAAAAAGAAGAAATACTTGCCTACCACTAAAATAAGGATTGATACAGTAATGCATTTGTTAGGGGATATTCCAAAACCTAAAAAGGAATGGTGAAAGGCCAAGATGATTGTAGATCCCCATATGGACCACCATGTCCTAGAGATTTTTGATCCTAATGTTGATAAAAATTTACAATAAATTACACAGGGGGAGTTTAATATAAGAAGGATTCACATGGGAATTGCAATGATGGAGGGAGACATATATCATGCTAAAAATTATGTCACCGTTGTGTCTAAAAGAATGAAAGTGGTGGAAAAGAAAAATCAAGAGTTGGAACAATATGTTGATGTCCTTAATTCCTTCATTCAATCTACCTATTCAACTAAAATTCTTTCTACTAGTTCATCTTCAGGGTTGTTGATTACAAAACATAGGAACTTTGATAAGTTGGAAATTGTTAAACGCTCACAGACCATCACCAAAGCAATTGACAGCTGGGCTAGTCAAGTAATTGTTAAAGGATTATCATTCATCGAGCATGACCTGCTAAATAATGATACTCTGAATCAGATGATTGATGTCCATAGGGTCAAATTACATAGAATAAAGAAAGAAACTTAGACTATCCACATCCCTCCTAGAAATGAGAGAGGTTAGCAAGTTGCATCAAGTGTTTTGATTTTTTAGCATATTATTGGAAAATCTAGTATAGAAGACATCGCCACTTGGGTGGAGATGCTAGAATGGAAACACCATGTTGCAAGTGAAATCCAATCTAAACTCATTGCTTTAGTAGTCCAAAATACAAATCCAAAGTAAGACTTTAATGGTTTCTTTGATACAATTGGTATCAGCATACTTGGCTATAGTGATTTACTTTAAGAAACCCCCCCTCAAAAAAAGATATAAAATCCTGGTGATTTTTTTTTTTTTTTTGGATAAAAATAATCATTTTTATTGGTGAATCTTTCATTTTTTAAAAGAAAAATATTTACTTTATTGGTGATTTTTTTACATCAAAATTATTTGGTAGAAAATCTTGGTTAATCTTAGAAAATAATATGACTATGAATTAATTACTATTGCAAATAATTTCATGTTAAAAAAAAAAATCTTATAGAAAAGTAGAGGCCTAAGGTGGAAACCATTAATGAGTTTAAAGGGTAGACACTACTTTAGCTAGTTATTGCCATTAATTTAAATTAATCTAAATACCTTCTTTGTATTTTGTCAGATAAAATGTACTTAAAATTTGTAATACTCTTGGATTGCAAAATTGTTTATATACCATTATGATTTATTATTGGCGAGTTGTTGTTAATGACATATTTATATATAGTGATCATTCTCTAGTAGAAATCTTTGTATGAATACAGATGAATGATTTGAGTTTTAGATATATGGCAATTGATATTTGTTATTGAGGTCATGAACACTTATTTTGCACTTTCCGTATTTCATTTTATGAAAATTTGCCTTTCCTTCTATTTGGTCAAAATCATACCCTAGAAAAACCTCAAAACTTATATCATAAGATGGAGTTGTACTTCTTAAATTTAGAGGAAAGTTGCATAGGTAATCACAACTTATCCAATTGTTGATTGATAGTTTTTTCTCTTGTGTGGGCATAGATTCATATCATTATATATTTTAAGAGAACAAAATATGTTAACCAATAGCATTTAGGTTAGCATATGATTTTATTTAGGGTTAGTGTTTAGTTTGGTTTAATGTTCAATTAGGTTTTGGGATAGAGTTGAACTTTGTTAAGGGTTAAATGTATAGTTCACTTTTGTTTAGGATTATGGTTTAATTTTATTTAGTGTTAGGTATAGGGTTTTATTCAATGTTGATTTATTATTAGGGTTAGGTTTCAATTTGGTTTAGATTTAGTTTTAAGATTGGTAATTTTTAAACATTATAATTTCATGGTACAAAGTTAGGGTTAGGGTTCAATTTGGTTTATGTTATGATTAAAGTTAGGGTTTAATTTATTTGGGGTTACAAGTAGGGATAGGGTTTAATTTAGTTTAGTGTTATTTAGAATTCCATCTGGTTTAATTTTGAATTGTGTTTAGTTAAGGCAATAATTAGGTTTAGTGCTCAATTTGGTTTAGGGTTAGGATTTAATTAATGTGAATATTATGGTTCACTTTGGTTTATTATTAGGGTTAAAAGTCAATTTGGTTAATGGTTAGGGTTATGGATAAATATAGTTTAGTGTTTAATTAAGTTTAAGATTAGGACTCAATTTGGATCAGGGTTTAATAAGCCTTAGGACTCAATTTGAATTGTGGTTTTATAAGGGTTAGGGTTGAATTTTGATTTTGGTTTAGTGTTAGGGTTAGGGTTTAATTAAATTTATAGTTTTGAGTTAGGATCAGGATTAGACAAGTAGCAATAATTTCATAAGGGTCAGGTTAGTTTTCTTTAGTGCTCACTTAGGTTTTGTATTATAATTTGATTTGATTTAGTGTTAGCGTAAAAGTTTCATTTTCTTTATGGTTAGGGTTAGGGATTTAATTTTCTAAGTATTAAGCATAGAGTTCAATTTGGTTTAGGGTTAGGGTCAAAATTGTTGAAGTGCTAGGGTTAAGATTCAATTTGGTTTAGTGTTTAGGTTTACCCTTATAGATGGGGTTTAATTAGGTTCACAATAGGGCTATAAATGGTTTAACATAAAGATTAGGGTTTAAATTGGTCTAGGTTGGGGTAATGTTAAATTGAGTCTTCTATTCAATTTGGTTTAGGGTTAGTATTCAATTTGGATATTGGTTTAGCATTTAGGTTACAGTTCAATTAATTTTAGGTTTAGAGTTCAATTTGCTATAGTGGCTAATTATGTTTATGGTAAGAGATAAGTTTTGCTTAGTGTTCAATTATCTTAAGGTTAAATTTAATTTTATTAAGTGTTAGTGTTAGGGTTTGGTTTGGTTTAAGGTTATCATTAAAGTTGGTTGTGTTAGGTTTATGGTACAAGTTGACTTAGGGTTAGGGAAGATTCCATGTGGTTTTATATTTAATCAGGTTTAGGGTTATGGTTTAATTTTGTTTATTGTTTGGTGTAATTTTTTTTAGGTTTAGGGTTAAATTTGGTTTATGTTTTAAGTTTAGTTTTATTTACGGATAGGGTTCAGTTTGGTTTAGGGGAAGAGTTAAATTTAGTTTAGAGTTTTGTTAGGTTTAAGTTTATTCAACTTTCTTTCTAGTGTTAGGGTTAGGGTTCAATTAGGTTTAGTCTTATAGATAGGGTTTGATTAGTTTCACAATTAGAATTCAATATGAGTAAAAGTGTGATTTGGTATAATATTAGGATAAGTTTCAATCTATTGTACTATTCTATTAGGTATAAGGTTAGAGTTAAATTTAGATTTTGGTTTAGTATTAAGGTTATGGTTCAAACATTTTGAGGGTTAACAGTTAGTTTTGTTTAGTGTTAAATAAATACAATATTTTTAATTATTTGTTACAATATTTGAAATATAAATACAAAAACTCATTAATTTATGTTATTGTGACAAAGAATTATAATTTTTTTGTCATATATCATTTTTCATCTTAAGTATTGATTATTTTACATCTAACCTTGTCACTACAAGGTGATCCTTGAAACTTACATATAACCTTGTGGGTACAAGCCAATCTTTAGAACTTACATTCAAGATCAATCTTCACTTGCTATGTTATGTCTATATATTATGATAAATACACTTTTACAATTAGTATAGATATCTTAAATATTTCTATTTAATAAATGATGAAAAATATTACTTTAAAATTACTTTATGTATATAAAAGTTTAGTTATTTTATTTTGGAACTATATTATTTACTACTTATATGAAGTAATCATAAATATTAATATTTTAAATTTGTTAACATATACTCTCCTTGTAAAATGCACTCTGACATTAAATATATATTTAATATTTAGATCCAAAAATATTAGATAGTCATTAGATATGATTTTATTTTAAAATGGTATAGATGCAATCTCAATATTAACCGTTGGTTCTACTACACATTTCAATTTCTCACTCTACTAAACTGCCTCACTTTCCTTGTCTCTTTCTCACAAATTGAATAATGTTGAACAATGTTGAATGATGTTGAATGTTTATTCAATGATGTTGAATGATGTTGAATGCTTATTGAGAAAGTTTTTGTCACAAATTGTGAAGTTTGTAACATGAAATTTTGTCCACAAAGGAAACAAAAACCCTATCAGAAGAATTTTATTCTCGTAGTTCAAGAATAAGCCAATTTCCCATTACAAATGTTTTGTCAGGCTTTTTCATGGACTTTTCCATAAGAAAATATTAAAACATTTTAAAACATTTTCCCTTCACAAATATGGGGTCATAAATGATAGGATATATTGTAGGGTTTTAAGGAGAATTTGTTTCTACTTGCAAATACATGTGTTTGACATAAATTGATACTTTTCATTAGGGATTTTCATGTATTAGATTTTTTTTTCCACAACAAAATAGTTTTAAGTCACTAGAAAACATTATTTAATGGAAAAATGGGAGTTGTGTCTTAATTAGTAAATTTTGTCAGAAGGATGGATATAACCCAACTTTGGGTAAGAATTGTGTACAACTTTTACAACTCAGTGTAAGTTTGGTATTTCTATTTCTTCCAATGTTTTAATTTACTAATTATGGAAAAATGCATTAATATAGTCACAGGAAGATGCTTATCATTAATTAAATTGTTGTTGAGAAAGAGTAGCTTCTGGATTCAATTGTGTATAAGATGTTTGCATGTTATTTTTTAAATCCCTTATAAGAGAACCATTTCTTTCTCTATGCCCTTACTTCTGATGTATTTCTTCATGCATTGAGGTCTGAGCTTGGAGGAGGGAGGTTATTGCTAGGAAAAGAAATTGACTAACCCTAAACAATTCATTATATTACATACTATGTTTGACTCTCAGTAAAATTCTCTTGAAAGAAGCAGTGCAGTGTTCTATTATCTCAAAAAAAATGGAAATTATTTTGGACATTCGCAAACATACTAAAATTTTTAGAAGATTTCTTCTCTTCCTCATAGTCCCATTGAAATCCAAAATAGAATAGACTTTATTTTTAAGCTTTATTTTGGTCTTCTTGAACTTTTGGATTTCAATAATTCTAGATTGTGTTATTCAAGTGACAAGATTTTGGATTGGATTGGATTCACCATGCTCCTCTTAAAGGTGTGCAAGAGATTGAGATTGAACAAAAGGATTCAAAAATTTCTAAAGTTCGGGTTCCATAATTATTTTTTATGCCAAAGCTTCAAATCTTTATAAGTTGAACTAAATGACAAGATCATTAAACTCTAGTTTCTATTATGTCCAGGTTTCAAAGGTTCAAACCTTCATATTTGCAATGGACTTGATAGATTTAAGAATTGTACTATTCTATTTAGTTTAGGAAGATAAATAAATCATATTTAATTTTTAAAATTCTTTTTTAATGAATGTATTCTTGACAATTATAACATGTTCTATACTGTGTGTATATATTCATTAATATATTTTTGTTTGAACCATATTTGAAAGATTAAAGATATATGCATTTAAGAATCATACTATTCTATTTAGTTCAAAAATACATAGGAATCATATTCATCCTTAAAATGTTTTTTAATGAATGTATACTTGACAATTATAAGATGTTCTATAGTGTGTGTATAAATATATTCATTAATATATATTTTTCTTAGTATTTCACAGCTTTCCAACAATAAGGTAATAACATCATTGCAAGGGATCACATTCTTTAAATAATGAAACACACATAAACCTTGTAAGAATGCATATCCTATTTAGTATTTGCATGTGTTTGTGTTAATGTTTCTATCAACTCGATGTGTCCTATTAAGGTTACCCTCTTCTCTAAGATGGGCTCTTGGGTTCAACCAATTGAGTATGAGAATGTCAAAGCCTTCTGCCCAAGTTATGGTTTTTTTGGACATCTTAGTTTAGCCTATAGAAGAAATGATAGCCATAAAGAATTGAGCCCTAAAAGTATGGATGTTCTGGAAGAGGAAAAAAGAAATAAGGTTGAGAATCATTTGAAACAAGCCCCCATGGTGTTGGAAGGTCACTCCAATGAGGAGATTGAAAATAACTTGCTTAAGGATAAGAAGAAGCAACTCGATGATCACACAACATCCTCCTCCGTGAATGTGGTAGCGTGTGAAGTCCCTCCACCACCTATAAATCCTCCTAAGGATTGTCAATTGGTGATGGAGACTTCATGGAAAAGTAAAATATTTTTTGACCTAAGCCAGAAGCAAGGACATCAACAAAATGAGAATGTTGTACTCCTAGAGAAAACTCAGTTATAGCTATTAGAGATAACTTCCTCTCCTGAAACAAAGAGAATTTTAATCAAGAAAGCCATATGTTAACTCCTAAAAAGAAAAACCATGGAGGGTTTGGTAAGATTAAGGAAAATCTACACACTCTAGGATTCTCTTCCATGCCTCCATGAATTAAGTCAAATTTTTGGCTAGCTGAAGATGACAAGGAAGATACAAAGTGGCGACAGGTTTCCACTAAGAATAAAAAGAAGAAAAAAGCAGATGTGGGAGGCAACAGTAAGGCTAGAAGACCTTCTTTGAGAGACACTAGATAGAAGGATGCAAAATGAGAGGTAGTGGTAAGGAATAAGACAACCCTGGAAGAGCTCTCAGAAAATAAAAAAGAAGAAAACTTAATATCCCCTGTGTTAGGTCTATCTCTATTCATGTGAGTAGAGTTGCTTTTTTCGTTTTTAGTTTTTATGAAAGTCCTCTCCTGGAATGTTCAAGGTTTGAATAGCCTAATAAAACATATGTTACAATGTAAGATAATAGAGAAAAAGGTCTATATTTTAATGATTCAAGAGACTAAAATGAATAAGGAGAATTTTTAGAAGGCTAATAACTCCTTTTGGGTTGCTTCCTCCTTCCTAAAGTGTGACTCTAATGGTGCTTCTAGGGGAATCACCACTTTCTAGAATCCTACTTTTTTTGAAGGCTCGTTGATTCACTTTGAAAAAAATTGGCTGGTTATCAGGATGAAAGATCTTAGAACCCATCACCAATGGTACCTTGTTAATATTTATGCCCCTAATGCTACATCCCCTAGAGCTTGAATTTGGTCCACTCTGTCTTGTTTAATTGGAAATTAGAAGAATGACTTGTGGATGGTTGTGGGAGATTTCAACTATCATTTGTACCCTTCTGAGAAAGTCAGTGGTTGTCAAGACTAGCTGGAGAGTATGTCTGATCTTGCAGATTTTATCTACTCCTTTAGTTTGATGGACATTAACCTTAATGATTCTAAGTTCACTTGGTCTAACCGACATCTTGGGAAACATTTGGTTTAGGTTTGGTTGGATAGGGTGTTGGTTTCTACTAATTGGAAGAACTTTCATTTCTTTTCCCTTTGCTCCTTTCCTAGATCAAGGTCTGATCATAATGCTATCCTCTTGGTAAAGGATGGCCCTTGTTACCATAAATGTTACCCTTTCAGGTATGAGACAGATTTCAGAATTCTTATGGAACAATGGTGTAATATTCTAGTTTTGCACACTCCTATGTACCAGATTACTCGAAATATTAAACTCCTTAAAGACAAGGTCAAGGGTTGTAGCTAATACTCCTTTGACAATATATTTGAGCAGAAAAATGTCATTATCTATGACCTAGAGAATATTGATACTAAGATTGAAGAGAAGACTACACTAGAAAAAGAGTATGAAGTGGATGTGGATTTGACGAATTAATGGCTTCTCCTTAATAGAAAGAAAGAGGTGTTTTGCAAATAGAAATCAAGGATATAGTGGCTAAAAGAAGGTGATAAAAATAGTAAGTTTTTCCACCAATCTACAATGAAGAACAGAAGTAGAAATAGAATTAGGAAACTCCTCAAAGAGGATGGTATTATGGTGGAAGATGAGGGGGAAATGGTTTCTCTTTTCACTGATTTCATTATCTTCAACACTCCTAATGGCCAAAGTGGTCTCCAAGACCCTCACAACCTCTTGGATGTTATCCCTGAAGTTATTGGGGCTAAGGATTTTTGTATGCTAACTGAAAGGGTCACCATGTAGGAGGTACAAACTTCTTTGTTTTCCTTTTCTCCTTGTAAGGCCCCAAGTCTAGATGGGTTTCCCCCTTCCTTCTTCCAAGATCATTGAGATATCATGGGATTTGATGTATTCAATGTGGTTAAGGAAATCTTCAGAACTGGTAAACTCCTAAAATAGATCAATGCTACTTTTATAGCTTTAATCCTTAAACATGATAATTCTCTTTCCACAAAATACTTCTTGGACCTATTAGTCTTTGTAACATGATCTACAAGGTCCTCTCTAAATTTATTGTTAATAGAATAAAACTCTTGCTCGATAAGCTAATATTAGGTAATCTGAAAGGGTTTGTGAAAGGGAAACACATTATTGATGAAGGCGCATGAACTTGTCCACTCAAGGAGAACAACAACAAAACCATCATGGATTTTAAAATTGATATCTCTAAGGCCTATGAGAGGGATTTTTGGGACTTCCTCTTTGAAGTCCTTAGGAGATTTGGGTTCAAAGGAATATTTTTAAAAATAATTTAACAATGTGTTTGTACTTCAAAATTTTATATCCTTCTTAATGGGAGTCTCAAGGGATACTTCTTTAATGAGAAAGGGATTCACCAGGGAGATCCCCTATCTCCCTACTTATTCATCATTGTTGCTAAAGTCTTAGGCAAAAATATTGAAAAACTAAGAAGGATTGGCTCTCTCAAAGGGTTCAAGGCTACTTCTACTCTCAAACCTATCAACCACTACTAATTTGTGGATGATACTATACTATCGTAAAATTGTGACCCTAGTAATTTTTTACTCATTAGGGTCCTCATGATGCATGTGAACTCAAATCCTCTAGCCTGATCGAAGACTGGAGATCACTCAACTTGCAGAACAACTTCTTCCTTGGCCTCTACATCACCCCATCCGCACTCTGCTCTAGAAAAAGGGGTAGGATAGGGGCATGGTGCCACTGTCCCTTGTTCGATAGGGGTGTGGTGCCCTTGTTCTTGCAAGAACCGTGGCACCCCTATCCCTATCCTATTTTGGGGCAGGACCCTTCCTAGGGTTGCACTGTTCATTGCGCCTCGTGCATGAAAATCCCCCAATTTCGGCCCATGACGAAATTCAAATCCACTATCATGTATTTAAGGGGCATTCATTCTCTCATTTTCATAAGTTGGATAAGTTGGACTTGGATAAGATTGGAGTGTGCACAAGTGATCAAGGATTCAGACATTCTTTTCCAGTATTGAGCATTCTTAAGTCC
The DNA here is from genome assembly GCF_030272615.1 of Cryptomeria japonica. Classification (NCBI taxonomy): domain Eukaryota; kingdom Viridiplantae; phylum Streptophyta; class Pinopsida; order Cupressales; family Cupressaceae; genus Cryptomeria; species Cryptomeria japonica. Next base: position 627,604,775 of record NC_081413.1, read on the forward strand.
CCCTTCAAGGCTAGGTGTTACATTCAAGTCAAGGATTCAACCATTGAAGAGGAGATTGATTTCAACATTCAATTACACACAAGCATTTCTATCAACATTGCTACTACAACCTCCCTTGAGGTCATTTACAATTTAGTCTTGCATTTACATCTACTTGAAAGTACTTTCTTTCATTACTTGGTTAATTCCAAAACTGGGGTTTGATGTAAAGGCAAACCCCTAATCCCAACCCATTTTCCTCTCTTTTTTATGTGTAGGTTGCAGGTGCACAACTATACTTTTAGATTCAGGCTTCATTTGTAGAGGTGGAAACACCCTTTTCATTTCATAAATTTTTTGGAGGACAGTGTACATTCCCACCATGGTCTAAGAAACTTTTCCTTAAATTCAAAGGGTGACTTCATCTTAACATTTTACTGCCAGATCCAAGTGCATAACTTCATCCCATATTCCAATCTCAAGTTGTAATCGATTTTTTGTCACTTTTGCACTACATAATTCAATCAATTCCTTTCCATTTAAAACATGAAAGAGGGGATCAACTTAGGGTTCCCAATTCATTTAGAATTCAATCTACCATCTTTGTGTGGAGAGATTGAATCTAGTGAATTATCCTCTCCTCTTCCTAATGTAATGGTGAAAAGTGCTTGAATAGTAATCAATAGAAAAACTCTCGTCTGTCTTTGAGGGAAAGGGTACTTTTTCTTCTCATCTATCATTCACCATCTTGCCACCATTACGTTTTGGTGAACCCAACGTCTTGCATGCTTTCATTTGAACAAAATTGAATATTTTTTATTTACAAGATTTAAACTTATGCAAACTTAGTGGTTAAATCATTAAAAACCCTAGTTTTTAAATTTAAAATTGAACTTGTGATTTGTAAAAAATTGCTTCTGGTTATCTTAGATCTGAAAATTGTTTTGAGTGTCTAATTCAATTTCCTCGTTGTCTTGTTCAATTTGCAATTAAAATTTACAAAATTAAGAGGTTACTTGTTAAAACCCTAATTTTTCAAAATCATCTTGAACTTGTGCAAAAATTAGATTTCCATTTAGTTTTCAGATTTTTAATTGTTCTCAGATTTGTCTTCAATCTTGCAATTCAAATTTTTAGTTTCCCTCCCTTTTTCCTAGGATTCAAAATTCAAAATTAAGTGCCTAGGTCATCAAACCCTAATTTTTAAAATGAATTAGATTTTCTCTGAATTTCAAATCAATTTCATTTGCATTCAGATTTCTAAACATTTTCTAAGGTGTCCCTATCCATTAGGTTTGACCCTTTTCAAGATTGCCCTTTAATTCTTTTTTTTCTTCAAAACCCTAATAGGGTCCTATTTTCACATTTGTGCCTTCATTTTGCCCATCTATAGATCATAAAATTTGCCATTTTTTGGGGGTTAGCTTTAAAATCATTATAATATCCATCCCTAAAAATTTCAAAAAAAGTTCATCGACCCATGTGCGTTCCCGCCATAGTCCTCAATGTTTTTCCCAAAATTTGGGGAGACTATTATGACCGTATTTAATAGCCTAAATCCAGAAGATTGGTTGATTTTATTGATTTTTGATCCCTCTAGAATTAGAAATACCTCCTGAATTCAACATTTCAAATTTCAAGAATTTTTTTAAAATTAACAGGTTAATTATAGTCTGCCCTTATTTTAAAAATTATGATTTTAAGATTAAGTGGTGTTCCCTTGGCCCTAATTTTAAAATTCCAATTTCCTTTCATTTTTTGAAATTCTGTCATCCTCTTCTCCCGACAAAGTTCAAATTGTGTAATCATTATTTTCTTACATTTTTCATTACTCAATTTTGTAAGCTTTGTTCCACAATTCAAAATTCAAATTTTCCTCTAGTGCATGAGTTTTATCACTATTAGTCCTACCTATCCTATCCCCATTAGATGAAGTATTAGAATTAAGGCATCCTAAGGTTTAATTATTGAGGAGATGGAGCCTAATTTGGGTGACTTCTTTAATGAGGATCATGCTAATTTTTCCCATCCTAATCATGTGCCTATTCACCCAATTAATGGATCCCATGATGAAGAAGAAGATTAACTAGGGTTTCTTTAGATCAACTTTCTACATTGGATAATCAATTTGATATCTTTCAATAATGGATATCCCAAGAATACCCTAATAGTGAAGCTCTTCCATTAATTGACGATCTTAAACACATGCTTCAAAGAGATAAGAATGGACTTGATATATTGCATGGCATTGCACATATTGTTTATTTTAATGTCATTCCTATCAAGAGTTGTGCCGAAACCCTAGGTTATTCACAACCTACAACACAACTCAATTTTTTTATTCCTTTGACTACTCCTATAACTAGTATTCCTAGCTTCATCTCAAACTTCATGTCTACTTCAACTCAAAATGTCATTCCTACAACCATAGGTCATTGAGGAAATCCCACTTCTTCATTTAATCCTCCATTGTTACCTATGTCTTCCATGAGTGTTCCTATTATTCCTCAACCAGTCAATGTGACACAAGGGGGCAATTCCTTCAACAACTTTATTCCTCCTTTAAGTGTAACTTTTCCTACCCAATCATGACCCATGCCTACTTATCATAATTTCCCACCACATTATTCTTAGTCCATGCCTTCTTTTAATAGCATCACACCACCTTCTCAATCACCTATGTCTAACATCAATTCTTCTACCGAAATGACAATCAACAATCTTGCCCAAACAATATCTTCCTTACAAAAATAAATTGCTTCCATGAGTCAATCCAAGTTTAGTGTGCCCACCTTTGATGTTGTGAGCCCACTTTCTCTTGATATTGTTAAATCCATGCCACCTAAACATGTTGAGATCCCTTAATTGGAACTCTATAATGGAAAAGATGATCCTCTTACACATGTCAAAACATTTCAAACCTTGTGTACTAATTTTTCTTTTGACCAAAGATTTCTTGCAAAAGTATTTACAAGAACACTGAGAGATAAGGCCTTACAATGATATTTCTCTTTGCATTCTTATTCTATCACTTCTTTTCAACAACTAGCAAATGCTTTCATCCAACAATTTCAAAACAACATTGGTCCTAAAATCACTTTGACTGATTTAAGGCATTATAAACAAGGTGTTCAAGAAAAAGTGACTGATTTCATTGGTACATATAAGCTTTTGTCTGCTCAAATTTCTTTTCATGTACCTGATAATGATATTCAAAGAATTTTGATTTCTAATTTTACAAACTGATATCAGAGAAAAGCTTATTTTGTCTGAGTTTACTTCTGTTCCATAGTTGTGCGCAACACTCCATAATTATCAACTAGTTGTGAGTCAAATGCAGCAATCCACTCCTATGGCTTGGAGTGATAAGGGAGAGAGTGTTTAACAACCATTTGTGAAGTTCAAACCAACAAAAAGCTTCATCAAGTTTAATGATCTAGTCAACAACAAGCATGTGAATGTTACAACAGGTGTGCCTTCTATTTCTATATTTTTCCAAAGAGAAAGATAGTTTACTCCTTTGAATGAATCTTTACATAGTATTATGTCTCATTTGTTGCACATAAATGTTATCAAATTTTCTCCTATAAAACAAATTGATCCTTCCAAACTTGCATCTCCTTATTTTGATAACAATTCCTTTTGTCAATTTCATCAAGAAGCTGGTCATGACACTAAGAAATGTTTTGCACTGAAAAATAAGATTCAAGACTTGATTGATAATAATCCTATATTTGTGGTAGGTGTTACTGATAAAGGGAATAAATTAGTAGCTCCTCCTAATCAAAATATTAAATGATCCCTTTCCATCTCATACCTCTAATGTTATTGAGATTGTGCCTAATTCTCTGTCTTCTGAAGAATTCACCTTTATGGCTCCAAACTTGGTTAATATGGTAGAGACACTTGATTTTCCTAAGGATCCTTGTATTATATTTGAGCCTAGTGAGACCATTAGAGCACTCGATGGCCCTTTATACATAGTGGCAAAGGTTAAGGATATCCCTTGCTCTTGTGCCCTGATTGATCCCTCTTGCATGGTTAATGTCATAACTTAGGATTATCTTTTCACTTTACAATTGCATAAACCACTATATAATGTTTATAATGAGGCCATGAAGTTATTTGATGTTTTCTCTTGTCCTACCATTGGTACTATCACCCTTCCTATTGAAGTTCATACTAAATCCATGGATGTTGATTTTTTTATCATACCGTGTGTTGCTGTCCAAAACCATAGATTGGAAAACTTAAGGCTTTCCCAAATCCTCAACTAATCCAACCAGCTTTGGCCAATGAACAGAGATGGTCAAAGAACAAATCCATCTTCTGTTAAGGCTCCACTGAACCTAGGTGGGTATACCTCTCCCACTCAAGAACAAAAAGAGTTATTTAAAGTGGATTTAAGCTTTATGGTTAGCAAATGCAAAATGAGCAAATGATTGTTCTATAATTATGCATTATTATGTGCTTTAAGTGAACGCCTTTGAAAACAAATGATTATGATAGTATATTAAGAATAAGAATTCCTTAAGGATTTAAAATAAATATGCAAAGATCAGTTCATATATAGTTTGGGATGAATGTTTCTCTATCAACAATCTTAAATGTATGACCAACAATGACCTTAAAAGATAAATAATAGACTAGTGCCTCTATCCAGGGATATTTATGACACTTTGCGGACAAAATATCTTATCAACTCCTGAGACAATATTAATCATCAGCTATGAAGGTTTCAATATGTATTACACAAACAATGAAAACCCAACCCCACATTTAATGTAACAACATGTGATAGCATATCATAGCAAATCAAATGACAAACTTATCATGAGGAAAAAATAACTCATCAAAACAAAAGTATGCACAATATTTAGAAAAAGAAACAATGAACCTTGTATATTAATCTTTAGGAAATTATTTCATACATAAGATGCACTTGAAAATACTCCATTACAATCTATTTTCACAAAAAGAATTTCTTCTTCCTATAGACTTACCTAATACATATAACTTGCACTCCTTCCAGGCAATATATTTTTCCCCCAAAATCATAGATCCCCTAACGTTTTTACATACAAAATTACTCACTATAATTATGTGAATCAATAGGAATAGATGAAAGGACACACCCTTTCATTTTGCTAAACTAAAATCTAACTAAAACCTAACACCTAACGATTTAACTACTGATATAACATAAGGAAATTATAAAAGAATGAGAGAAACTTTAATTCTTGGGATCCAACCTCTTCCCAAATTCCTTGATGTGTTTCAGGTAGCCTTCATCCTTGTATGTAACTACATTAAACATGGTATCCCTAAACACCATCTCCATCTTAATCAGGTTCTCTAACTGGTCAATCATTTCATTCATATCTAGGGTATCTGCTTCGGCGACACTGAGAGCTACACTAAGTAAAACCTTACATTCTTAGATCCATGCACTCTTATCCTTGATAATCCTTGTATCATCAACCAAACTAGGAATCATGTTTTACAAAACCTCTTGGCACTCTTGGAACTCTTCCTTCAACTCTTTGGTGTACTCATGAATTTCAATTAGTTCTCTTATCATCATGACAGTCTTTTCTTTCAATGACTTATCTTGTAATAACAAATTTAGTCTGTCCTGAATCCTTTGGTTGTTAACCAAATTATCCATGTTCTTTTGATACACACCCCAGAACTCATCCAAAACCTTTTCTAAATTTTCATATCTCCCTATCAGGAACACACAGGCAGCATCCATTTTGATAGTTTTCATTTGCTTCTTCATCTTATTCTATTGCAAGGCTATCTTCTAAAACTTCCTTTTCCATTGAGCACTCGAATAAGTGATTTGTGGTACTGGATGTCCTCCTATTTTTAAAATTTCTTCATAAAATGCTTTGTATTTATGCTTTTCAGCAAGTTCCCATTTAAACTGAGCCTTATTAAATCTAGAAATGTCAATCGCTATATCTACAATGATCATAGGATCCACCTCTCCAAATTTCAACCTCATCATATGACCAAAAGCCTTATCTACATCTATTATCTTAGGTCTCTTCTTGGGAGGGTATAAGGCCCATGGCAACATTTCTTCCTCATTTGGATGATACCTTGATCTAAAAAATATATATTTTACTCCTTGGATATCCAATTTCATATCCCTATTATCTGAGTGCAGCAAAGAATCAAAAATAAACAAGGAACTCAGGTCCCATCCTAGAAACACAATTATACTAGCCTCTACTAGTAACTGTCTCCCCTTCTGTGGGGTCATATTCTTAACTTCTATGTTGATGTCTTTCATGAACTTCTTCTTCGTTTATGCTTAATTCTCAGATGTAATATTTGGCAGCACTTCCTTTAATATCTTACCTTGGAAATGATACAAGAATGATTTGAACTCCTTAGATTTTGTGAATTGATCATCTAATAAAAAAATGGTGTGCTCAATCATTTTATCATCTACCTCTGAATTCAATATTGTGATTAATTTGTCCTATGCATCAGGCTCCTCTTCTCTATTAGGTACCTGCAATTTTTATACAACTTTATTCTCGCCTGAGTCACTTTTTGCATGTTCATCTTCTTTACGTTGGAGGTCCTCAAGCCTTTGTTTTCTCTCCTGTAACCTTTTCTCCAAATCTTCCATCACATCGGCTAATTCTTCCACTTCCTTATTTCTATATAGATATTCCATATCATTAATAAAATGGATATAACCTCCTAGGGCCTACCTTTTCCTACACATGTTTATATATCCCTCAGAATCATAATTCTTGTTGGGTGTGTGTAACAACAAATTGTATTCATCTACTAACTTTTTGTCAATGGCTTCATAAGCCTTGGTTGACACAATCCTAAAATCTCCAAACTCCAAAGTCCCTAGCAAAAAGGCCTGCTTATGTGCATCCACAAAATGATGAGCATTGGAAACACTAAGTTGCTTAACAATATCTAAAAATGCAATTCAATCAGGTGTTGGTTTAAGAAATACATATGGTGAACCCTCAAAACCAAACACCCTAACAAAAGTGAAATTGGCATAGGAAAACCAATCACCCCAATTATGATTCACTTTGGTGTTATAGTGCTCCAATGCCCAAAGAAACTTATTAATGGATTTCAAAAAGGATCCTCCAATAGTTTCATTGTACATCTTGAACAAGGGTTTGACAAAAAAATTCTTCAAACTTCACATAATGGGAATTCACATACCTAAAATCCCATAAAAATACCCATAGCTGCACAAGTTGCTCTTGTCCATCCTTTCCAAACTGGTTTACTTTCAAACCCTCTAGCCACAATCCTTTGAATTGACCATAAAACAATATTATACACATTAGTAGAGAATAATGCTTGAAATGCTTGTCAGGATTGCTCTTCAGGCTCAAAAAACCCTCATACAATTTGTCTGCCAAATCTTTAGCAAAATAAAATGCTCTTGGCTCATGCCTCTGGATAGCAGCTACCAAAACTAGTGGTCCCATTTTTGATATGTTTGGAGCCTCGACTCCTCCCACCTATCCACAAACCATATAGGTATATTGGAAATATTTCTTGAAAATGTTAATATCGTAAGGCGGTCCGTCCTCCTCTATTAGCCCTCCCTTTTCAACCTTATGAAATGCCAAATTCCAACCTTGATATGTGGTGTCCATTTTTCTATATTCCTCCTCCAAATCGTCAAAACATAGAGGCACCTTTTCATAAGAATCCAGACCAAAGACTTCATGAATCATTGCTACTATGAAATGAATGAAAGCAATCTTGTCAGGGAATACAATACATCTTTTTACAGCATCATAGTTTCTAACCATGAGCTTCAGAAGTTCATATTTAGAAACACATTGGGGACCATGAGTTTACCTAGACCCATCTTCCATGGGTTAGAGATAGGCATCGGGTCATTTCTCCTTATATAATGGAATAGGAACAATTCATATTCTCTCACTCTAGTCCATACATCACCAATATCTTTGTACATATCCTCCAGCTAGTCATGAATTGGCAAATTGGTCTTTGACCTTCTAGACTTGTCTCCTGGAGAACTCATCTGGTCAATCATATCTTGATTTAGCTTCCTTTGTTTGGCAACCTCCTTTGTTTTTGATTTTTTAGATGTTTCACTTGATATTTCTATGACTTTCCTTTTTCCTTTTGCACTCAAACCCTCCATTTTTCAAATCCTTTATTCTATACTCTACATCTTCAATTATCACTCTAGAGATATCAAAACACTTTCTGATCAATTTGTGAAAAATAGCTTGCATGGGATCCCATATATAAGTTCATCCTCTATTATATCTAACATCTCAAAAAATCCTTGTTAGATTTACTTCATGTGATTTCAAGCTTGTTTGTTGGATGCATTAAGTATTGGTTGTCATGTCTATTTTCACACTAGATTTCTCAATGGCTAACTGACGTAACTTGGCCTGAAAATTTTGATTTTTTGGTGCCACTCATAATGTACACCTCTTTAATTCCTTTACTTGTCCTTTTGATTGGTGTATGTCACCTTGACAAGTCCATCTTCATGTCTCATTAGTATATGTTATGCCTGTGAATTTGTGTTTCTTTCCTTTGTGGCATTCTGCCCATCGGGAATCGACATAACTGACTTTTATGTGCCTCTGATGCCCCGATGACCTCAACATTTCAATCCGCATTCTACCAAATCTTTTTTCTTTATCGGTATAACTCACCTCGAAGAACTGTCACCATCCACCATAACAATCCTATCAAGATTCGGCATAGCATAAAACTTCTTCTCCTAATGTCCTGATGAGTCTTCACTTCATGTTATTTTATCATTATAATTCACACCGATATCCCTCCAGGTGCTTTTATCTTCATCAAGGGTCAGAATAGCATATTTCTACTCCTCCCGAAGTCCCGATGTTGCTCCAATGCAGTTTTATGCTTTATACCTCTAAATCTATTTTGTCGGTATAGGTAGTACCGATGGTTCGGCCTTCTGGTTCTCCATGTCATCAAGGATCGGCCTAACTATTTTTGCACTATTCCAATATGGTCTTTTTCTTGGATGGATCTGTCTTTAGTTAACTTTAGTCATCGGGTATTAGGATAGAGTTTTTTCATTATTTTTGATCTTTCGATGCTATAAGTCCATGACCTGCACTACCTTTTCTTCATTACAAGTCACACCAATAGCCTCATAGGTTATCGATATAGCAATTTTTACACTTTTCTATAAGCTGATACATGCCAATAGAAAACACCCTCCTTCTACATCATTGGAACAAGCTATCCCAATGGTATGACTTTTCTGAGTATGTAACATTCTTCGGAGGGAAAACAAAATTTAGTCTACTTGTTCCTTTTTGAAAAATATTTGGTCCTCCCAATGCAATATCTGCATTGGACTTAGCACAACCCATGTTGCAATAATTCAAACTATTTATCCCTTTGAGATTATGTCCTATCTTGTTTATTTTTACCACCTCCTTAGATTGAAAAGATATTTCATTTTTCTTAACTAGTAAATTAGGGCATACATAGGAATCTTTATCACATATAATTTTATGAAAATGAGAACTTGAACAAATTATATCACCTTCAAACATAGTTTCTAGTTCCCTATGCTTTGGAAATATTTTACCCAAGTCTCACAAAGAGACTTTTGATACATATCCTTTTTAACAATTCCATGCTGAGGTATCACATCTTCCTTCTCATATATTATTTCCTTTTCTCTCATAGTCTTTGAAACATTACTTTGGAATATATCTTCTCCCATATCCTTTTCAAAAAATGGACCCAAAAACATTAAAAATTTTGGTATATCTTCATGGGAATTTTCCTGAGAGTCATCATTCTCTTGAATAATGTCTTCATTTGCTCAAGTCCCTTCCTGTACATAAATTTTTTGAGGAGATCCAACACCATAAAACTATTTAGGAAATTGGTTATTATCACATCCTCTTCAAATGTTTTATCCTCCTTGAGTCCATCACATGTTTTATTTTTAAGAACAATATCTTCATAAATGCTATTTTCTGAAGTTTCTTCATGTTTGTTTACTGAATGTAAATCCATTTTTCCTTCACTTCCTAGATAGTCAGTAATTTCACAAGAGGGGCTAAAAAATGATTCACAAAAAATCATTTCCTCACATTCATGTGGAATTTCATGGTACTGAAGATTTAAAAAAATTTCAAAGGGATTTTCAAAGACACATTTCCTATTACACTCCTTACTATATATGTATCCCCCTGATGTATATTTTCTTGGGAATCATCATTTTCTCCATCAAATACACTCTAAATGTACCCCAATCCATTAGTTTGTTTATTTTGAAAAAAAAATAGACCATTCTTCTGAACATATCTTTCATATTCTTTATCTAACAAATATGAATTTTCTTCTAGACCGAAGAATTTTTCCTCTTTATTATTTGTTTGTACCTACACATATCAATTCTTCCCTACTTAAATCAATAATTTTTTCTTTATCATCAGATTCTTCCTCTAACATGTTTTTATATAAAATCTCAAGTAGAAGTCTTGCATGAGGATCATGATAAATCCCCAACTCATGCATTTTTCTTGAAAATGGGAGCTTCACGTTTGAAGGTATTTTTGTGTATATATTGAACATCCTCATAAATAATTATGATGTAGATTCATCTTCCTATTTTTCTATGTTAAGAAATTGATTCAAAGGAGATATACAAACTTCTGCTTCTATTATGTACTATTGGTCCTCTTCTGGCTCATAGCTCATACTTCCCTCTTCACCTACACCATAAAAAAAATTAAGGAACCATTTCTCTAACTCCCTCCATGATGAGATACTATGTGTAGGGAGTGATTCATAAGAATCTCTTGCATTGTCCTTTAAAGTCATGATAAATAATTTCATCACATAATCTTCTATAGAAACCTCATAATCCTTTACAAGTGTATAAAATACATCCAAATGATCAATTGCTGATTCATCATATTCCCCATGGAATTTTGGTAAAAGTTGTGAAAGCTTAGGGAACAACTTGTTTGGAATACATTGAAAGCCATTGAGATCCAATGGCCTGATGCCATCTAGAATAAATGGTTTTCTTTGAAAAATTTTCAAAAAGGAAATTTTTCATCTCCGTCTAGGTCTCTTCCCATAGTAGAGTCACCAATTGAAGTAAAACTTCTTATTAGGTTGATTCACCACCTCCTAAGATGAAAATATTACTAACTTAACTGATCTTCTTAGATCCTCCCTCCAATAGTGTCTTGAAAAAACTACTAGAGATTATCAAAACCTTGTATAACAACTCCCCAGTAGAGGCGCCAACCTATAGTGTGGCTCGGATGGGGAAAACAAAAATTATCAAATATTCAATGAAAAAACATTAGAGCTTCTAAGTGAATGTCAAACTATGTATGACAACTCCCTAGTAGAGTTCCCAATCTATTGATTCCCAAAACCACAGATTGGAAAACTTAAGGGTTTGCAAAATCCTCAACTAATCCAACTAGATCTAGCCAATGAATAGGGATGGGCGAAGACCAAATCCCTCTACTCTTAAGGCTCCATTGACCTAGGTGGGTATACCTCTCCCTCTCAAGCACAAAAAGAGTTACTTAAAATGGATTTAAAATTTATGGTTAGCAAATGCAAAACTAGCAAATGATTGTTCTGCAATTATGCTTTATTATGTGCTTTAAGTGATTGCCTTTGAAAAAAAATGATTATGATAGTATATTAAGAATAAGAATGCTTTCAGGACTTAAAAGAAATATCCAAATATTAGTTCATATAGAGTTTTCAAAGAATGTTTCTCTATCAAGAACCTTAAATCTATGACCAACCAGGACCTTAAAACATAAATAACAAACCAGTGCCTCTCTCCAGTGATATTTATGACACTTTGTGGACAAAAGATCTTATCAGCTCCTGAGACAATATTAATCATCAACTATGAAAGTTTTAGTATGTGTTACACAAACAATGAAAACCCAACCCCACATTGAATGTAACAACATGTGATAGCACATCATAGCATATCAAATGACCGACTTATCAAGAGGACAAAATAACTCATCAACACAAAAGTATGGACAATATTTAGAAAAATAAACAAATGAACCTTGTATATTAATCCTTAGGAAATTATTTCATACATAATATGCACTTGAAAATACTCCATTACAATATATTTGCACAAAAAGATACTTCTTCTTCCTATAGACTTCCCTAATACATATAACTTGCAGTCCTTCTAGGTAGTATATTTTTATCCTAAAATCCGAGACTCCCCTCCTTTTTTACGTACAAAATGACTCACTATAAGTATTGAAATCAATAGGCATAGATGAAAGGACACACCTTTTCATTTTGTTCAACTAAAATCATCTAAAACCTAACACCTAACTATTTAAGTGCTTAGATAACATAAGGAAATTATAAAAGAATGAGAGAAACTTTAATTCTTTGGAGCCAGCCTCTTCCTGCATTTCTTGATGTGTTTTAGGTAGCCTTCATCCTTGTATGTAACTATATTTAACGTGGTATCCCTGAGTGCCTTCTCCATCTTAATCAGGTTCTCTAACTGGTTAACTATTTCATTCATATCTAGGGTATCTACTTGGATGATACTGAGAGATGCACTAAGTAAAACCTTACATTCTGAGATTCATGCACTCTTATCCTTGATAATGTTTATATCATCAACCAAACTGGGAATCTCATTCAGCAAAAACTTCTTGGAACTCCTAGAACTCTTCCTTCAACTCTTTGGTGTACTTCTCATGAATTTCAATTATTTATGTTATCCTCTTGATAATCTTTTCTTTCAATGACTTATCCTGTAATAATAAATTTAGTCTGTCATGAATCCCTTGGTTGGAAACCAAATTATCCATGTTCTTTTGATACGCACCCCAGAACTCATCCAAAACCTTTTCTAAATTTTCATATCTCCTTGTCAGGAACACAAAGGCAACATTCATTTTAATATTTGTCATTTGCTTCTTCATCTTATTTTGTTCCAAGGCTAGCTTCTCAAACTTCCTTTTCCATTGGGCACTAGAATCAATGATTTGTGGTACTCAATGTCCTCTTTTTAAAAATTCTTCATACAATGCTTTGTATTTATATTTTTCAGCAAGTTCCCATTTAAACTAAGCCTTATTAAATCTATAATTGCCAATCCCTATATCTGCAATGACTATAGGATCCACCTCTCCAACTTTCAACCTCATCATATGACAAGAAGCCTTATCTACATCTATTATCTTAGGTCTCTTATTGGGAGGGTATAAGGCCCATAAAAACATTTCTTCCTCATTTGGATCATACCTTGATCCAATAAAAATATCTTTTACTCCTTGGATATCCAATTTCATATCCCTATTATCCGAGTGTAGCAAAGAATAAAAAATAAATGAGGCACTCAAGTCCCATCCTAGAAACATAATTATACCAACCTCTAATAGTAACTTCCTTCCCTTCTATGGGGTCATATTCTCAACTTCTACATTGATGTCTTCCTTCAACTTCTTCTTCATCTCTGCTTCATTCTTAGGGGTAATATTTGGCACCACTTCCCTTAATTTCTTACCCTTGAAATGATACAAGAATGATTTGAACTCCTTATATTTTATGAATTGATCATCTGATACAAAACTGGTATGGTCAGTCATTCTATCATCTACCTCTACATTCAAGATTGTGATTAATTTGTCGTCTACATCAGCCTCCTCTTCTCTATTATGTACCTACAATTTTGACACAACTTCATTCTCACTTGAGTAACTTTCTGTAGATTCCTCTTCTTTACCTTAGAGGTCCTATAGCCTTTGCTTTCTCTCCTATAACCTTTTCTCCAAATCTTTCATCACATCAGCCAATTCTTCCACTTCCTTATTTCTGCATAGATCTTCCATATCATCAATAAAATGGATATAACCTCCCAAGGTGAGCCTTTTCCTGCACATATTTATATATCTCTTAGGATCATAATTCTTCATGGGTGTGTGTAATAACAAATCATATTCATCTACTAACTTTTTGTCAATGGCTTCATAAGCCCTAGTTGACACAATCCTAAAATCTCCAAACTCCAAAGTCCCTAGCAAAAAGGCTTGCTTACGTGCATCCATAAAATGACGAGCATTGGAAACATTTGCCTAACAATTTCTAAAAAAGGAATATGATCAGGTGCTTGTTTAGGCAATACATATGGTGAACCCTCAAAACTGAACACCCTAACAAAAGTGAAATTGGCATAGGAAAACCAATCACCCAATTATGAGTCACTTTGGTGTTATGGTGCTCCAATGGCCGAAGCAACTTCTTAATGGTTTATGAAAATGATCCTCCAATAGTTTCATTGTACATCTTGAACAAGGGTTTGACAAAAAATTCTTCAAACTTCACATAATGGGAATTGGCATAACTAGAATCCCATAAAGAAACCCATAGGTGCATAGGTTGCTGATGTTCATCCTTTACAAACTAGTTTACTTTCAAACCCTCTGGCCACAATCCTTTTTATTGACCATGAAACAATATTATACACATTAGCAAAGAATAATGCTTGAAATGCTTGTCAGGATTGTTCTTCAGGCTCATAAAATACTCATGCAATCTCTCTACCAAATATGAAGCAAAATCAAATGCTCATGGATCATGCCTCTGGATATTAGTTGCAAAAACTAGTGGTCCCATTTTTTCTATTTCTGGAGCCTTGAATCCTCCCACCTATCCACAAGTTGTGTAGGTATATTGGAAATATTTTTTGAAAATGTTAATATCATAGGGTAGTCTATCCACCTCTGTTTGCCTTCCCTTTTCAACCTTATGAAATGCCAAATTCCCACCCTAATATGTGGTGTCCATCTTTCTATATTCCCCTTTAAATCATCCAAAAATAGAGGCACCTTTTCCTTGGAATCTAGACCAAATACTTCATTAATCGTTGCTACTGCAAAATGAATAAAAGAAATCCCATTGGGAAATAGGATACATCTTTTGGCCGAATCATAGTTTCTAACCATAAACTTGAGCAAATGTGAGTTTACCTAGACCCCTATTCCATGGGTTACAAATAGGCATCAGGTCATTTCTCCTTATATAATGGAACATGAACAATTCATATCCTCTCACTCTAGTCCATACATGACCAATCTCTTTGTACCTATCCTCCAACTGGTCATAAGTTGGCAAAGTGCTCTTCAAGCTTCTAGACTTAGCTCATAGAGAACTCAACTGATCAGTCATGATTTAGCTTCCACTGTTTGGCAGTCTCCTCTGTTTTTTATTTTTTAGATGTTTCACTCGATATTTCTAAGACTTTCCTTTTTCCTTTTGCACTCAAACCCTCCATTTTGCAAATCCTCTATTTTGTATTCTACAACATTAATTATCACTCTAGAGATATCAAAAGACTTTCTGATCAATTTGTGAAAAAAATCTTGCATGGGAACCCATATATAAGTTCATCCTCTATTATCTCTAACATCTTGAAAAAATCCAGGTTAGATTTGCTTCGTGTGATTTCGGGCCTACTCGTTGGATGCATTAAATTTTGGCTATCATCTTTGTTTTCACACCAGATTTCTCAATGGCTAACCAGCATAACTTAGTCTAAAAAATTTGATTTTTTTGCACCACTCGTACTCGTCTTTATTTCCTTTACTTGTCCTTTTGATTGGCGTATGTCACCCTGATAGATCCATCTTCATGTCTCATTGGTATACGTTATGCCTATGAATCCATCTTTCTTTCCTCTATAGCATTCTTCCCATCAGGTATCAATATAACTCACTTTTATGTCCCTCCGATGCCCCGATGACCTCAACATTTCAATTTGCATTCTACCTAATATTTTTTCTTTATCGGTGTAACTCACATTGAAGAACTCCTTACAACTCGCCAACCACCATAACAATCCTATCGAGATTCAGCATAGCATAAAACTTCTTCTCTTGATGTCTCGATGATTCTTCACTTCATGTTACTTTATCAGTATAATTGACACTGATATCCCTGCAGTCACTTTTATCTTCACTGGGGGTCGAAATAGCCTTTTTCTATTCCTCCTGAAGTCCTGATGTTACTCTGATGCACTTTTATGCTTTATATCTCCAAGTCTATTTGATTGGTATAGGTAATACCAATGATTCTGCCTTCCGATTCTCCATGTCATCGGGGATCGGGCTAACTATTTTTCCACTATTCCGATATTGTCTTTTTCTATAATGGATCCACCTTCACTTCACTTTAGTCATCGGGTATCGAGATAGAGTTTTTTCATTATTTCTGATCTCCCGATACTATAAGTCCATGATCTGCACTACCTTTTCATCATTACAAGTCACACTAATAGCCTCATAGGTTATCGGTATACCAATTTTTACACTTTTATGATAAGTCGATACATGTCGATAGAAAACACCCTCTTTCTGCATCATCAGAGCAAGCTATTCTGATGGTATGACTTTTTGAAGAGTGTGCACCGTGTTGAATATTACTTAAGTGCTCTAATGAATCCACCTTCTGATTTATTGGTATATGTCATGTCAATAATCCTTCTTTTTCTTGCCCTTGTTGTTTCATCAGGACTACTTATGCCGATAATTGAAATTTTACAATTTTGGACAAATGAGCCATCCACCATAAATATTAGCGATGTCATCTATCCCACAGTGTCTTGTACATACTAGAAAACAATCTTATGTTATACCATAATGACTTCTCCACTGATAAATAATTCCATACTGGATTCCTTGTGTAGTCTATACTCAATGCATGCCCTTAGTGTGCCCAAGTGATACCTTGACATTCCTAAAATAGCTGATCCTTAGAGAACTTTAATCATGTTAATAAGGTTCATGCACATGCAAACTAGCAGTAAATTCTCATATGATAGAAAAAATAAGGCCTCCATATAGCACAAAATGTTTTATAAAAATATGTGCTAACACCATCTTCTAAGCAATTTAGTGTGAAGTTGGGATATCCATGGATATCTTCCATGAAGGCTATTGCTTCTCTAGTCCACAAGTGTGTTAAATTTCCTCACAATGGAGAAATGTTAACCATGAACCATAGCTTATTTCATCCATCCGAAAGAAGCCCCGATGTTCCTAGATTGATCTCTTTTGGCCTAAACAATTTCAATCTTTTCCATCAAGGAGTGATCCTCTTTTTCAATCTTATCAAAAATAGAACAATGATATGATCTTATCCTTCAGTCAACCTCGATCTCCAACACTTAACATTCCAATTATTCTTCAAGATGAGGTTCTTCCCCTCTCGGATAGAACTAATCTCCCTCCTAAGGAAAATTATCCACCCACTCCTATGGATCTGAATTTACCTTCTCTTAAGGATAACGATGATATTATTCCTAAGTTTAGACCTATACCTCCTCCTCATGATGGACCTGCTCTCCTTCCTACACCTAATCTTCCTCCTTTCTATGGTGCAATTCCACCTCCTTTCTCTTATCAAGAGAATAGGCCTGCTTCTCCTATTGTTCAACCAAAAAGACCTCAACCTAAACCTTCAACTATCAAGGAGAGAAGCATTACTACTTGTTTAAATGTTCCTCATCCTTCTTAGCCTTCCACTAAGACCCAATTGAATCATTGTGCAAGATAATGCCAATGAAGATGCCATGTTCGATCTCGTGAAGCTATCCCTCAAAATACTCAATCTCCTCAGACTCCAATAGTCGACATGATTCCTTTTTCTCCTAAGCAAGATGTCAAACCTACATCTCCAAATAATAAGTTGCATAAAGCATGTGATAATTTTACTCCTATTCATGTTCTTGCTCCTCTTCCTCTAAACTTTGATAAAGAAATGGGTAAAAATGTTCTTCATAATGGCAATATAGCTCCTAATGTTTTTGATAGTGAGTATGTTGATGTGGGCAAGCATTTATCATATGAGTTTTCACAAACCCTAATCCTACCTCCTCAAATTGAGAAAAGTGACTTACAACATAAGAATAGTCCTTGTTTGGATCTTATGATAGCTCAATGTTGATCCTCTTGCATGTTTCTTGCCTTCCGAAATGGTGATCAACAAGATCAAGAGGCAGATGTCATGCTAAATTAGCGATACTAGCACTATAGATCCTCTCTCTCTCTCTCTCTCTTTTCTCTCTCTTTGTGACCATTCTTCTATTGTTCCCTTAATTTTACTTGGGGATGATGCAAAGCATTGATATATTTTCTTGGTCTCTTTCATGTTGACTGAAAAGACATCCTCTCTTTCCTTTCTTGTAGGGTAGTGTCCTTCTTTGGGCAATGAAGATTATTATATGCATATACATACAAGATATGCATGAGTTATCATACAATATTATGACCCCAAGGAAAGTGACACTACCTCATGTTTTGTGTTCATAATCCTTGGGTTTATACCTCTATTGGGGGGCTAAATACTTGTGATGAAGTCCTCCTTACTTTTCTCTCTTGGGTGTATCCTACCTTAAAGAAATCACTCCCAATAAGATGTGTGTGATCACTTTAACATAGGGGAATACACTCCACTTATATTTTCCTTCTTGTGATACTTAGAATTCCTTAGTGAACCCTGTTTTTCTTTGTAATCTTTGGTATCCTTTCTTTCATGACTCATAGTGAAGGGAAATTTTCTACTTCCAATCATGATTCTCCCCTTCTTGATCTTCCCTTTTACTTTCTTAATTCAAGTCGTAAGATCCTAATTTCACTGGGGGCTTGGTGCATCTTGCCTTCTTGACATGGTAAAAGTCATTCAATCGTATTTCCTTATACTTTACCAGCAATAATGGCATACGCTTATACTCCCACTAAAGTGGGGGCTAAATGTATTATCATAAAATTGTGACCCTAGAAATTTTTGATTGCATTAGGGTCCTCACGCATGTGAAATCAAATCCTCTAGCCTGATTGAAGACTAGAGATCATTTATCTTGCAGAAACAACTTCTTCCTTGGCTTCTACATCACTCTGTTTGCACTCTTCCCTAGAGAAAGGGGTAGGACATGGGAATGGCACCACTGTCCCACCTTGGATAGGGGCATGGCACCCTTGTCCTCTTAGGACAAGGGCATGGCACCCTTGTCCCTTCCCTATTTTGGGGTATGACCCTTCCTAGGGTTGCATTGTTGGTTGTGCCTCGAGTGGGAAACTCTCTTGATGTTGGCTCATGACAAAATTCAAATCCACTATCATGTATTTAAGGGGCTTTCATCTTGTCTCATTTTCATAAGCTGGATAAGATTGGAGTGTGTACAAGTGATCAAGCATTCAAGCATTCTTTTCCAGCATTGAACATTTTCAAAGCCCCCTTCAAGGCTTGGTGTTGCACTCAATTCAAGGATTCAACCATTGAAGAGGAGATTGATTTCAAAATTTAATTCCACATAATCATTTCTATCAACATTGCTACTACAACCTCCCTTGAGGTGATTTACAATTCATTCTTTCATTTACATCTACTTGCGAGTACTTTTTTTCATTACTTGGTTAATTCCAAAACTCAAGTTTGACCTAAAGGCGAACCCCCAATCCAAACCCATTTTCCTCTCTTTTTTGTGTGTAGGTTGTAGGTTTGTAGCTATACTTTTGGATTCAGACTTCATTTGCAAAGGTAGAAAAACCCTTTTTCATTTCCCAAATTTTTCGGATGACCATGTCAACTTTTCCTCAAATTCACAGGGTGACTTCATCTCGACGTTTTACTACTAGATCCAGGTGCACAACTTCATCACATATTCCAATCTCAAGTTGTAATGTATTCTTTGTCACTTTTGCACTACATAATTCCATCAATTCCTTTCCATTTCAAACAATAAAGAGGGGATCAACTTAGCATTCCCAATTCATTCTGAATTCAATCTACCATCTTTGTGTGGAGAGATTGAATCTAGTGAATTATCCTCTCCTCTTCCTAATTTAATGGTGAAAAGTGCTTGAATAGTAATAAATAGCATAACTCTCTTCTCTGTTTGAGGGAAATGGTAGTTTTCCTCTTTATCTATCATTCACCATTTTCCCACCATTGCAGATACTATAATATTTTGAGAGGCCTATGTCTCTAAGCCTAAGTATTGGAAAAGAATCATGGAAAATTATGCTCAAATATCTAGCCAATTTATTAACTATGAAAAAAGAAAGCTATCCTCATGAATGTTAACCCCACCCTTCACGCTAAAATCTCTACCATCTTAACTTACCAAATTGATACCCTCCCTAATTCTTATCTTGGGCTTCCCCTCATCTCTAAAGGTCCTTCCTAGGTCTTTTGTAATGGAATTATTTAAAGGTTCCACAAGAAATTGGTTGGATGGAAATGGAACCTCCTTAGTATGGTAGGAAACTTACAATTGCTTAAATCCTATCTACAAAAATTTACCTATCTATTACCTTTCACTTTTTAAAGTTACTGGGGTTGTGGTAGAAAAGATTGAAAGAATCCAAAAAATATTCTTCTAGTTGAGCACTAAAGAAAGAAATTGAATTTCCCTGGTTGCTTGGGAAAAATTTTGTAGACCTATGAAGGTAGGGGGGCTAGGTTTAAGGAAAATTTAAATCTTCAATAGAGCCGTGTTAAGTAAAATTGGATGGCAATTATCTACAGAGGAGAAGGATTGGACCAACATTCTCCATGCTAAATACCTTCATACTTAGAGTTCTCATAAGTTCATAAACTTAATAGAGCTACCTTCTGGTTCCTCCATTTGGAATAATAATGCTAAAACTAGAAAGACCATTAAAAAGAATGGAAAAATGATTATAGGTAACTAAAGGAGAACTAACTTCTAGAAAAATGTTGGGGTCCACCACCAGGATCTTACCCATATCCTAGAAACATTTATGCCTTCCTTAGTAGATTCTACGGGGTGAAAGTTCATGAGTACATAATGTGGCAAGGGGAGAGAGCTACTTGGACAGAAATGATAGAGACTATCTCTAACTATTCTGATAATGTTGTGAATGTCAAAGATCAACTTATGATGGAGGCTAAGGAGCTCTTAGATCTTCTACTTGACTATTACCTTTTCTCCTCTCATATGGAGGATGAATGGATATTGAAAATTAATTATGTAGGAACCTTCACTATCAAATCAACTTACTAGGATATGGAGGAAGAAGGAACCAAGAATTTCAATTGGAAATAAATCTGGATCAAATGCCTAATTCCTTAAATTAACTATTTTTTGTGGGCTATAGCTCATGGGAGGATTCTGACTATTGATAATTTTAACAAGTGGGTCTTATCCTTTGCAATAGACGTGAGATTTTTTATAAGGACATGGACAGTATAGATCATATTTTTCTGCACTATAGTTATGTTGAGGAAATTTGGGATGCTATTTTGAAGGACTTGAAACTTAATTGGATTCATCCTAAAACCATGATAAATTTCATAGATTCTTGGACTATGAACCCCTACTCTCACCCTATTGCTAATAATTTGTGGCTTAAAGTTCCCCCAATTATTGCTTGGAACATTTGAAGGGAATGGAATAATAGAGTTTTGAAAGAATTAAGAAAAAATAACAATGTTCTCGCCAATATCATAAAATAGTAGGTGTCAGAGAATATAAATACGGGTTCCCCAGGTATCTCTAAGGTCTTACCTACTCTGTTGGACCTACACTTAAGACAAAAATGTCCCACTCAACATAACTTCTTGAAGATTAATTGGAATAACTTGTTACTCAGAAAACAATGCACTTGGCTCCCTCCGGATATGGGATGGTTCAAGTGTAATTTTGATTGTTGCTCTAAACATAACCCTAGTTTGTCTGGGGTTGGTGACTTAATTAAAGATCCAGGGGAAGTTTGATTAAAGGATTTAGCACCAATTTGGGGATTGGTATCAATAACAGAGCTATAGCTATGCGACCTAGATGCGCCTCTATATGCTTCAACATAACTCTATGGGGAAATTAATCTTGGAAGGATACTCAAAGTTGATTATTTACTATCTTAATAAATTTGTTTCTCCCCCCTAGGAGATTATGTTAGTTCTAATACTTAATGTAAAGTATAGATGACAATAGCTAACAAGATGAGAGGGGGGGGCTGAATCATACAAACTTAAACTTCCATAAAATCAACAGATTCAACCTCGGTAACTTATACTTCGACAACTTAACCAAAAACTACTAAACATGCAAACTTATGAACACATAATCATAATAACACCCATAACACCAGATTTAACATGGAAACCCAAATAGGGAAAAACCATTATGGGATTTTGGACCCACTAAGAAATATACTCTTCTAGAGCATGCTTGGTTAAAAGAAAATCCTCTTAAATATTACAAACACATTGCTAGATGTGACCCGGTTAAGGGATTTCCCTCAGATCTGTTAGGATCTTCACTTTGTTAGAAGTGACCTTGTTAAAGGATTTCAAACACCCACTTAGAATGTTACCTTGCTAGAGGGTTTACATATAAGACTGTTAAGTCCACTCAGTTAAGAGATTTTCTGTCACTTACAAAATAACAGTAATAAAAATCTATCTGCAACTTCACATCTAAAATGCTAAAGCAGATTCTTATTTGCTCAAAACAATCTAGTCATAGGACTTATCTTGTACCTTTGCTAGGCTCCTTACTCTGTTATTCAAATAGGTCTTCAAGCTTTTGTGCTCGGTAATCACTATATAGCATCCTTGTACATACACTTGCCCGCATACATTGTTTATCAACAATTCCTTATTTATAAACAATTGCTAACCGCTTAATCTCCTTGATCACATTTCCCATGATCAATCTTAGCCATTAGATCTTCAAACTTGACTAGGTTCAATGTATCCTTCCAATCTGAAAACATTTTACCTTACCTCAGGACTTGCATTCCCTTCTTGGAACTTGCATAAGGTTATTGCGGTTCAATCTGCATTGTAGATCTTCCTACCGATTTTTCTTTGCCATAGATCCTTAACAAACTTCATGCACGACATACCAATCATTTATACATCTCCAAATAATCATTGTCCTTCATTAAATAATGCTTTTATCCATCCCATGCGGACTATCATAACTTGGTTGCAACTCGGTAAATACTAAACTTTACTCGGTAGACATTTCGCCTTCATTAACTGATATCGATAACCTTAGGGTTTACCGACTAGGTTCCTTAGGGTTTACTGACTAGGTTCTTTGCTTGGTGACATAGTATATTATTAACCTTACAATCAACAACATATGTAGGATATCAAAACAATCTAAACATCATGATCTAATCATTGTCTAACTTGGTAATAGTTGCCCATTGAATAACTTATTCGTCCCTTTATTCATCACATTCTTTCTATCTCTTTGATCGACATCTTAATTCTCTTCTAATCAATCTTCTCAATATTTGGCAACATCAAACTAAATCAGATAATCAATTTCTTGACATCAATGACAAAATACTGTTATAAAGATAGTTATCATCCTTCTTCAGTTATATCTATAATCTTCAACAACCTTCTCAATATCCTTATTGAATATCAACAATATTTCTTAT